>NC_025703.1:18463283-18516002 GCF_000633955.1 Camelina sativa | reverse complement strand
TCAACCCTGGAAGGGAAAAGTAAAGAAATGTCTACATCTGAGCTTTCCGGTGGAGCAAGAATTCTCTACATCTTCCAATCAGTCTTTGTAAAGAGCTTAGAGGTTTGTTTGTACATTTTTAAAGTTTTCCCTCGATCCTCATCTCAATTATTAGATGCCTTTTGTTTTGTTGTTCCAAGTTTGTGCATTAGGCTATATCTTAGTTAGGTGATGGCATCATAATTTAATTTAAATTAGGGTATCACTTGTGGTCTTCACTTGGAGGTTCATTTTGTTGCTATTGACATAAAACATATACACGTATGGGTGACTTTCTATTTATAAGATAATTAATTGATTAGTAAAACCATTAACTCTGTGTGGATATCTTAGTATAATTAGTGTGGTTATTGACCTAGAAGGCAGACAGTTCGTTTCAGGTTTTAAGCTCTTGGAAGCGTGCCATGTATGCAGTTTTTTACGAGTAAAATTACTTCAGTTAGAAAAATAATCAGTGTTTTGTGTTTATTCAATTCCCTGCATCTTTCGAAGCATCTGATCTGCTATCGCTTGAAATTGATCTATATCTCTGCTATATAGTGATCTTTTACATTCCTGTAGCTACTAATGTTGTCAGTGGCTTAGTGCTACTTGGTACGGGTTTTAGAGCTTAACCTATTTGTTTCCTTCACTTTGCTTCTGAAGGAGGTTGATCCGTGTGAAGACTTAACAGATGAGGATATTCGGACTGCAATACAAAATGCAACTGGTCCCAGATCTGCATTATTTGTTCCAGATGTAGGTCTTTATCCCCAAATCCTGCTTATCAGTACTTTCCACATACTTAAATTGCTTGAGCTTTGTACTTTTTAGCTACTCTGATAAGTATCTCTTGTTTTCATTCTCTTCTGCATAGGTTCCATTTGAAGTTCTTGTCAGGAGGCAAATATCCCGTTTATTAGATCCCAGCCTTCAGTGTGCTAGGTTCATTTATGATGAGCTAATAAAGGTGTGATTTATCATGTGCTACGTTATTATACTTACTGTTAAATTTACTTGATCTTGAATTTTAAATAGAAAATTTCTCTACAGATTAGTCATCAGTGTATGATGACTGAGTTACAGCGGTTTCCTGTCCTGCAAAAGCGCATGGACGAGGTTATTGGGAACTTTCTGCGAGAAGGTCTTGAGCCTTCACAAGCAATGATCCGGGATCTTCTTGAAATGGAGGTATGCATGAAGAATTTAAGCTCAACGCACTACTGATTGCATGGTCAGTTATGTTAAATATGCTGAGATATCTAAACTATATACTGATTTTTGTTTTTCCTGTCATGCGGGTGGATTAGCAGGGGCATTAAGTTTGAGATAATCGATTACTCAATTTTACTGAATAGAGCCTCTTTTAAATTTGGATTCGGAATTATGCTGGTTGTGAATGCTGGAAATTCGGTTTAAATTTTTAAGCTTACCATTTGCAGATGGATTACATAAATACCTCACACCCAAATTTTATTGGGGGAACCAAAGCTGTGGAGCTTGCAATGCAACAAGTAAAATCTTCTAGGATTTCGCATCCTGTTACGCGGCCAAAGGTGGGCAAATGTCTTAGCAAAGCATTAATATTGCTTATGTGTTTCTCTTTGTGAATAGTACAATTTTTTTTATATGTTCCTTTTGACTAAACAGGATACAGTGGAGCCTGAGAAGGCAGCGTCTTCTGCGAGTCAAATAAAAACCCGATCTTTTCTCGGCCGGCAAACTAATGGAAGCGTCACTGATCTGGTATGTCATTTTTTTGTTTATGTTATGTGTGTATTTGACTCTGTGACATTTATAGTCTGTCTCCTGCTTCCGAAAGCCCATGAGGAGAGTACAAAGATCCAGCTAAAGACTTCTTATACCATATAACATATTTCCATAAAATTTTTTCACAGGGTGTTCTAGCTGCTGCAGCAGATGCTGAAAAGTCCGGACCAGCTGGTAAATGTTATTACATTCGTTTTTCAGCGTTGCATGTATGCATGGTTAAATGAATATATGTAGTTCTCAGACGATTTGTGACTGAAATGATAGAATTCATTGTCAAGGTATGACTTACATACGAGCATACATGTCTGGTCTTTATTTGTTGAAGAACCCAATGCTCTGTGTAGGAAACACCTGGACTGGTTTAGCATCAATGTTTCGGGGGAGTGATGTTCAGGCAGCTGCTAAAAACAACTTACTAAACAGAACATTCAGCGAAGCTGCTCAAGCTATGTATCAGAACTTGTCAACAATCTATTTGAAGGAGGTATAATATCTTGTGCCTTCTCAAGCTCCTCATACTTTCCCAATACAGTATAATTATTTACTACCTATTCACCTCATAAATGTTTGGTTTTTGAAGCCTCCAACTGTGTTGAGGTCATCTGAAAATCATTCAGAACAGGAGTCAGTTGAGATTCAGATAACAAAGCTATTATTGAAATCCTACTATGACATTGTAAGGAAGAATGTTGAGGACTTGGTCCCAAAAGCAATCATGCATTTTCTGGTTAGTCTCTCCTCCCTCTTATAAAATATTCACATTGTGGTATTACTTGAGATCTTCAAAGTTTTTAGAAAATTTCAACTGTCAAGCAACGTTCATTGATGACACTTGTAACTAATAGTGTCTGTCGATCTTCTACTCCACCTGAAGTAACTCAGCTGTGAGTGGATTTGTAACTATTTTATGTAATTGATAATATACACAGGTAAATTACTCGAAACGTGAGCTGCACAATGTTTTCATCGAGAAGCTTTACAGGTGATGAAAGAAACCATGTGTCTCATCTGATTTTGTGAATAGTCTTTTTTTTTTTTTATGAACTAAAAAATCTGGTGGATGGGGGCAGGGAGAACTTGATTGAAGAATTGTTGAAAGAGCCGGATGAGTTAGCGATAAAGAGGAAACGCACGCAGGAGACTCTTCGCATTCTTCAGCAGGCTAATCGGGTAAGTTCAAAGGGGTTTGCCTTGAAGAAAATGCAATTTAAACTTGTTAAAATGTGTCTAATTGATATGGTTAAAACAGACATTAGACGAGCTGCCCTTAGAAGCGGAATCAGTTGAGAGAGGTTACAGAATTGGTTTTGAAGGGAAACATGAGGAGTTGCCGGGTACAAGAAGATCAAGGACAGAAACTAATGGGAACGGACGGTTCTGATTTGCACGCATTTCTCATTCATTTGGTGATGGAAAAGATTTGTTCTCTCTCCTTGAAATCGGTTGTGCGTGGGGGAGGTATAGTGAAACACATGATTAACAAAGGTTTTGTTGGTGAGGGTATTATTAGCTTATTAGAAGATGCAACTTATATTTGTTTCTCGGAGCCGAGAAGAATAATCAAAATTCCTAACTTCACTCTTCATAGCATTATTCTCCAATACATCAAAGTAGTGGGTCACGAAAGAAAAAAAAAACATTTAACATTAACATTAACGAGCTTGTTGCTTGCTTCTATCCAAAGAAGTTGAGAGAATGTATATCTTTAGGAACAAGCATATGTTTTTTTTTCTTTTAAGTGAAAGCCGAATAAATCAGTTTGCTTAGCCAGATAGCATTAACAGCCAAATTAATCTTTCAGACATTAATACAGATCTCGAGGTACCCATGTAACTCATTTGTAGTAAATAATGGGAAATAAATACAACAACACTCAAGAATGTTGGGTATCCGATGGACGGAAATGAATGTCTCAGTCTTTGTTTGTCTCTGATGAAGCAGGCTTTCCAGAATACTTGTCGCGCCAAACCTGTTTATTCTTCTCGATACTGTTCTGATTTTGAGTAAATTCAGTAAGCCCCTGTCTGAATGCTCCAAGCGTAACTCCACTGCCCACCAAGATGCTTGTCACTCCCATTTTCGAAACCTGTTTTTTTTTTATTCACACACACACACACCAAAGATTCAATCTTAGTGCACGCACATAGTAAAAGAAATAGTCCCTACCACGCGACATAAAGTTCAAACTAGCCACAAAGTAGGAGTTTGTCTTAACTGATTTGATGTTTCTGTCCTCATCATCGAAGAAGAGCATCGCAGTAAAAGGCACTCCCGTCCTTGTGTGAATCTTCTGAAAATGGTCTGTCTTGTGCGTCCAACTTGAGTAAATTTCCTGAAACAATCCCAGAAGTATTATTATTATTACCCTATGCCAGGCAGATATCAACAACAACTTCCTATTCCTTTCCAATACGTTTTGAACTACGATGCATATATCAAATGTGGTACCAGAAGGACACTTTATCTAACAACACACGTGAGGTAAGTCTGAAGAAACATCACTAGACAATGATTTGGCGGCTAACACAATGAACCACATAGAAGAAGAGAAGAGAGACACAAAGGAGACAACAAAAAGAAGAAGATGATTGAAACTAACCTTGGCGACAAACATGGGCTTAATGTTGAGTTTATCAAGAAATGTGTTAGCAATATCAGAAGTAGGAGATCTCGAAGCAATAGCCATTTCAATTCCCTTTTCTTTCAGAGCACTCAGTATACCTTTTGCTTGTGGATACAGAGACGGCATTTCGCGTTTCGAAAGGCATTCGCTGAAACGAACGAGTCACACAAATCCATAACATCAAAAAACATTCGAAACTAATTTCAAAAAGATGCAAACTTCTTCCAAAGCAGTATCAAAAACAAACAGTGTGATCGATCAATTCACACTCTTCTTTAAAACTCTTACTTTTTTCTCCAATTCATACAACCTGATTACCAATTTGATAAAACGAAACAAGTTCCACAAAAAAATTGGGGATGGAATTTGAATGAAGAAAAGACAAAAGATTTAGGGTACCAGTAAAAAGGCCAGAGAGTGTAATCGAGATCAAAGACGACGAGTCTCGGAAGAATCTGAAACATTCCCATTATCTGCATCGCTTCATCTTTAACCTTCTCGTCCCCCATCTCCGGATATGTTTCAGACTTCTCTCTCTCTCTCTCTTGGCTTCTTCGTTTTCCAATTTATTTTTTTTAACTTCAACAATCCAATCGGAGACGCTATCCCATTGCAGTCTTTTTTTTTTTTTTTTATTAGTATTTAAGTGGATGAAAAATAAAGTTTTAATTGTGAATTGTGAGAGAGCTGTGTCTCTGCACCCATTTTTTAGACACTCACAGACTCTCAACGTGTCGCTTATGTAGTGGGTAAGATTTATTTTGTTTTATTTTTGTTTTTTTTTCTTTCTCTTTTATTCATTTGCTGTCCTCTCTCTCTTTGGATACAACCAAAACAACGAAAAAACATGAATCGATTTATCAAAATCGTGGAAAACAAAACAATCGACTTTCTGATCGGTTTCCAAATAAAATTGATCACTCGTCGTCGTCTTCTTCTTGCTGAGATTTGTCCTTCTTGGTTTCACGGAACATATTGTATCAGGTATGGATCTCGATGTCTCTGTTCTAAGATGACATGAAGATTTAATTATCTCTATCTGTTTTGTTTGATTGTTTAGCATTAGCCTCTTAATTTGTGGTTTAGTGATCGTGATATACCTTCTTTAAGCTTTTGGGGTTGATGATTTTTGCAACTTTGATTTCAATTTGATCTACTTGCTTGATGAAATTTCCGGTTACATCACAAGTGCTACACCATTATAAACAGATATTCACATGGTACATGTTTATACTGCAGTGGGATAGGTATTACAGAACAAGGCAAGTACCTACAATTGATGTTCGAACTCTGGATAAAAGAACAAGGCAAGTACCTGCAATTGATGTTCGAACCCAGCAAGTAAGCCTTTTTTTTACCTTTTATTTCTTTGGCTTGTAGTTAGAAGAACAAGGCAAGTACCTGTGTTGATTACTCGATTTGCTATTTTTTTTTTGGGGTTTATCTGTCAATTATCTATGGCATTGTTCAAAGGAAAAATCCAACTATCTACAACTTGTTTCTTCTAATAAATCTGTGAATCTATATAGCTAATCTGTTGACATGGGTTTTGTGCTTGTTTTGGCAGATATTCTGGCATCTGCACACGAGAAGCTGTGTGCAACAGAAATGGTCCAGGGATGTTTAAATTTGCCCATTAGTCGAATAAAAAGGTGTGTTTTTATTCAGTTGTGGATTGATTTATTTTGCTTGCTAGAATAAAAAGGTCTTGATTTATCTAGGGTTATGGTTATGTTTTAAGTCTTGTTTGAAGTCTTGGTTTGATTTTGACAGTGATAGTTTGATTTGTGACACTTATTGTTTTGGTAGTTGTCATTGATTGTTAAGCACTTACTCAAGTTTGAGTTGTTTTGGTAGTTAAGCACTTACTCAAGTTTTGGTAGTTGTCATTGATTGCTTGAACTTAAACACAAAACACACTTAAACTCCACCTAACCGCTTCACCATATGGGTTACGAACGAGTCTATTCATTTAGCTTCTATTGTTCTGTATCCCCAAACCACCGAAACCAATTCTTCTTCTCTCCATCTTTCATATAGTTTAGGGTATGGGCTCTAGCAATTCATGTAGCTTTTCTCTAAACTTTACAGACCTCTTGAGTAGCCAAGTTGGGGTGAATAATCCATAATCTCTTCCATCTTTTTCTCCTCCTATCCAAACAAGCTCATCACCTATCCAAATAAGCTCTTCACCTATGCAAATAAGCTCATCACCTATCCCTCAGTTTAGTACAAAATTTAGTGATGTCAAAGAGGTAGCTGAAAACGCAAGGGAAGCTAGAATCCGATGGACTGCCTAGGAAGATATTGTCTTGATCAGTGGTTGGTTAAACACTAGCAAAGATCCAGTCGTGGGCAATGGGCAAAAGGGTGGTTCCTTTTGGGAGCGAATTACATTCTACTATGGAGCGAGTGAAGCAGTAGCGGGTAAACCAAAGAGAGGGGCCATTCAATGTAATCAGAGGTGGAAAAAAATAAATGAGACTGTCAACAAGTTTGTAGGATGCTACAACCAAGCTTCGAGTCGGAGAACCAGTGGCCAGTCAGAAGATGATGTTCTCCAAATGGCAAACGAGTTGTACGTCAATGATCAGAAAATGAAGTTCTCTCTAGAGCATGCTTGGAGGCTTCTTCGCCATGAGCAGAAGTGGTGTTCTTCGAATGCTTTGAGAGGACCTGAAAACTCCAAAAGAACAAAGCTTGATGTGAGTGGCACATATTCCTCCAGTTCAAATACAACTTCTCGTCTTGAGGAAGAAGCTAATGAACGCCCTCCAGGTGTTAAGGCATCCAAAAGGAAAGGAAAGAACAATGGTCATGGTACAGAAACTGAGGGTAATTCTCTACAAAAGTTAGAGAAGGCGTGGGAGATCAGGGAGAAAGAAATAGCTGCGAGAGAAAGAATTTCCAAGAAACGACTTCTAAAGAGTCTAGTCAGCAAAACTGATATGTCCGAGGCTGAAATCAATCTGAGAAAGGAGCTAATTGATGAGATGTTAGGATAGTTGGTTGTGTTAAGCTAAAGTTTGTGTTATGTGTTTAGTTAAACGAGTTTCTGTTTTGTGTTTAGTTAAAGTTTGTGTTATGTGTTTAGTTAAACAAGTTTGTGTTTTGTGTTTAGTTAAAGTTTGTGTTTGTGTGTTTAGTTAAAGTTTGTGTATCGTTTCTAATCATTGTTTGTGTTTAGTGAATGTTTAATCATGAGTCGAAAACAATGTATGTATCGTTTTTAATCAAAGTTTGTATCGTAGACCTGGTCTGGTCCGGGATTATAAAAATTTCCTAAAAGAACCCTTCTACTTCTTTAGTATTACGAAATCGACCCTTATTTATTTGAGTGAAGCAGTTCTCTTATTTGACATACTTCATGCTATAAATATACTTTTTGGACTATTTTTACATTATTCACATTAATTTTGGACAACTTTATCCTTAAACTTATAACAATAAGATAACTAAAAGATCAAAACTAACTATAATTTGGACCATACGATTTTAAATAATAGTTTAGATCTAATGGCTTACATTTAATCTAACAAATTGTTTTTTTTTTCTCTATTCTCTCTCTCTTTCGAGAGTGTTTATTGTTTGTTTCTCTTTTTAATGGATTGTATAGCTTTTTAAAGAAATCTTAGCCTTACAAAATTCACTACAACAACAACTAAGCCTTATAAAATTCACTAATTTCGTCCCAAAACAGGCTAAAACCAAAAAACAGGCTAAAACTGATAAAACTTTGGTTTGAAGCAGTAAACGGCTTTGTTAGTGCTTCTAGAGTAAAAATGTGTCACAATCCAAGGTATTTGACTAATTATAAGAGTTAGAGATGAATTAGGAATCTTTAGACAACACTTATACCAATTTCGTCCCAAAACAGGCTAAAATCGACATAACTTTACTTAGAAGCAGTAAACGGCTTTGTTAGTGCTTTTAGGGTCAAAATGTGTCACAAATCAATGTATTTGACTAATTATAAGAGTTAGAGATGGATCAGGAGTGTTTAGACAACACTTATACTCATTTTATCCAAAACATGCTAAAACCGAGAAAACAAGCTAAAACCAACAAAACTTTGCTTAGAAGCAGTAAACGGCTTTGTTAGTGCTTCTAGGGTCAAAATGTGTCACAATCCAATGTAGTTGGCTAATTACAAGAGTTAGAGATGGATTAGGAGTCTTTAGACAACACTTATACTCATTTCGTCCCAAAACAGGCTAAAAACAACAAAACATTGCTTAGAATCAGTAAACAGCTTTGATAGTGTTTTTAGGGTCAAAATTTGTCACAAATCATTGTATTTGACTAATTATAAAAGTTAGAGATGGATTAAGAGTGTTTAGACAATACTTATACCCATTTTGTCCAAAACAGGCTAAAACCGACAAAACTTTCCTAAGAAGCAGTAAATGGCTTATAATTAGACAACACTTATACCCATTTTGTCCAAAACAAGCTAAAACCGAGAAAACAGGCTAAAACCGACAAAACTTTCCTAAGAAGCAGTAAACGGCTTTGTTAGTGCTTTTAGGGTCAAAATGTGTCACAAATCAATGTATTTGACTAACTATAAGAGTTCGAGATGGATTAGGAGTGTTTAGACAACACTTATACCCATTTTGACAAAATAGTTACACCTAGTGCACAGTAAATCATCTGTCTTATGATTTGTTATATCTAAAGCCTTATCACCATATTGCTTGACCTCTTGCTTTGTTGCTTTGTTACAGTGTCACTTAGACACAATATCATACTATCTAGGTTTTGTTAATGGTTTGAAGAGAGGTGGTGAGATTGCGTTAAAGGGCGGTGATAACAGTTGATAGTTTGTTGCTATGTTTTTCTCGTCTTTTTCTAGTTTGTTATCAAGGTTATGTATTTGTCGTGAAATAGTATGTAATATTTGACTTTGATAATTATTTTGTTCATATACAATCTTAATGTCAGCCATATATAGTGAATCTTTATCATCTCGGTTTTCCCCAGTTATAAATGGTGTAGCTATTACTTGTCTTTGGGGAGTGTGAATTTTGATGTCTTTTAAAGGTGGGTGGACTGATTTGTGTATTTCTCCGTTAGTCATTTCCCATGTGTGGTATAATGTGGAATTAGTGTTTGTTGATTCATTTTTATATGGGTAGTATATGCCATTTTCTAAAGCGTATGTTTCAAACCATGTGAAAAATGGAATATTTACTTTTATATTTTCCATATGGTTATACCATATTTCTCTAAAAGTGGTAAGTTTTTCTTTATTAAAAGCTTGAAAGTACCATTTTCGTTTATCTATGTTTTTATCTGATCAAAATTCTCCTTTAAGATAATCTTTGTCTATTGTAAATGTTATTATAATAACATTTATTGATTTAAATCTGAAGCTGTTGGGGAAGTAGGAAAGTTAGACGATCCCACTTCTGATTGTTGAACTGGTTCAGCTATTGGTGCTTGAAAAATAATAGGTTTTTTTTCCCTTGAGTTTTTGTTAAAATTTGTTCTACACTTTCCTCTGATTCAGTGCTAGCTTGGCCAGTTCTGTACTCAGAGAAAGATGAACGTGGGTAGAATGAACTAAATTTCAATGATGGTGGATCTCTAAAAGAACCAAAGTTTAATAATACTTTTCAATCATATTGTTTTGTTATACTTGTAATAGTTCTTTGTTCAAAGTTTCTTGGTGGTTGAGTAATATTAATCTTCCAGTGATCAGAAATTGTAATTTCTTTACTATGTACAGCTAATATTGTTGGTTCGCCTTTATCATCTTGTAATAAACATCGTGGGTTAAACTCACATGTAGATTGCTTAAAGTAGATTGGATATAACAACAAATAGCCATGTCTTTCTTGCTGAAATTTAATTTCAGGCAATTGTACATTTAGAACTAAAGTATTAACTATTGTACGATCATGTAAGTATTAACTATTGTACGATCATATAGGCTTACTTGAAAATTGGGTGCACAATTAAAATATATAGCTATGTTGCATAAGTTTGATTGTACTGCTCCTAATAAGGAGTCCTCAAATTTTAAAAGTGTTTTATCTCTTAATAACATGAGTATTGGAGAATCAATCCCTGTTCTAGATAAAGGTTTAATTGCTATTTGTATAGACCAAAATGAATATAATTGAACTTCTTTCTTTTATAGTTTTCTAAAGCGATAGAAGAAAGTTTCTTCAAATTCATTTTGTAATGATAAAGTTTTTTCATGTTCTTTGATTGAATATGCAGTTCTAAAATCAAAAGCTCCTATTTGATATATATTTTGTGGATTAACATGTGGTAGCTGATCTTTTGATATTTCTTGATTAAAGGTTGTAATTTTTGACATAATTTCTCTTTAATTAATTGTTTTTTTAGATGTAGAAGATGATGCATGCTTAGACTTAAACAACTTCCTATCCATAGATGCCATGTTTAAATTATCCTTAATCTGATGCTAAAAATGCAAACTAACCGATCTTATCGATGACGAATGACGCGTGGGCTTACCAACTAACTCACTGCCTTCTGTTCTTATAGCCTGAAACACCTATGCTATCAACTCTCTTGACAAGGTTCTGGTAGATTGGTTTTTAACACTAGGCTTAAGGTTAGATTAAACACAACTTCTTTTGGCTTGGATGTTTTAAGAAAAACATATATCATACTATAAGCAAAAATCTTTTGGCTCTGATACCATACGTTCTAATAACAAAACCCATGATTAAATATAGTTATATAACGTTGTTGTATAACTATAATTATAAGACTTTAAATAAAACGAGTAACTCAAAATATAGACAAGTGGGATGATTAAAACTTACTTTATTAAACTTGATATGAAATACACGAGTATAGATACAAGCTTTGAAAACCAAATTATGAAAACAAGAGAGTATGATGTGTAGGGAATTTTTGAAGGATCGCTAAAAACACTCTGATAAAAATTCTCCTTTAAGATAATCTTTGTCTATTGTAAATGTTTTTATAATAACATTTATTGATTTTAAATCTGAAGCTGTTGGGAAAGTAGGATTGTTAGACGATTCCACTTCTGATTGTTGAATTGGTTCAGCTATTGGTGCTTGAAAAATAATAGGTTTTTTCCCTTGGGTTTTTGTTAAAATTTGTTCTACACTTTCCTCTGATTCAGTGCTAGCTTGGCCAGTTCTGTACTCAGGAAAGATGAGCGTGGATAGAATGAACTAAATTTCAATGATGGTGGATTCTAAAAGAACCAAAGTTTAATAATACTTTTCCATCATACTGTTCTGTTATACTTGTAATAGTTCTTTGTTCAAAATTTCTTGGTGGTTGAGTAATATTAATCTTCCATTGATCAGGAATTGTAATTTCTGTCCATTTTAATGCTTTTGGTGTGTATGTAGAGGTTGGTGTAGCTTTACTATAATTATAAGACTTTAAATAAAACGAGTAACTCAAAATATAGACAAGTGGGATGATTAAAACTTACTTTATTAAACTTGATATGAAATACACGAGTATCGATACAAGCTTTGAAAACAAAATTATGAAAACTAGAGAGTATGATGTGTAGGGAAATTGTGAACGATCGCTAAAAACACTCTACTCTTTCCTAATACTCTCTCTTTCTTATTTATACAAAGCTGTGTGAAGTTGCGTATGTTGTTGTAGACATGGCCTATTTTTGGGATTGCATGAGATGAGTAATCCTTTGTTGATTGATGTCTTTGTCTTGTTGTATAGTCTTGAAGTCTTCATTTCTTGGTCTTGAAGTCTTTCGTTGACAGTTGAACTGTTGCATAATTGGGTTTTTGTCTTCATGTTGCCTTGAATAATGGAGTCTTGATGGCGTCGGTGAAAGAAGTTGCCTCTTTCTTCTACAAAATAATATACTAAATATACAATTATAGTACAAGTACAAGCATAATTTATTAGAGAGTAAATATTTTTAAGAGCTGTACTATTAATTTTTTTTGTTTTTTGTTTTTTGTTTTATTTTAAATATATATATGCACACACACACATACAATTTATAAAATTAACTTAGGAGTAAGGTTTTGCGTAGGAGTGTAAACCATTTTTTTTTTGAATAGATATGTTTTAGAATGGATCGTCGTCTTGTGTATTGTTGTCTTGTGTTATATCATCTTCGTCGTCCGAGGAGGATATTTGCATTACAATTGTTTCGAGGAGTTTCTTGAGCTTTTCTTTGCCTCTACTTTTCTTGGTTTCAGAGGATGAAGTTGTTGATTCTGTAGGACTTGGTGGTTTACGAGGTAAAGTTTTTGTTTGAATAGGTGGTAATGCTCGGGATACTGTAGCTATGGACTGGTTTATTTGTTGATGTGTCTGAATCCATTTTTCCAAGTTGGATAAGGAGCAGCGGTCAAGGTTATATTTTTCCCACCACTTGATTATGAACTTGCGGACTAGTGAATATGGCATGTCTGGTAAGAAGGGTACAAGGTTGTAGTGCCAATATAGTATCCAAGGTATTCCCATATTTATGTGGAAGGCTATTTTAGGTAGAGGGATGATGGGTTGGTGTTTTTCGTGTTTAGTATAGTAGGATAGTGAACCTTTGGGTATTTGGGGAGGATATATGTCATCGGTTGGGCCGAACCAAGACCACCATTCGTAGAACCATCCTGGTATTGTCTTGGGGCAATGAAAATCGAAGGAGAGGAACCAAGAGTGATCATAAGTTCGTAAATAAAGGGTATGGAGAAAGGCTTTTTGGTAATTTGTGTAGGAAAATCTTGGAATATGGAACCCCGGGATGGAGAATTCTTTTGTGGTGTGGAGGTTTATAAACCGGAGATCTTGGGGATTGCATACTTTGAGAATTTTACAGGTGGAGTAGGAAATGAGGTTTTGGTCATTTTTGACAGTATGGTGGGTTATATCTACTGATTTGATGTCTACGAGAATATATTCGTAGAATGTGCGGTTTTTGGTGAGGTTATCAGTAAGGTATTGGCTTTCCTCGTAAAATATGCAGTTGGTATATTGGGTTAGGTCTTTAAGGGATATTGGTTTGGTAAATGAGGTTGTAATAAGGTGTTGGCGTTGTGGTTTAAGGAAGTAGGACAATTTTTGGTCTGTGGTTTTTCGTGAGGAGGATGGAGTGGATATTTTTTGTGGCTGGGGATTGACGGCTTTTGCATAGGATAAATGAGGAAACTCCGCCAAGGCAGAGAATTGGTTACTAGTGGTTAATTGCTTCCCTTTTAAATATGGTTGATTCTTGATGTAGTCAGATGCACTCATTGGTTTCTTTTGTGTTTCACTCATTTTGTTGATCCTGAGATTTTTCCTGTAAATACTCCCTTGTTAGAAAATCAGGTAAGGAATTATTTTCTCCCTTTATATATTGTATATCAAAGTCAAAAACAGATAAAATAGCTTGCCATCTAGCAAATATTTGTTTAGAAACTAAGTTTTTAACGTCCGTTTGTAAAATCTCTTTGGTCGATTGATATGCATTTATTTTACCATGTTTAACCATAGTTTATTTACATCTTTTGCATGGTTTGCTATATAGTTTTATAACTTTTATGTAGTTTAAGGTCTGTTTGTGCATTAAAGTAGGATTTGCATTGTTTCTTGTTTAAACAGGTGATTTGGACCCAATGAGCATGGAAATGAAGCTTAAGAGGAGTAGAGTGCAACCAGTGAAGCAGATAGAGGCTGAAACAAGATGGAAACCAAGGTTTAGAGGCCACTTGACCACCACACCCGAAGACACTCGACTGTGTGATGCTGAGGGACTCAACCAGTAAGAAACAGAGGAAACAAGCACTCGACCATGGCCACTCGACCACACATGGTCGAGAAATTCAAGCCGCCTCTCTATTTTGTCTGCTAGCTAATTTAGGGCTTCCCTCTTGTCCTATATATATCTATTGTACCCCATGGCCGCCCACAAGTCACTTTAGGTCAGAAAACACATCAGCAGCCACCAAAGACCTAGTTTTTACCCCTTTTGGGTTTTTAGCACTTTTCTAACATTTGCCTCTTTTATTATTGCTATTGTTCTTACTTTTCTCCAGATTTTCATACCTTGTAAGTCTCATAACTTTCTGGGTATTGATAATCTGAGTTTGTTGCTTTAAACAAAGTTGTAGATCTTTCTCTTATCTTTATCATCATGCTAGTTTCATAATTTTCTGGGTTTATGTTCATCATTTTCATGTTATGTTCATCTGAGTAGTGAGTTAGGATTTTGGAGATGGATTAGGCTGGTTTAGGGCTGTGATTGTTTGGATTGGTCAAGCTTGTTTGATAATATATCTCTTCTGGGTTAGATGTGCTCTAAGATGTTCTTATATCTGAGAGGGTAAGAACAGATCTTAAGCTTCCTTGCATCATACCAATATTTAGGTTGTTAGATAAAGCTAATGTTGGAGATTATCATGCTTATCCCAAGAGATTGATTGTATAAGGTGATTTTTGACAAGTAATGGTCTGATTCTTAATGCCTGTTTAGTATGGTTTCACCAATGAGAGTTGGGTTAGGATGTTACTAAAACTTCATTACTTCTGTTTAGTATGGTTTCACCAATGAGAGTTGGGTTAGGATGTTACTAAAACTTCATTACTTCTGTCATGAGAATGGATTAGTAAGTCATCAAGATCATTGTCTAGAGATAGCTCATGTTGATTGAGGTTTATTGACCAATTTAGATAGCTACAACTTGAACACCAGCCCATGAATCCATCTCTAGGAGCCTACTTTGTTTATTGATTATCTGTATTTGCATATCATCATGTTTCATTACTTTATGTCTCTGTTTAAGTTGTTAAGTTTGCTTATGTTCTTCAGTTATGCACCACTCGACCCCCTGCTCGACTATGCACTCGACCGAGTGTATACTCGAGCGCCATTTTACTTCCTTCTTTATGCTTTGTTTCATTTCAGTTTGCTTTTAAATTCATTTGTTAGTAGTTTGCTATTGCTTAGCATAGTTTATTGCACTTGTTCTATAGTTTAATTATGCATTAGTACTGTCTTAAGTTGCTGTAATATTCTGCATTTCCATTTCTGTCATTAGGTTGTTAGAAACAAATCAACTTGATATTTGGCTTAACTTGAATGCATTGATCATGTCTTGACTGCTTACATATCACACTCTTTATGGATTGACATCCTTTATGCTACAACTACATAAGGGTATTGAAACACCTTGCATCCCATTTGATCATCTTAGCCTAAGTCTGTTTGTTTGTTATCATCCATTCATTCATAGACCTGCACACCACAAAAGAAAGCATGTTTCANCACCAATGAGAGTTGGGTTAGGATGTTACTAAAACTTCATTACTTCTGTCATGAGAATGGATTAGTAAGTCATCAAGATCATTGTCTAGAGATAGCTCATGTTGATTGAGGTTTATTGACCAATTTAGATAGCTACAACTTGAACACCAGCCCATGAATCCATCTCTAGGAGCCTACTTTGTTTATTGATTATCTGTATTTGCATATCATCATGTTTCATTACTTTATGTCTCTGTTTAAGTTGTTAAGTTTGCTTATGTTCTTCAGTTATGCACCACTCGACCCCCTGCTCGACTATGCACTCGACCGAGTGTATACTCGAGCGCCATTTTACTTCCTTCTTTATGCTTTGTTTCATTTCAGTTTGCTTTTAAATTCATTTGTTAGTAGTTTGCTATTGCTTAGCATAGTTTATTGCACTTGTTCTATAGTTTAATTATGCATTAGTACTGTCTTAAGTTGCTGTAATATTCTGCATTTCCATTTCTGTCATTAGGTTGTTAGAAACAAATCAACTTGATATTTGGCTTAACTTGAATGCATTGATCATGTCTTGACTGCTTACATATCACACTCTTTATGGATTGACATCCTTTATGCTACAACTACATAAGGGTATTGAAACACCTTGCATCCCATTTGATCATCTTAGCCTAAGTCTGTTTGTTTGTTATCATCCATTCATTCATAGACCTGCACACCACAAAAGAAAGCATGTTTCACCGATTTGCAATCGACACGTAGTAAAAACTTTTTGTTTATTAAATCATCTTGAAGTTTAGAAATACAGTTTACTATAGATAAAACTTCCTTTTTAACTGTAGAGTAATTCTTTTGTGGTCCAAGCCAAACTCCCGAGTGGAAACGGACTATAGACTCTTGGGTAGACTCTGGCATTTTCTGTTTAAGGATCCCCCGTAACCTATTTCTGATGCATCTGTCTCAACTATCATGAATGCATTGTGGTGTGGGATGACTAAACATGGTAGTGTTATAACCTTTTTCTTGATATCCTGGACTAGACTAGTATGCAGACTCGACCATGGTATGGGGTTCTTTTGCAATCTTTGAAATAATGGTTGTATGGTTTTTCGTAGATTAGGTAGAAAATCAGATATGTAGTTTAAGCAGCCGAAATTTTTATGTAATTGTGATTTCTCTTTTATTTCACCTGATATATTTGCAAATTCTATAGATCTAGATATAGGTGTTATAGTACCTTGATATATGTTGTGGCCTAAAAATCGTATTTTTGTTTGAAATATTTGCATCTTTTTTGCAGATACTACTAGTCCATGCTTTTTAATAATGTTCAAAAAGGTGTATAGATGTTTATAGTGTTAATCGATAGATTTTGAAAATATTAAAACATCATCTATGTATACAATAGAGAAGATGGAGTAAGGGTTAAATATTTCGTTCATAATATTTTGAAATTCGAATGGTGCATTTTTAAAATCGAAAGGCATAACATTCCATTTGTAATGTCCAAAAGGCACTGTGAATGCTGTTTTATATTTATCCTTCTCGGTAATTTGTATTTGCCAAAATCTACTTTTCATGTCAAATTTAGAGAATATATAGGCATCATATAATCGTTTTAATAGATCTCGTTTGTTTGGTATTGGGTATCTTATCCATTGTATTACATTATTTAAGGTTTTATAGTTGATTACTAAGCGTGGTACTCGTCTTTATTTTTCAGCTTGGTTGTTTACATAAAATGTTGAACAACTCCAAGGAGATTTAGATTTTCTTATTAAGTTTTTATCTAGTAATTATTGTATTTCTTTTTTTTGCAATGTTCTAAAAGTTCTTGATTCATTTGAATAGGTCTGACTTTAGTTAGAATATTTTTTTCATTAAAGTCTTTTTCGTAGGGTATTTCAACAATATGTTTTTTCCTTTCCCAGAAGGCATTTGGGAGTTCAGAGCATACCTGGTTTAGTAGTTCGACTTCTAATGTTTTTATTTTATTTGTGACTAGTGGATCACTTAGTTGTTGTTTTATCTGTTGGTATTTTATTTCTTGTTGTAAATATTGTATCTGTTTTTTGTTTTCTGTCTATTAAATTTATAGATTTCTCTATTGTAGAATTTTGTAAGGCTAAGATTTCATTTGTTTTCTTTGGGGATAGAAATTCAAATACTATCTTTTCTCCTACAATTTTTGTGGCAATTCCTAGCTCTGTAACTTTAAACGGATAAATTTGTGTAAAAAATGGAGTTCCTAGTATAATTTCTTGACTTAAGTTTTTTACAAGGATAAATTGAGTTTTAAAACAAAATTTTTGTTACAAATTATTGCTTCGGGTAATTGGTAGTTGACCTTCAAACTACTTCCATTGGCACTACTAAGTTTTTCATATGTTTTTTCATAGAATTTTGTAGGAACTATTCCTTCTTTAATATAATTGTAGTCAGCTCCTGTGTCTAGAAGTGCTATTGTTTCTAGTTTAAAATCATACCCTATATGTAATGTGATTTTTGTATACCATTTTTGATAGTATATTTTTTTTATTATCTGGATATATTCTTCTTCTTCTTTTGTTTGTTTATGGTTTTCAGGGTTGCTTGTGGAGGGTTTGTCCATTGTTGTGGGTGGAGATTCGTGGACTTTTGGTTCTATAAGGGCTAATCTAGCGTCTACTTGCAACTGGTGAATATGATGTTGGTGAACTATTTGTTGTAATTCTTTTATTTGTGTTTTTAAATTTTTAACTTCTCTTTGTAATTCTCCAGTAGTTACTTGTTTAAATAGTGTTGGAGAAGGATATTTTCTATTATTTTGTTAAAACTAAATGGTTGTGGATAAAAAGGTTTATTTTGTTTACGTAGTTTTCGTCTTTCTCTAGAAGGTGGAGTGAGACGATTATAACCATATTGTTCACAAAATGAGTCCATAGTTTCTCCAAATTTAAATTTGTTGCTTTGTTGTTTATCTTTGTGTGCTTGACATATTTGTAGTCCTTCCTTTTTAACAAAGGCAAACAATTGACCATAGGTTATTGTGTCCCATGGTATTGGTTGTCCTCCGGAATAATCTTTTAGTTTATTAATTAATCGTTCTGCGAAAAATGATGGTAATCATGCGATGAACCTTTCGTTCCAGAAGGGTTGGTTGTAGTCGTGTCTTTGAAATATGTTGGTTATAAATATATCTTTATACCATTTAAAGTCTCCTAGTGTTGGACATCTAAGATTTGTTAAAATATGTTTTTTTGCTTGTTAGTTCTTTAGAATGGTTTCCTACAAAGTGCATGGTCATGGTGTGGAGTAATACTTCTACAACGTTTTGAACTTGGTCTTCTTCATAATAATCATCTTCTCCTTCTACTCTTCTAGTTCAGTATGGTTTATAATAGAATTTTGAGTTTCTATGCCTAAAGCATTGTCCCACCAAATTTTTAAAGCTCCATTGAAGCCTGAGATTAACATGACACATGCTTGTTGGTCGGTCATTCCTTTAGCTTTGTAGGATAGGGTTGCCATCCCCATTTCTTGAAATAAAATCATCATTTCATATTCGGATCTGCCATCTATATTTCATTCATATATATACCTTCTCCATTGTAAAAGTTTGTTGAGGGAAATTTATGATGTTCTTCAAATAGTAAGTCAGGTGGTGAGTGTCTTGGATAATATAGTTTTTTTGATGGTTGGAAGTTTCTCTTTATTCTATTTATTTCTATGTCGGTTTCATATTGAATATTTTCATCAAAATTATTTATTTCCTTAGCTTTGTCTAGTCTATCTAGTCTACTTAACATTGATTTTAAAATTTCATTTTCTGGAAATTTAATAGGTTTTGCTAATTGTTTGAAGAGAGGTGGTGAGATTGCGTTAAAGGGCGGTGATAATGGTTGATAGTTTGTTGTTATGTTTTTCTCGTCTTTTTCTAGTTTGTTATCAAGGTTATCTATTTGTCGTGAAATAGCATGTAATATTTGACTTTGATAATTATTTTGTTCATATACAATCTTAATGTCAGCCATATATATTGAATCTTTATCATCTCGGTTTGCCCCAGTTCTAAAAGGTATAGCTATTACTTGTGTTTGGGGAGTGTGAATTTTTATGTTTTTTAAAGTTGGGTGGACTGATTTGTGTATTTCTCCGTTAGTTATTTCTCATGTGTGGTATAAAGTGGAACTAGTGTTTATTGATTCATTCTACACTTTCCTCTGATTTAGTGCTAGCTTGGCCAGTTCTGTACTCAGAGAAAGATGAACGTGGGTAGAATGAACTAAATTTCAATGATGGTAGATCACTGTAGAGAGATCTACAGATTTGGCTTGCAGATTTGGCACACAAGAGGCAAACCAAAGACAAAGGAAATAAATAAGTGTAGAGAGATAGAAACACCACTAACTTGTTGTCTTTGGTTTGCAGATTTGGCACACAAGAATCAAAGACAACAAAGAAGAAGGAAAAGCTTTCTCGTTTGCCTCTTCTTCGCCAGCACTTCTCGTATCTCTGAAGTAGGAAGAAGGAAAATTTTCTCTTTTTTTGCCCGTACGTTCTCACATGCCAACACTTCCTCCTCCTCTTACGATGTAAAACAACAAGTGCCTGCGAGTTCAGGTTTTCGGGTCGGGTCGGATCGGTTATTCGGGTATTCGGTTGTTTGAAAATTATGTCGAAGATAACCGAAGCAAAATTTCAGGTCGGGTTTTGTGTCATTTTGGTCTAATACAAATAGCAATTAAACCTTTATATAGAACAGGGATTGATTCTCCAATACTCATGTTATTAAGAGATAAAACACTTTCAAAATTTGAGGACTCCTTATTAGGAGCAGTACAATCAAACTTATGCAACAGAGCTATATATTTTAACTGTGCACCCAATTTTCAATTAAGCCTACATGATCCTACAATATTTAATACTTTAGTTCTAAACGTACACTTGCATGAAATTAAATTTCAGCAAGAAAGACATGGCTATTTGTTATTGTATCGAATTTACTTTAAGCAATCTACATCTGAGTTTAACCCACGATGTTTATTGCAAGATGATAAAAGCGAAACAACAATATTAGCTGTACATAGTAAAGATACACCAGCCTCTACATACACACCTAAACAATTAAAATGGACTGAAATTACAATTCCTGATCAACGGAAGATTAATATTACTCAACCACCAAGAAACTTTGAACAAAGAACTATTAAAAGTATAACAGAACAATATGATGGAAAAGTATTATTAAACTTTGGTTCTTTTAGAGATCTACCATCATTGAAATTTAGTTCATTCTAGCCACGCTCATCTTTCTCTGAGTACAGAACTGGCCAAGCTAGCACTAAATCAGAGGAAAGTGTAGAATGAATCAATAAACGCTAGTTCCACATTATACCACACATGGGAAATGACTGACGGAGAAATACGCAAATCAGTCCACCCACCATTAAAAGACATCAAAATTCACACTCCCCAAAGACAAGTAATAGCTACACCTTTTAGAACCGAGGCAAACCGAGATGATAAAGATTCAAAATATATGGCTGACATTAAGATTGTATATGAACAAAATAATTATCAAAATCAAATATTACATAGTATTTCATGACAAATAGATAACCTTGATAACAAACTAGAAAAAGACGAGAAAAACATAACAACAAACTATCAACCGTTATCACCGCCCTTTAACGCAATCTCACCACCTCTCTTCAAACCATTAACAAAACCTATTAAACTTCCAGAAAATGAAATTTTAAAATCAATCTCAAGTAGACTAGATATAATAGACAAAGCTAAGGGAATAAATAATATTGATGAAAATATTCAAATGAAACCGACATAGAAATAAATAGAATAAAAAGAAACTTCCAACCATCAAAAAAACCAAATTATCAAAGACACTCACCACCTGACTTACTATTTGAAGAACATCATAATATTCCCTCAACAAACTTTTACAATGGAGAAGGTATATATGAATGGAATATAGATGGAAGATCCGAATATGAAATGATGAATTTATTTCAAGAAATGAGGATGGCAACCCTATCCTACAAAGCTAAAGGAATGACCGACCAACAAGCATGTGTCATGTTAATCTCAGGCTTCAATGGAGCCTTAAAATTTTGGTGGGACAATGCTTTAGGCATAGAAACTCAAAATTCTATTATATACCATACTGAAACTAGAAGAGTAGAAGGAGAAGATGGTTTTTATGAAGAAGACCAAGTTCAAAACGTTGTATAAGTATTACTCCACACCATTTCCATGCACTTTGTAGGAAACCCTTCTGAAGAACTAACAAGCAAAAAACTTATTTTAACAAATCTTAGATGTCCAACACTAGGAGACTTTAAATGGTATAAAGATATATTTATAACCAACATGTTTCAAAGAACTGACTGCAATCAACCCTTCTGGAACAAAAGGTTCATCGCAGGATTACCATCATTTTTCGCAGAACCATTAATTAATAAACTAAAATATTATTCCGGAGGACAACCAATACCATGGGATACAATAACCTATGGTCAATTGTTTGCCTTTGTTAAAAATGAAGGACTACAAATATGTCAAGAACACAAAGATAAACAACAAAACAACAAATTTAAATTTGGAGAAACTATGGGCTCATTTTGTGAACAATATGGTTATAATCGTCTCACTGCACCTTCTAGAGAAAGACAAAAACTACGTAAACAAAATAAACTTTTTTATCCACAACCATATAATAAAAAAAATATATATATATAAAGAATTTTTCTAACTCATACTATACAAAAAATAAAAACCCTAGAGAGCCATCTAGAAAAGAGAAAATTATATGTGGGAACTGTAAAAGGCCAGGACATAAATCTACAGATTGTAAAATGAAAAGAAAAATCAATGAAATATTTCACGATCAACAAGACATTAAAGAAAAACTAGAAAAATTACTTCTTTCAGAAACTGAAAATTCAGAAGAAGTTAGTAGCGACCCCTCTCTAGACATAATAGAAGATGAAAGTGACATAGCTGGAGATATCTCTCATGGAATATGCAATTGTAAAACAATAAAACATAATTACAAAAAACATTGACAAACAAATTTTAATAGATATTATAGAAAAAATAGATGATAACAGCTGGAGATAGGTTTGGATGAGGAGAGATTGACGGAAGTGATTCCATGAACGTCGGTGTGCGTGTTGGTTCGCAAGTGGTGCGATGGGTGACGTTCGACACCAGGTGGAGGTGCCGTTCAACACTAGAGGAGTTGATAGTGAGTTGGAATAATTGTGGGGAAGTGTTGTCCGTGGCTGGACGGAATCAAATATTCCAGCCCACCTCTCTTGTTACTCGGTCGCTAGGAGTGGTTGGTTGTGCGACTCAGTAACTAGATGAGGTGGTGTTTGGTGTATTTGTGGAAGTTTTTGTAAGAAGCGATTTCTACGCCGGTTGTCTCGTCGGAATTATGGGGTTCCGGTGAGATCGTTTCCCGTGGATCCTATGTGAGGATTAGGAATCCGGGTGCGGTCGTTTCACTAGATGGGAGAAAGAAACACAAACTACACACAAAAATTTCTATTGACTAGTCAAGCACATCCACTAAACTATGACCATGTGGTCATTAACCCCTAGAAATAACTGAATTTAGAAAATTAAATACAACTTTGTTTTGTTGTCTTAAGAAAAGAAATCTCAATACTGCTCTGATCGCTCGTATTAGCGGTGGATGCCACCGTAAATTGACCAAGTGATTTCAGACCAAGCGTTGGTGATGTAAGTGGCGGTTGCCGCCATGGATTGACCAAGTAGTCTGTTCAAATAGCTTATTAGGTTTGATTTGATTCCATAGTAAGGAAATCTCTCCGCCATGTCTGCACCTACAAGTCCAAAAAGTGTTCTTGCAAATTTCAGAAGTAGTGTTGTAAACAGAAAGAGAATCAGCTCCCGATCTCAAAGGCTTAACGATGATGAACCTGGCGGCTCTTCATCGACCGGTATTAGATCTTATGGCGGCGATCCCACGGTGGTCAACGGTGTCGCTGACGTTTTCACATTGGTCATTGCCATTTGTAAAACCCCTAGAAACTGAATGGAGGAGAGAAAGAGAGATAAAAAGAAACGATGAAGAAGAAGATGTTTGAGTTTTTTTTTTTCTTTTTTTTAGTTAGAAGAAATTTAGTCAGGGGTTTATTGTCATTTCATATAGTAAAAGAATATGTCTAGCATAAAGTGGGTGTAGGTGATATTACTTTGTATGAAAGTAGGTGTAGATGCAAATTTTACTATTTATTTTGGGAGTGATGATACTTGTGTATTTGACAATTTAATCTAAGTCGTAAGAAAAAAAAAAGAGATATTTTTCAAAATACCATCAAAATGGAATATTGGAAATAAAAATAAATATCTAAACATTGATCCATTGATGATTCTATTAACAAATGTCAACTCTTTTTCAATTGCCATTTATAGTTAATTTAGTCAAAAAAATTTCAAAAAACCATTAAGATAAATTCCTAGGAAAATAATGAATAAGACGTGAAAATCCATATAACGTCGAAAATATGTTGTTTTTATTGCCATTTTAGATGGATAAAATATGATCTACAAAGTTTAGAATACACCTAATGAGTTTAGAATGTGTATTATATATATTGTACATGTTCTACATAATTTAAATAATGTATTCTACACATTTTATATGTTTTATGAAATGTAGAAGTTATTTATGTCCTATTGTAATTAGAATACTAATACATATTCTATATTTTAATCTTTGTTCTACAAAAATTAGAATATATTTCTTCATGTTCTGAATTGTTAGAAAACATATTCTTCAATTTTTTTCTCTATTTTCTATGAAATTAAAATGTACATTCTATTTTATTAGAATCCTATAAACAAAAAACTGAATCGCGAAAAAAGTAAACTGCATATTATGTGAGGCTCAAAATATCTTCATTATTTCTAAAGATGTTTTCTTCAAAGCAATGGTGAACTTTGTAACTGAAGGCATGACCATGCCAATTTTTTTTTTCAAAATAAATTTTACATGTTAATACTTTATAAATTTTAGTAGTTAAAATTAAAAATAATTTTTTCAAAGAAATAACCTATATAAAGAAACCATTTTAAGTATTCAATTATGATTATAGTGGTACCGATGATGATAAATAATGAATGATAAACCATATAACCATTGGGCCAAGGGGGCTTTCACAAGTTCTATTGTTCTGTATTAACATTTTACACACAAACACACAAAAAGCTTATATATAAAAAAATAAAACTCTAAAAATGGTATATTATTTTCTAGAGTAATCCAAAATTGTAGTTAGATTTGTTTGGCTAATTTTATTTCCATTTTCTGATCGAATATTGTAGGCATGGGCATATTATCCGGATCCGAAGATCCGATCCGAACCCGATCCAAAAAGTCCAATCCGAATCTATATCCAAAATTGTAAAATACCCGAACGGTTCTAAATCTCTAAATCCGAAAATCCGAACCCGAACCCGATCTGAACCGAAATCCGAACGAGTATCCGAATATATCCACATTATTAATATATAGTAGTAATCTATTAGTAGTAATTATAATTTTAATAATATAAGTGTTCAAAATATTCAGATTTTTAGATATTTAGATAATTTGAAGTATTTAAACTGTTTATTAGTAAATTTGGATAAAAAATACTCTAAATTTTTAGATATATTGCGTATTACTGAATAATTTAGACTAAATTAGATACTAAAATTTTGAGTTTTGTGAACTTCGGGTAATCCGATCCGAACCCGAAATCTAGAAATACGCAAACGGGTATTATATCTCTAAACCCAAAAACCCGAAAATCCGAAATACCCAATCCAAACTCGAACGAGTACCTGAATGCCCAGACCTAGTTTTTATCCGAAATACCCGATCCGAACCCGAATATTGATGGGCTAGTCTTTATTAATATACACCTTTAATTTGTTTTTATATTTGATTAATAAGTTCCAAAGATATAAAGTAACAACAACCACATGCCAAATGCATCGTTGCAAGATTTAATTAATTAGCTACAATTTTTCTTTTAATAATTGATAAAGAACATTTATCTTAAAAATTAGTAATAAATTATTTAATATCTATTATATATCCAATTAATGATGGTTTAATATAATTTTTGATTGGTTATTATTTTGAGAAGAAAATTGCAATATAGTCATTTTCAACTTATATAGTATTATTTTTTTTTTGGATGAATTTCTACCAACAGTGGTTTTATGAATTACAAAATAGGGAAAAAATGACAAAGGTGAATTCTCCTCACTTAGAATGCACTAGAGTTCCTTTTCAACGCACGTTACTCGAACCAAAACCAAACAAATCTAGTTGCAAGTGCAAACAAATTGTCTGTCTTTTTAATTTGTACTTTTTAACCAAACAAAGAAAAGTATAACCTCTATGGCTCTATCTGAAAAGTACAATTATTCATAGATATATCATGTGAAGTTTTCGTAAATATCCGGAAAATATATAATTATTCAAAGTATGTTATGAATAATCTAAAGGTTTCTCTCTAAAATGTAATTTCAAAAATGTTAATACAGATAAGTAAGATATATAAACAAATATATTAATAGAAGAAAAAAAAAAGACAACCACATTTCTTGGCGTGTTCAACATCTATCCCGAAGCGTTACTACACGTAAAAGCCTTTTATCTTAAGCATACGCTTCACCAATATCACACACAAAATAAAAACATTACTGTGTATATATAATTGAAGTTGTGTCTATGAAAATTTCAGAATCTTGATTTCAAGAAAACGGTTTGAAAATGTATCTGACTCGGAGAATGCAGAGTGGAGGTTTTGCGGTGTATAGGCAGAGCCTTGCGGAGGTCTTACAAATATACAACAACGTCGAGAGGAAGACGTCTATGAATCCATATCCGGCGATTATTCGATTTGGGAGAGACTATCATAACCAAATGTGTCCTCAAGGTCTCAAGTTATCAAGTCCGGTTAATGCTGGGAGATACTTAAGCAATGTTTCCAACGACTCCAAGATGCAACCTTCTCCTCCAAGCCAATGGTTTAATTTTCCTTTTTGGTAATTCCCCTCTCTCGCTTTCTTTCTCTCTATACACATCGAATGGAACAATAGGGTAGCTTATGATATACGTACGAATCAATTTGCATTAGATTATTCAATCTTGATCAATGCATTAGGGACTAATTTGGAGAATAACTGGCAGGGGGAGATGGGTTATAGGTTCAGTGATTTCCTTCGTGTTATCTTTCTGGAACAACAAAAGGATACAGAAACTCAAACGTATCGAAGGTAACGAATATAGTAATATCTCATTATTCTTCTATGCATTACTCATAGCTCTTTTATGTTATATATAGGCTTATTTTGTGTTTGCCATAAATTGGACTGATGTGATGTAGGAGAGGCGGGGTTGGTTGTAGAAGGGGTAGAGGCTGTAGCAGAAATGGTGGAGAAAGTGGCGACAGCGACCGACGAAATGGCTGAAGCAATGGCAGAGAAACTACCCGAGAAAAGTAAAATGAAACAAGTAGCTTTGGTTCTGGAACACATTTCAGAAGTTGCTGCTCATGAAGCACATCTAACCCAAGATTTCCTTCACAAGGTACACTTTATCATTCAAACTGATAAATGAAATTAATAACATCGAACTAAATTTTCAACATATGTTTTAGGGGTCCCATTTTTTTTTTTTTTTTGGGTCAACATATCAGAACTTTTGATTGTGATTAGAGAAGTCAAAATTTAAATATGCAGGTGGAAAAAGTCACGCAAGACTTGGATGACTTAGAGCAAATGATAGAGCCTTTGATAAACAAAAAAGTGCCAAATGCTGAAACAAAGCAATTACAAGCTAAAGAAGAAGAAGCAAACTCTGAGTCGCCTTCACGCCACTAATCTCTTCATCATCTTACTTTAGACGCTAACAAAAACAAAAACAAAAAGAAATTAAATAAAACTTCCTCAAAACTATGTCTATTATTATTTTTATTTTTTTTCATTCTTCTAAAATATATGTTTATATTATCAATGGTAATTTATCTTTCTAAACCAAAACCATTTTTTTTTTAATGATTTGGTGTATTTCTCTCTTCTAGGGAGAATGTTGTAAAAGAGAGTGATTTGCCTCAATTATCAAATACCAAACTAAATGATTTGCGATTCGTGGACTTAGGCTACCACAAGAATTATCAATAAATTTTCTGAGAAATTACAAGAATTATCAACAGAGAAAATTAGATGCAAAAAATTCAAGAAAACAGTGAAAAAAAAATGAAAAAAATCACATACGACAAAA
The DNA here is from genome assembly GCF_000633955.1 of Camelina sativa. Classification (NCBI taxonomy): domain Eukaryota; kingdom Viridiplantae; phylum Streptophyta; class Magnoliopsida; order Brassicales; family Brassicaceae; genus Camelina; species Camelina sativa. Next base: position 18,488,054 of record NC_025703.1, on the reverse strand, counting down.
GAGATCTAAAATCGAACAGTGGTTGGGCCAAAGCAGCTAAGGCCCATAACTCTCTCCATGGAAGCATCAGATTTAGGCATAGGATGACTATTGTCTCTGACGACATCATCATCAGAAGAAGAAGGTGGACGTGAAGTGACAGCGATGGCACGTAGACGAGCCTTGACATCTTTGTTAAATAAACGGAGAGGATAGTTCCAACGAGCTTCCACGGCGGCAACCGCGGTAGCCACTATCCACGAGGTGTTTCTTATAGTCGCAGCAGCGCTCATGACTGCGATTGAAGTTGTTAGGACAAGAGCGTTACTAAAATGTGTGGGTTTTTTATATTTATTACAAGGTTTTGAATAAACCAAGTGGCTGCGTTTGCCGTAGGTTTTGAGAGACGGGACTCTCTCTCTCCACTTCTCCAAGTAAACTAAATTCTTCATTTATTTACTGAAAAATATTACAGCCCAAATAACATTTTCTTTTTTCTTACGTCATATTATTTTGTAATAACTTTTTTTATCATTGATAATCAGGAAAATCATATAAAAGAAAATATGTACATTGAGTTTTATTCTAATGATTTTTATTGTAAGTAATTACTTTTGTGGTTTAAAACCATTCAATAATAGAAGATATTTTGTATTTAAATATATCAGATTAGATGTTAATCTTTTAAAAAAAATGATAATGTAAAATCTAAGAATTTACCTAGTTGGTTATAGGATGAGTTTTTACTCTTATCATTTTCTTTTTCAGTTTCTCATTCTTCTCAATTTCTTTTCTTTAAAAACATCAACTTCATTCGTTATTATAAAATCGAATACAAGAGTTGGTATTTCAAAATTACAGCAGCTTTGTGCAAAATCATCAACACATGAAAGCACATACACTAAACATCCTAAAGAAAAACGATAAGGGAGTAAATATACACTAACCTTACAACAAATTTGCAAATTTTGTTCTTTAAAATCAACTCCTAGCTAATGATGACTTCCTTTGCACACAAGAAAAATAAAGCACACAAGAAAACTAAAGCTATTATTATCCATTCCAAAATTGTTTAATATTGATATCATCTTCTCTTGCACTACTTTGTTGCTGCTTATTGTGAACCGATTCATATCTTGTTTTTGGAGACTTGATATTCTCAAATCCCAAATTCATCAATGGAGACACCAAGCGATTCAAACTTTAGCAATCACCATAGTTATCCCAACATCTTCACAATTGATTCTCATTTCAAAGTGTATGGCCCATTGACAGGAAAACCGTTTTTTGTTTTTTTTTTTTTTTTTTTCTGTAATACAATTAAAAAAAAAAGATTTTTTGGATTTTAAAATTACTTACGTTAGAAAATATTATTGCCTAACCACTTTTATTGATATTTCTAGTGAAGTATCCTGGTTCTTCACGGCAATTATATCTTTTAATTCAAAATAATTACGTTTTCTTTATATTTATAAGTTATCCTGTTTGCTAAATTTGTTTTTATATTCCGATTTCAGCTGTCGTAAAATTAAAAAATAGATACAAATATAATGTTAAGTGTGAGAAATATATATCTCTGTGGTGCTACTTCATGCAAGTGGCTCTTAAGCATGTGATAGTGATAGTTTCGAGAACACATACCAAACAGAAAAAATGACTCAGAATTTTTTTATTGAAGTTTTCAAGCATGTATATAGTATGTATTATCCCAGCTAGTTCAAGCCATATTTTCTAATCTTAAACCATATACGTTGGATCGAGAAAATTGTATACACGCATATTGTGCGCATCATGTCTCCCTCAAGGTAATGATTCAATTCCTCGATCTTCAACTGAAACGGGATGATTAATTTCTTGTAACTATGTAACTGTCCCACTGTTTCTTCTTGTTTTTTTTCTTTCTTTGGAGTTAGTTCTCTCTTTAGAGCTACAATGTGGGTAGATGAGATTGTAATCAATTTTATTTGTTGATATACACTAAAACAAACAAACCCAAAAGGTATAATGGGAAGATGTGTTTAATCATGGTCTCTTTTTGTAGTGAGCTAGGCACTGTGGTTTGTTTGGTCTGGTTGTTTAGATTAGGTTTGTGGTGGAAATCTTGACATGGATTTTAGATTAGTAAAAAGAATTAGTCTCATATCGGGTTTGGATAAATTGGTTTGTATTCGGTTTCATTAAAATGCTCAACCTAACCATTGTGTGTTTATGAATCTGGAATCCTAATTTCCTAATTTTGAATTATTCTGATTAAATAAAGTTTGTGTATACGTTAGGGACTCACTGGTGGACGCTCTTAGTATGAAAGGAGGAACAGGAGAACACAGTTACGCTACTAATTCACATTATCAGGTACTTAATAAACACTCTATGACGAATTGTGATGATATAGGAATTACGTATTATATTTTGATTCATATACTAAGCGTTTTGATTTGTGAAAAAAAAAAAAGTACTAAGCGTTTTGACAATAATTAATTTTTTTTGGTAACCTTTCATTTAGCAAAATTTCAACCAAATCTTGATTTTGTTTGATATATACCACAATTGTTCCATTTCTGATTGTAAACGAAGAAGTTTAACCTAGTAACATGTGAGTTTATTGTTTATAATTATGCCAACAGGCCGATTGATATGTAATTTATCATTGACAAAGTAACTCTATTCATAAGCTCTGAGTTTCTTTTTTTTTTTTTTTTTTTCATACTTAGTCAATTTAAGATATAATTTTGGGGATTTTACAGAGAAGTGTTTTCTATAAGATACAACATGTGATGACAAAAAACGTAAGAGAAATGCTAGAGAAAATTGGTTTTCCTGATTTCATCAAAGTGACAGACTTGGGTTGTTCTACTGGACAAAACACGGTGTTGGCCATGTCCGCGATAGCCAACACGATCATGGACTCGTACCAACAAATGGGCAAAACCCCACCAGAAATCTATTGTTATTTGAACGATCTTCCAGAGAACGATTTCAATACAACCTTCAAGTTGGTTCCTTCTTTCCTAAAGAAGCAAAAAACGGAATTTAAAGAAAGGTGCTTTGTCTCGGGAGTCCCCGGTTCTTTCTACTCAAGGCTATTCCCAAGAAAGTCTCTCCATTTTGTTCATTCAGCTTTTAGTATCCATTGGCTCTCTAAAATTCCAGACGGGCTTGAGGGCAACACAAAAAGCATTCATATTAAACATCCATACACTCCAAATGTCTACAAGAGTTATTTGAATCAGTTCAAGAATGATTTTTCGGTTTTCCTTAAAATGCGTTCAGAAGAGATAGTGCATAATGGACATATGGTTCTCACGTTCGTAGGCAGAAAGGCTTCCAACACTTTATCCAATGACTGCTTCCAAGTTTGGTCGTTGTTATCCGATTGCCTCCGCGATCTAGCATCCGAGGTATAAGCATCCCTTTTTTTCTTTATCTTTTTAAACAGTACTCGTCTACGTACCAAGTAATACATTGTTGGGAGAATGTGAGTGTAGGGGTTTGTTAAGCAATCAGAAATGGAATCGTTTAACATGCCATTCTACAATCCAAGTGAACAAGAGGTGAGGGATGTTATCTTCAAGGAAGGTTCCTTCGAGATCAAAAAGATTGATAAATTCGACCATATTGTCCCGTACAAAATTGACCTTGAGGAAGAAAATGATGAGGACCAATCATTTCACATGGAAGCTGGTATAAAGCATGCAAGGTGGGCAAGATGCATCACCGAACCTTTGCTTGTTGCTCATTTTGGAGATGCAGTTCTCGAACCCGTGTTCAACAAGTACGCACATTATATGGCCAAGTATCTTAGCGTTCCAAACCATCGCCCTAATATGACACTCGTCTTCGTAATTTCGTTGATTAGGAAATAAGGTCATTGTTTTGATGTGGTGGGATGATAAATGACCCCACGAAACAAAAAGTCAGTTTCAAAATTCTAAAAAATGGACTTAAATTCCACGTTGCATTGAGTTTCGATTTAATATTAAGGAAAATCACATTTTAAACCTTTCACATTCAGTAGCACTTTAAACTTTGAGATATTTTCACTAACACTATAAACCTTCAAAATGATTTCACTAACACTTTAAACCTTAAAACTAACTTTCATGTTTATACCGCCACGAAAGATGACGGAACAATAATATATGTCAACGTGAAATAGTTAAACTATCCTGATTTGATTTAAATACTTGCTGAATTAATTTAATTATTTATGACGATTGATAAAAAAAATATATACATCAAAGAAAAAAATGAAGAATCAGAGAAAAAAATGAAGAATCAGAGGTAAGGTTAAAACGTTTGACAAATGTAAATTGAAGATGACAATATATTTAGAAGATTGTTGTTAAAAATATATATATATAGAAGATTCATTGGTTTCCAATGAGAAGTCAATCAATTTGAATCAGCATCCAGTGGAAATGCATTTATTAAAAAGATTAATAATGTGAAGTGTAACATCGTAAAAGTTTTGTCTACAATGAAGATGAACACAAATTTACTTTTTTATCTTTTTATTTATTTATAAAAAATAAAATAATTAAAATTTAAATTAAACCAACATAGTTTAACTATTTCGCGTTGACGGATATTATTATTCCGTTATTTTTTATGGCGGTACAAAAATAAAAGTTAGTTTTAAGGTTTAAAGTGTTAGTAAAATCATTTTAAAGGTTCAAAGTGTTAGTAAAATCATTTTAAAGGTTTATAGTGTTAGTGAAATTCTCTCGAGGTTTAAAGTGGTACCCAGTGACACTTTGAAGGTTTAAAACGTGATTTTCCCTTAAAATTATATTAATTGTCCTTTTACAAACTTGAGATGTTGATGAAGATGGTGAGTGTATTATTCTTAATTTTATATAATTAAAATGCATTTTCTGGAGATAAAATGTATAGTTTACAAAAAATTATGGTGACTTGGAAGGTTTTTATTTTTTTGAAGAAACCCTAAATATGTATTTTTAAGTTAGGGATTAAGTGTACTCAAAATTTCTAATACAGATTTTGTAACATCCTACTACTGTATATTAATTGGGAAGTACAAATATGAAACTAACCTTAAAATGTGTAAAAAATTACATTCAATTGCTAATAAAAATTTTAATTAAGATTAATTAATTAATTAAATAAATATAATTAATTAAAAATAATAAAAAACACTGACAGATCAAAAATAAAAAAAAAATCTAGAAAAGTAAAAAAAAATATATTCAAATCAAAACTAATTTGTACTTGAAAGAAAATAATAAAAAAAATTAACAGCTAAGATTTTTAAAAAATACAGATAATTATTAGTGAAAAAAATTATTTTCTCTCTCTAATAAAATTATGGACGAAAATTACTATATTTTTTTAAAATAAAAATATAAACCAATCAGAATTTCAACTAAGATTTTACATTCAAGTTGACAATAAAATTATTTTTAATAACTAAATTTCGTAGATTTTATTAAGATTTCAAATTATGATTTTACTATTATCTTTCTTTTATTTTATTTTATTTCAAAATAACTTTTTAAAAGAAATATAACAATACTTTTTCTTATTATATTATAACTTTTTTTTTAAATGTTGATGAGATATCTTCCAGTTAAAAATTATCGAAGATTACTACATTTTTGGAGTTCACGATTATTTGGATGAAATTAGAAGAATGTTTCTTTTGACATTGGTTAAGGCCAATCATGCTTGCATATATTTCTTTTTTTTTTTGATAATGCTCTAGTGCTTTAGAATCCGTCTGAAAACCTACCTTATCACACAGAACGCCATCTATACATAAAAAACAAAAAACTTGCAGGAGAAATGTGAAGGAGATTACAGCTGCAAACCTATCTCTGTCTCTCTCTCTCTCTCTGCGGGTCACTACTCATCGAAGCCAGAATGCTAATAGATGTCGTCTCCTCTTAGTTTTTCAAGGATGATCTTCTCTTGCTTTGCGTCTGTTTGTTGCTTTATGTTAGGGAATACAAATACAAAAACTTCAGGTGTTAAATGCTCCAGTTCACGACTGTAAGTAACTAATTAAAGCAAACTTTGGACATATGTATGTAGGCACAAAAGTTAAGTAAGCTTGAAAAAGGATACATTCCTGATCTGGTTCTTCGGAGAAATTAGAGTGCAGTGCATTCCCCATACTATCTACGATGGCTGAAATGGTCATCGATGATTCAATGCACAAGATTGCTGTTATTGCATCTAATCGTGTGACCTCATTTCTGAACATAAGCCTTGCGTGAGCTGTGACACCATTATACCATTAATACCCTTTTTTCCCTTCTGTGTTTTGTAGTAAGAGTATTGATTAAGACTTTACAACCGAAGTGATACCTTGAGCCAGACGGATCAAGCTTTCCAACATCCGCACAGTTGTTCTAGCTGCAGTTCAGAGTATAATCAAATTACATGCAAAAAAGTACACCCCACCTCTATCTTTAGTTGGTTTTCCTGTACCCATGAGACCTAGAGATTTTCTAGACAAGACTACAGAAGAGCTCACTCCAGCCATTTCGATCGGTGAATGTTTATATTTAAAATTGATACATTTATATCTTGGTTACCTCCAATATGAATGTGTTTGCAGAGCAATTTTCTATATGAATATAGGATTCAAAGCTGGACACTGTTCTAGTGTTCTACGATGGTCAGCTTCCCACACCCCATGTTAATAATACAAAAATAGCATCTGTGGAAAGGAAAGTGTATTCCTCAGGAGATACCTGCATTATGTGTCGATGATCTTCTTTGGAGTCGATAACTGTGTTTTAAATGGCGAGAGGCAAGGGTAGGTTTGGCGCCCTGCGCCTAGGCGATATTCGCCCCACGCCTTTGGTGTATGAGGCGCAACTGCAAAAAACAGACATAAGGTTAGTCATAAATAATCGATTCCTTACCATGTAAGCACAACCTGAGTCTAAAACCAATAGCTTATCATTTGAAATTGAAACATAGAGAAAGATTTGAAAACAAAGAAAAAGCCAATCATGAGTCTGAAACAGAGAAATGAAAACAAAGTAGAAGCAAATCCAACGAAAGTTTAAAACTTAAACACAAAGCCTAAAAATCCATCTCATCATCATCAAACTCGTCATCTTCGACATAGACTTCAGTATCATCATCTCCTCCTATGAAATCTTCTTCAGCTTCATCCTCATCATCTTCATCAATCAAAGTCATAGACTTCTAGAACCATTTTAAGTAAGCAAATATTGAGAAAATATTGAGAAGATATTGAGGTTTAACCATATATTACCTCCTACTATTGCAGGCGCTAAGCGAGATGAGGCGGGCTCCATGGCAAGGCATCCCGAAGCGAGCGCCTTTGGTCTACCGCCTGGCCTCATCTACTAGAGGCGCTACACCCTTATAATCACCTCGCCTCTCGCCTAGGCGACGCTTTTTTAAACACAGGTCGATAATAACTTGAAATAATTTCTTCTGCTTCCTTTGATAGAACAGGCCTGAAGTTTTTTTTCACAAACTGAATGTATCTGCATAGGTCAGGATATAAGAATTCAATAGCAACCATGAATGCATTATTAGCTAAGATCAAATGCATATGCCATCTCAGACTTCTGCGCAAGGAACAATTGTAACGCTTCTAGATTACTGAATGATCTATGCTACCTTTGAAGCACCGGTAGTGGCCAAATAGTTGTCAGATCATCCACATACCTATCTTCCTCTATTTGCACCTAGGTTGATGTCATCAAATTATCAAAGACATAAAAGTTATATTTTTATCACAAACATAAACTCTGCGTCAGCACGCAACACAATAGAGATTCTTTAAGGGAACATACCTCGGCAAGGATGTGAGAAGATACAACTGCATCCCATTCGGGATTTTTAGTATCTAAGAGAACAAGCACAATATCAAATCTGCTCAACAAGGGACCGGAAAGTGCAGTATTGACAGAAAGTGCTAGATTCAGTTAAGAAATTTCAAATACACCAAATAAAATTCAAATGCAGAGGGAAAAAAGGAATGCCCGACAAACTAATGATTCACGGAGAAAATGTATGCATTTTTGAAATTGATATCACTAACTTGAATTTGAAAAAAAGTAGGTATGTATGTAAAGCAAAAACNCTGCTTCCTTTGATAGAACAGGCCTGAAGTTTTTTTTCACAAACTGAATGTATCTGCATAGGTCAGGATATAAGAATTCAATAGCAACCATGAATGCATTATTAGCTAAGATCAAATGCATATGCCATCTCAGACTTCTGCGCAAGGAACAATTGTAACGCTTCTAGATTACTGAATGATCTATGCTACCTTTGAAGCACCGGTAGTGGCCAAATAGTTGTCAGATCATCCACATACCTATCTTCCTCTATTTGCACCTAGGTTGATGTCATCAAATTATCAAAGACATAAAAGTTATATTTTTATCACAAACATAAACTCTGCGTCAGCACGCAACACAATAGAGATTCTTTAAGGGAACATACCTCGGCAAGGATGTGAGAAGATACAACTGCATCCCATTCGGGATTTTTAGTATCTAAGAGAACAAGCACAATATCAAATCTGCTCAACAAGGGACCGGAAAGTGCAGTATTGACAGAAAGTGCTAGATTCAGTTAAGAAATTTCAAATACACCAAATAAAATTCAAATGCAGAGGGAAAAAAGGAATGCCCGACAAACTAATGATTCACGGAGAAAATGTATGCATTTTTGAAATTGATATCACTAACTTGAATTTGAAAAAAAGTAGGTATGTATGTAAAGCAAAAACATACTTTGAAGTCTACTATTTCTGAAGTGGATACATTGATCAGGATCATATTGTCCTTTAGGATTTGTAGCACCAAAGACGATTGTCTTTGTGCTAAGGGTCGTTACAAGGCCAGCCTTCAAATTAGCAAGAAAAAATAAGACACAGTAGAGAGAGAAGCTGATTTAGTTGTACAACTTGAATAATGGAGCTGATGCTGTAACTAGAGAATAAATATAAATGAAAATTATGTAGAGTAGTTTACCTTCGCAACGCTAATACTTTGTTGCTCCATTGCTTCATGTATGGTTGCTCTGTCATGCTCTGTCATGCTTCTAGACAGAAAAGAAAAAAACGCTTTAGCAGTTGGTAAGTCTCCCAAGGACGAAGCAATAGAATCAAACTCGATGAAAAATAGAGCAATATAAAAAATTCAGAAAAAAATCCAAGAGTGTTTGTCATTATAAGTTGAACAGTTTCTACCAGGTACTGTTTCTTGTCTGTGATAAGAGTCTAATGATTCACAAGACCACAAGAACACTTCAAGTTCATCGAAGATCAAACTTTTCAAGCAGATAACACTACAGATTAATGCAAAAGATCCTTATAATAAATGTTTCTCCCCTCTGTCATCTGGAGACTACCTATCAAATTCATCAATACAGCAGAGTCCACCATCTGCAAGAACAAGGGCCCCAGCTTCCAACATCCACTCTCCTGCAAACAAATTAATAAGACGAAACGAGGGGGAAAAAAAGGTGTTACAAAGGACCCAACACAAGAAGTAGGCAAAAGACTGCAGTGCTTACCTCCATCCTTCACTGCAGTTACAGTCAATCCAGCACTTGTGCTTCCTAGTCCCGTTGTGATCACAGCTCTGTTGCTCAGTTTTGCAGCAAACTTCAAGAACTGAGATTTTCCAGTGCCTGACAGATATTATCACCGTAAAAGGTGGGTCATTGAAAGTGCACTCTCCATACAGATTTTAATCAAATAGTAACAAGAAAATACACAAGACCTTTTATCTTTTTTCGAAACTCATGTAAGGTACTCAAGTTCCAAATCAATTTAGTTCCGGCAAAAACTTTGGAACTTTAGGGGCATGCATATACAGAAGAAAAATATACTCAGTGGTTGACAACAACCTGGATCACCAATAAGAAGCAAGTGAGATTCTCCCCGAACTTTTGTCCCAGAAGCATCAACATGCTGCACACCTCCAATGAGTGTTAAGGCAACTGCATATTACCAAATGCACACGAACCATAATGTTTCTAGACAATTCAATAAGAGACGATGTTGGCACACAAAAAAAAATGCATACAGCATACCTGCAAGCTTAACAGTGAAGAGTCCAAAGACTTGGGGGCAGATACCTCGTAAGATAGCATTTCTCCCTGACTTAATCAAATATAAAAGAGGTAAGCACAAATTATACTTTAGATCTTCCATATCTTACTTGGCTAATAAGATCAAAATGGATGGCAAGCCAAGGGATTAGTTGTCCAAAATAATTGCAAGAAAAAACAGGCAGAATAATTTCCAAGTAACAATGAGTTTTTACCTTTCAAAGGAGTATCTTTGAAGTGGCTCCAAAAGTTCTTAAACTTCTCGATCAATTGATAAGATATATCAATTTCTGATTTCAGTTCATTAGTTCTTCTGGAGAGTGGCAGGGTTCACAGGTGAAAAAGGGGTAGAAATTGTGTCAATAATTGAAATTGTAATGCCTTCTAGTAACTCACAATATGGGACAATGTAATCTCATCAAGACCCAAAATAAATCTTGGGGAAATTGCTTTAATGGGAACTAAGAACGACTTGATGGTTAAATTTTTGAGGCAACAAACCAATACAAATTTTGTGCCATGGTTGGTATAGATTTCCTTGATAAAATTGATTAAAACAGATTGATTTATCACATTTGCGAAGCCATATACCTGACATGATTGCCAATCAACATAGGTTCAAGGTCGCAGCGAACGTCTTTTAAGTCATGAGACCATTTTGAAGTCAAGATTCCAGAGACAACAACATCATCTGCGTAAAACGAAAACAATAGATATCTTACTGAGAAAAGCAAGTATCAGAAGGTAAAACGGTTATGTTGATACCTTTAGAATGGATGCTTACACAGAGGCTGGGAATTAAGAATATGTAATACATAGAATAAAACAAAAGCCATGGTGTTGTACCTCCAGCTTTAACATTGTCAACAAGGTCATCTTTCAGGACGACTAGAATGGACCTTGGGATAACCCCAACACCCAAAACCTGAGTATTTTCTTGGATTTTGATTTCTTGGTAATCATGGCGTGTTACTGTATCATCTACAGGATCAAAGTTTGTGCCTTCACAAGATTTAGACCGCTGTCACCAAGAGTTAAAAGATTTCTAAGAGCTGTAAGATGAGTTGCTTTGAAGAATATGAAAAGCTAGGGACACGATTTCAGAGACGAGTGTTTTCGCAAAACAAAAGACAGATATCATGTAGTACTACAGCAAAGGAGCATATAGGGTAGTAGACTAGTAGTAAAAGAATGAAATGGTGATACAATATGACAAACCTGAGAAGGACAAAAGGGCGGTTTCACAATTGAGTTAATTGATTCCAACTCAGGGAAAATAGGAAACCTATATAATAAGAAGGAAGCAACTCAATCAGCCATAGGGACAAGAACAAGAAGGTGTCAATCAAATGCATAAAACAAAGAAGAAAAGACACATACATGAACTTGCATTTACGGCATCGGTACATCCTTTCTCCTTCATACATTTTGACAGCCCCGGAGCGAATCACCGTGCCTTTCAACATCAGAAGAATCCCACGGTGCTTTACTCTAACTCGGCCAATACTTGGGAAAGTCTCTGTGGGAATCAGAAATAAACAAAATAAATCTCTTCTCAATCCCAATAGAACAAAAATAGAGAGAGAGAGAGAGAGACACACACACATATATACCAGAGCTTCGTTCTAGAGGAGATCCACTAGTGTCAATACGAACATGTATAAATCTCTTCTCAATCCCAATCTTGTTCTCAAATTTCTTTATATGCTCCAACGCAATTTTCTAAAAAATTCGTAAGAGTTAAAAAAAAAAATCGAAAGCAAAATCAGGATTGAGTTGAGTGGAGCACATACATACGTGAGCTAAAATGGCTGATTCGTCGAATTGACGAAGATACTGTTCAGGATTGGAGAAAACGAGTCGCGATAGAGAGGGATCATCGTCAACGAGTTCTGCGAATCTAAAGATATTGTGTGTGTGTGTTGTGTGAGGTGAACGACGAATCATGGAAAGATTAAAAGGGAGGGAGGAGAAGTGAAAGCGTACTCGATGAAGAGAGGGTAGTGAAGTTTTGGATCGGGAGATAGAGAGATGTCGCGGAGCTGATCCGAATAGTGCTTCACTAGAAACTCAGTCATTGACTCTATTTGCTCCGCCGTCTGTGTCGGCGATTCCATTCCCACCTTTGACGAGTGCGCCGGCGAAAGACAAAGGTAAATTAGGTTGATTTTGGCGGGAATTTAATACGCCGTGTAAAGGGATAAGGAAAGGGTTACATTAATTATCATAACTTTTCTATTAACGTATTTTATATTATATAAACCTACTAATTCATACAAGAGAAATACTAGATAAACCTACTAACTTTTCTATATAAACCTACTAATTTTTTTCCAAATTAGCATACATGCTCAATTTTCTAAAAGTAGCATTTTTTATTATGTTAATTATTTCTCTAAAATGAAACTAATAAATATCTTTTTTTTTATTATTCATCTTCTTCTCTGTCTAATTATAATGATGTCATTTTTATCTTCTCTGTCGTTTCCAGTATTTCTAGAAATCATAGCCTTTGTTATTGTCTTCCTCCAGCAACCGCGGCGGTGGAGGCAGATAGCGGCTTTCTTCTCGAGAGAACAACACCACTATGAAGGATCAAACTCAGAATTCGTCGGAGACAAAATCTGTCACTCCAAATTATGTTATCAAAAATGAAAACAAAACAAATCTGATTCGATGATTCAATAATTATAGAATTAGGCTATTGTTCATGATTTGATGGATATTGAATTCACATAGATCGATGTATTCATATTCATCAAGGGGAATCAAATTGGTTGCTCCGATTCAAGGAAGTCTTCCTGGATTACATAAAATATTTCCTGAATTTCACACAATCCTTCCTAAAGTTCAATCACAGATAAAATAAAGTGCTAATAGAAACATATGATGCAGATACATCATACAAGTACCAAAACAATCTAAAAAGGTTTTACAAACATCATACATGTCTAAAAACAGAGAAAGTAAAACTGAATTAAGGAACATAGTCCTATGAATTGTCGACACGTGCCTCAATATATGAAAGAATACTCTATTAGTGAGGGGGTAATGATATCTTTTTTGAACATATCCGGGTATTTACCAATATCTAAGCTTTTTGTAAAGGTCAACCTTAAGTTCATCCTGAAATTCAAACTTTTTATGAAGGTCATCCTCAAGTTCAATAAATATTTCCTGAATTTCGTGTAATCCTTCATGAATTTCCAAGGAGTGTTGGATGTTGGGTGCTGATTTTTAAAGTTACAAGAACATGAGAAAGAATTCTCGAGCCATCAACAAAACTCAATAGGGTGGCGTGTATGCTCAGTTTTCTTTGTTTATTCCTTTTAATGAAACCCTTCCTTAGATTCGAGACATCCTTTCTAAATTTCTTGGAGTGTTGTTACAACTCCAATTCTTTTGACCAAATCTGCATCTATACAAAGTTACTACAAGTGAACAAACGCCACACATGGTATAAAACATCATTTGATATATCTAAAGCTCCAATCTTGACCACTACAACATTACAAGTGAACAAACGCCACACATGGTGTTTATGAACCACCATTGATACATCTAAAACCCCCCCATCTTCTCCAATCTTGTATAAAACAACATACGCTCGTAACACTTTTAACTCACCCCCAAAGATTTAGAAATGAGTTTCTTTGTTCAAAAGAAGTTGAAAATATCAAAAAAGTATACAAAGTAATGAATTTTATTAAGAACCCATCACAAATTTGAACAATGTCAAAACTCAGAACACACTAATTGAACAACTTAAGTTTAAAATTTGGAATCTTTCTAGGAAAATAAAGAAAGATGAGATCTTTAAGATTACCCTCGTCAAAGAAGAAGGACCTAGAGGAGGATTCTCTTTCATAGTCTAAAAAGCAAATTAACAACGACAATGTCAAACTGCAACAATGGCTTTTCTGGGAAGAAACGTTATTCCACTAAACTCATCACTTCCTCTGCTCCAGAAACAAGCTTCACATCGAGAATCCAAAATATGGATCTTATCGTGAGTTTAAAATCTGAGATTGAAAAGCGTTACAGCGAAAAAGAAGCGTAGATGACATCTTCATCTCTGATTTCATTCGCTGCATCATTTCTCAAAATCAAACGGATTTCATTCACTGTCTCCTCCTCCTTCTAGCCTCTCTAATTCAACTGGAGTTTTTTAGGTTTTGTGCAAAGACAATTGCTGCGTTTTCGCCTTCCTTTTTTATTTTTTTATTTTTTTTAGAGAAATACCCTATAATAGCACTTTTTAAGTTTTTCTTCCAACATTAGCACACATGCTCAAATTTTCCAAAACTAGCATTATATCTCTTTATATATTAAAATTATTATTTAATTTAAATAACAAAATTCATTTTTTTCCTATAATTAAACTCACGAATTTTGGATCTTAAAGTTTCGACGAAGCTTGCGGTGAAAATTCCAAACTAAGATATTCATTTTGGATCTCAGATCTTTTCAATTAATTGTCAAATCAATCAATTGATTCCAATACAACAAAATCCACATCAAAAGCATCTTTATTCATCGGGTTTCGATCATAGATCAAAGTTTAATTAAGCTAAACGGTGCTTCCGTCGTCGACGATAGTGAGTGTGGCGGAGGAGAGTCTTCTGGCTAAAATTACAGCGGATGATTGGGGGAAAGTATCGGTGGTTCTGTTTGATATGTATGGTGTCCTTTGTAACAGTGAGAAGTTTTTTAGACGTGTTGCTGTTGATGTTTTTGCTGAAATGGGTCATTGTGGATGATTTCATTCCTCTTACGGGAACAGGTAAAAAAGCTTTGGCAAATCAATTTATGAATTTGTTTTCATGTTAATGTGTGTTTAGGTTGATTTCTTGGGTTGGGCAATGCAGAGCTGAAGCCATGTTTTTATGAGGTGTTGCTTCAGTCAAAGGAGTAGAAGGATTTGATACAGATGCAGCTACAAAGAGATTCTTTTAGATATATCTCGATCAGGTGATGTTTATGCTATATAATTAGAACACCCAGGAGGGAAATTTTCTTTACATTAGAAACTTGTTGATGTTCTTGAGATTGATTGATACTCGATCTTTTGTTGTGTTTTTGATTTGTGTAATGTCTTGAGATAGAGGGGAAGAAAAGAGAGCAGAGAGTTGATGATGAAGATGATGATGAAGTTTGAGTTCAGGTCATTATGGAAAGGCTTCCTAAATTCAAGAATGTCTTCCTAAAAGCTATGAAATTCTTCCTAAATTTTTAAAAATGTGTTTTTAAATATTTTTATATGTGTTTTACCTTATTGTATCACATATTACTCCATTAGTGATGTATAATGATTTGATATTGTGCACATGTTGGTGTTTTATAATAAAGGCAACAAATATGAATATCCAGCATGATATTATAGGAAGACCTTCCTAAATGTCAATAACTCCTTCCAAAATTTCAAGTAGTCCTTTCTAAATTATACTTAGGCTACCTATCTTATGTTTTGCCTAAATGTAAGACAATCTAATTTAACATAATCCCTAAGCTCATGTGTTCAAAACAGGGTAGGTGTGAATTAACGTTTATGAATGTTATGTAATCTTTCTTGAATGTCTTGAATCTAAAAAAATGTGTTTAAAATCTTTTCATTTTTATGTTTGCCTCAATGTATCACAGATTTTCTCATCAATGTGGGGGTAATGATTTGTTTTTGTGCACGTCGTGAATACTACGATAGAAGCCTAGGTGTAGGTTGTAGGAGTACTATACATTATTTTCATGAAGATCTTCCTGAATCGCAAAGAGTCATTCCTGAATATCATAATCTGTATTGCTGCAACAACTGTTGCAGATCCTGTTGATGAACCTCCCAGTACACGTCATATTCGCACATAGTTTTAGCAAATGTTCAGAAAAATTTACAAGCAAATGAAATCTGTAAATGATAAGAGTATATATGTATTCCTAATCATGAACCGAGTTTATCAATCCATCTCAACCGAGTTTCTTCGGTGGTGAATCGGATCTGTAGCGTTGAGAAAGAGATAAGCCATAATCTTCTTCACTTGAATCATCATGCTCTTCTTCGCTCTCACCACCACCACCACTTCTGTCAGCCTTTCACTGGACCTACGTCGCCGATCCGACATGTTTCTCCTTACTCTCATCGGTCTCAGTGTTCATCGTCGCGAGATCCATCGCTACTTGGACTCTACCTGAAAATAGAGACTCGCAATACTATTCTTATTGGAGACTCGTCGGATTGATTCAGCGTGGAGGTGAAACGCCGGAGTTGATATGTGATTGATTCCAGAGGAGATAAAGCGTCAGAGAAGGATGAAGAGAAAGGAAAAGCTATTTTGTGAAGAGAAAGGAAAAGCTATTTTGTGAAGAAAAACATTTGATTTTGTATATATAATTTTGTGCTAGTTTTGGAACATTTAAGAATATATGCTAATTGTGGAAGAAAATTTTAAAATGGTGCTATTTTTGTCAATTGCCCTTTTTTTATTTATTTAGGTAATTTCTCTCAAAATTAAAATTGTGCTATATTTGGAATAATTAAGATTGTGTGCTAGCTTTGGAACAAAAATTTAAATTAAGAGAAGGAAAATATGTGCAATTAATAAAAGCCAAAAAAGTAATCTGTATATAAAACCAAAAAGTAATTTGTATTATTTGACTAAGTCTAATAGAAAAGTTATCTATTAAATTACTAATTTAAAGAGAAAATATGTGCAATTAATAGAAAAATAGTAATTAGTATAATATAATATAAAAAATTATGAGAATCAAAATAAAAAATAATATAATTCTCTTAAGTTTGTTGATCGGTGAATGATTTGATAGCATATTCAATATCATTCCATTTGGATGACTTAATTTAATTTTCAAATTTTATATTTTTTATATTTAATGAATTTAAAATTTTCATAGCAAAAACCACAAATAAGTGGGATTTTAATCTAGTATATATAATCATTGCATGCTAACGAAGATGTATTGTTTTATCGTATTATTTAATGGTCGTAGCAAAATAGTTAAGCATTTTGATAGTTTTCTTTTCACTTGAAATTAGCAGATTAAGTTGCTCAAGTTCATCAAAGTCAAATTATTTTTCAGCATCGGAGCAATTTACAAGGTAAAGCATTTAAATTCAGAGATGATCTTAAACCATACTTGAACACTGCAAATATCTAACATATAAGTAATTGAAAAATACTTAGGTTCACCCCTAGGGGTGAATACTCTTCTTCACTTCTTCCATTTTCAACCAATCAAAACTTCTATTTTATATTTCATTTAAAAATAAATCAAAACTAAATTAAAAAACAAAACAAATTCTGTATACTTTTTAGTTAAAGAAAGTTAATAATTTGTTTGGTTTAGATTTTACAATTAAACGAGGTTATATATCAGTTTCGGTTTATAAATAAAAATTAGGGTTTAGATTTTACAATTAGAACAAAATTATGTGTCGGTTTGGATTTACAAATGAGCTGATTAGGTTTTAGATTTTATAATTAAAACGAAATTACATGTCGGTTTAGGTTTACAAATGAGCTTATTAAGGTTTAGATTTTACAATTAAAACAAAATTATATGTCAGTTTGGGTTTACAAATAAGGTGGTGAGGGTTTAGATTTTACAATTAGAACATAATTATATCACGGTTTGGGTTTACAAATGAGATGGTTAGAGTTTAGATTTTACAATTAAATCAAAACTATATGTCTGTTTGGTTTATAAAAGAGTGGTTTGAGTTTTTTTTTTATTTTACAATGATGTATACAGATTTTATTTCCTTATTTCATAGGGATGTGAATAAAGAGGTTCACCCAAGTATTGTCCTAAGTAATTTATTATATATAGAAAAATACTTAGGTTTACTTCTAGGGGTGAACCATTGTATTCTTCACATCCTTCACTCTCAACCAACCAAATTCTTCTATCTAATATTTTATTTTAAAAAAAAATAAAATTAAATTAAAAAACAAAACAAATTAAGGAAACAAATTTTGTATACTTTTAATTGAAGAAAGTTAAATATAAGCTTGGTTTACATTTTACAATTAAACGAGGTTATATATCGGTTTGAGTTTATAAATGAGAATTAGGGTTTAGATTTTACAATTAGAACGAAAGTATATGTCAGTTTGGGTTTACAAATGAGATGATTAGAATTTAGATTTTACAATTAAAATTAAATTATATATCGGTTTTGATTTACAAATGAGGTGGTTAGGGTTTAGATTTTACAATTAAAACAAAATTATATGTCGGTTTGGGTTTACAAATGAGGAGGATGACTTTACAATTATAACAAAATTATATGTGGGTATGGGTTTACAAATGAGGTGGTTAGGGTTTAGATTTTACAATTAGAACAGAATTATATATCGGTTTGGGTTTACAAATGAGGTAAGGTTTAGATTTTACAATTAAAATAAAATTATATATCGAGTTGAGTTTATAAATAAAGTGGTTAGAATTTAGATTTTACAATTAAAACGAAATTTTATATCGGTTTGGTTTATAAAAGAGCAGTTTGAATTTTTTATTTTATAACAATGTATACAAATTTTGTTTTCTTATTTTATAAGGAGGTGAATAAAGAGGTTCACCCTTAACCCAAATATTGTCCTTACATATATGCTTCTTTGTCATAAGAATCTGAGTTGATAACAACTTTCATTGAGACGTTGTCATTATCCTCATCCTCAACGAAGCCATTGACATAAGAGTCATCATCCTCAACGAAGCACTTCTCATAATCTTCAGCGAAGCCATTCTCATCATCCTCAGCGAAGCCATTCTCATCATCCTCATGAACGCCATTCTCATGAGCAGGCATTTCTAAGTTAATATTCGCTGAACCTGAAATGTGTGTTGTGCCGAAGTTGATTAGGAGTGATGGCTACTAATTCATTCAAATTAGTGCGCTCAAACTGATACCGTGTCCGTGAAAACAAGGATCTTGTTAACTAATACTATGATGAAAATACAATCTTGATTTACAACTCTTTTTTTTGTTTTTTATCTACACCTTAATTAAAATAGTACTTCAAGATTGGTACCTCAAGTACGAGAAGAAGAGTTTACAAAAGTAACTTCTAAATCACTTCCATTTGCATAACCAATCCGACAATCCGCATTTGCATAACCAATTCCAAGTCACACAACAAAAATATTGAAATAGAAAAATACACTACGTATTAATTTTCTGTCTACCTAATTAATTTAAAAAACACATACTACATAAAAAGAAGAGAAATAAGGTTTATCATTTTGCATTACATAATTGTAGATAGTGAATATAAATAAAAATTTACAACTTGTGTTATGAGTAAACATAAGAATATATTTGGTACATGTTAATATTTGTCAAATTTCTTAGTTCTTTTTTGCAAAAGGATTACAATTATTTTTATTGATATTATTCCTACATTCTGTTAAGGTGGCAGAGCACCTATACGTCGCTTTAAAAGTAAGATCTCGGCAGCAGTACACATTATTTCTTGTTAGATAGCATGGATCTTTCAAAGGTGGACTAGTAAGGTCTTTGAAGAAATTACCTGTATAGAAAAAATCATTTGAAAAAATTATGGAGTATTCAATTGGGCAATTATCACTAAAATGAGTTTTTTTTTCCAAAAATATATTTCTTTTAGTTTTTTTTTTCCAAAAATACCACTAAAATGTATTTTTTTCTACAAATACCAAAAAGTGATTGAACTATTTTTTTTTCTATCAAAAACTAATCCCTAAATCCTAAACACAAAACTCTACCTCTAAAAACTATAATCTCAATCTAAATTTGTCAACCCAAACCTAAGAAAGAAATTCTACCCAATGAAAAATCATTTTTTGTGTTTGTAGTATTTTTGAAAAAAAGTTAAGTATTGTATTTTTGAAAAAAATAATTAAATTGTGTTATTTTGAGAAACTCCTCTATTCTCAATTGTGATTATAGAAGTGTCCATGATGATAAACAATAAACCATTAATAGATATACATAACATACATTCATAAAGGCTAGCCAGGAAAACAAAGACAACACAAAAAACAGCAAATTTGGAAAATGACATTGTGATTCTTGTGCCAGATACGTTTTGTTGTTTTAAATTAACAAGCTTAAATGTAAACGTATATATATATATATATAATAGAATTCTAAAAGTAGTAAATTATTTTTGAGGGTAGTCCGAAAAAATTGTAGTTAGATTTGTTTGGTCAATTTTTTTTTTATCTCCTCGATTATCGATGTTTATATTTTATTTTATTTTATTGTATATTAACGTTTTTTTTTAATTTTTTCTTCAATTTAGAACAACTTATTTTTTTTTAACAACATCCACATGATGGATAGATTAGCTACAAAGTTTCTAAAATTTGCTAAAATTAATTAGTGATAGAGATGTATTCTTTAAAACTTGTATCAATTCTAAGCCAAACAAAGGAAAAATCTAACAAAATGTCTTCTTTAAATTTGTAATAGTTCTAAACCAAACAAAGGAAAATATAACTTCTCTCCAGGAGGCCGAACAAATATAATTACAAAACATCTGATATTCATATTATTCAAATTACTAATCATTTCAATTGAATTTTAAACTCATATTTTAATATTAGTCATTTCTAATAACATTTTACACATTTCAAAACTAACAACACTTAAAAGTTTGGAGACTCAAACAAAGAAATGGTCATTATGCCCTGAAAGCTCATGTATGCGTGGTTTTGTTTTCTTCTTCTGCTGCCGTAAATGGAAACCGAAATGGCATTGATGGAGATGGAAGAAAAGGGAATTACATGTACAACCAAGAAGGAAAAAAAATTTAGTGTTGAGGAGTGACAAGAGTCGTGGGTTGGTCTTCACGGGTCTCAGGTTCGTCTGCATCATCTTTAGAAGAGTTTCGTGAATGCAAGTTCTTCACCTCACCTAACTGCAAACGTTAATCATATACTGAATAAGCCAAAAACAGATTTACACACTTTTGTTTTGTTTTATGACAAAACTAATACTGTAATATGTAATCGACAACTATAAAGATTATTCAACAATCAATACCTCTCTCAGGGTTTCTTGATGTTTAGCGAAAAGCTCATTGTACTTTATTTGCAGATCACACTTCTCAGCTTGAAGCTTCTCATACTCAGAAACAGATGGACCACCTAGCTTTTGTTGAGTGAATCTGAAGAAGAAAACCACAGAGACAGAACAGAACTAGATTCAAAAGCCCCATGAGAGAAGGCTTGTCATTTTGCTCGTATAGAGAAATCAGAGACTTACTCTAGAGCAGAGGAAGGCTTGTCATTCTGCTCATATAGAGAAACGAGAACTAGATTCAAAACCCACCCCCATCGCGTTCCAAAACATATAAAAGAGTACAAAGCAAGTTATTTTGCAAGAACAGGTCAAATTATTCGATTAAAGAAAAAAACAATTTACAAAGGAAATAGAAATTATACCTTTGGTGAGTGAATCAAGAACTCCACTTGACTCCAGATACTTCCTGAAAGCTTCCTTCTTAACCTCTTTCTCCTGATTCATGCATACACAAAAAATAAGTTCAAAGACTGAAAAAAAATATATATATACTTACAGAGAGAAAGATAACTTAACTGAAGAAGATGACAAGTTTCAGTGAAGAAAAAGCAAACTTGAAATGAGAAATAGAAAAACAGACTTAAATATAGGTTAAGGCAAGTTATACATACCTCTTTGTACCGCATCATCGCCTTGTTCGTGAAACACACAAAAGACGAAATTTTTTCTAGTAACTCTTATATTAAACCTCTTCTTTTCTCCAGTTGGGTGAGAAACTTGGACCTATTTTAGATCCTGCAAAGAGTAAAAAAAACACACAAGATCATACCTTTGTTAAGACAAAACATAAAAATCAGTTTAACATAGACATAACTTAAGCAGAGCCACTTTATCCAGCTATTGAGAACAAAACCTTTGAATTCTCCCATCTTCTTCATTCCAAACATATCACATCGCATCAGCACATTAACCTCCTAAGTTTCCTAAACCTATCCACCCTAAGAACTCCTTTTCCCAAATTTCGATTTTTTGTTCGTAGGCACAAAGCCTTATGATGGCAAAGAATCTATCTTAACACTCCAAATCCAGTGGTACGGATCCATAAATTTCTCGAGCAGCTTCTCTATCACATATTCTATCCACTTAACGAGAGAAACAAAGGGCCAGCTTTGTTGAGAAAAACATAAAATTCAGTTTAACATAGACATTAAGTTAAGCAGAGCAAACTTAAGCTCCCACTTTATCCAAACTAATTCACTACTACTACCATCTTCTTCATTCCAAATTAAACCTCTCAAGTTCCTACACCCTCCCACTCCAGGAAATTTTTTCCAAATTTCGATCTTTTTGTTTTGTTCTTATGCATAAAGAAGCCCTAACGATGGCAAGGGATATTTTTATTCTACAAATTCCAGTAATAGCGTAAACAAAATCATACATTTTGACAACAATACAACTAGAACAAAGACATCTATAATCAAAATCCAAAACCCAAAATGGGGGATTTACCTCTTCAAATTGTTGGAAACTAGACACAATTTGAGATCCAAAACTTTGTGTCTGTCGGTCGGTGCTTCAGTTGTCTTCTTCAGTACATACTTGAATTGAAAATAAGAGAAAGATAAGGAATACTCTTTTAACTATTTTTGTTGTAAAAAAAAAAAGAGAAATCTAACTAATATGCCATAAACAATTAATTTTTTTTTCAAATGTGTCATAATCTTTAGAGTCTTTCCAAATGTGATATAGTGATGGCATAAGGGAAAAGGGAAAGACTAAATTATTCTTGGCAAAATCTGAAGTAACTTAAAAAACAAAAAAACAAAAATTCACCCTAACCACAAAAAACTTTTCATCTTTCACTTCCTCTTCTCCCATGTTCACTCTTACGCAACTCTATGTGTGTTGCTCTCTTTTCTTTTAAACAAATCAACTTATCCTAACTATAATTTTGTTTCCAAATTTCTGGCAACCCTTTGATACATATGACACGTCGCTCTTTGTAATTATCCTTTGAAATTGTAGTGGAAGAAATCGCAGCAGGTTCCCGTCACATTATGGGTCAGATCTAGAATTTGGAGAAGTGTTTATTGTGGACAACATAGAAACTCAGTAAACTAAATCTCAGTAGACGAAATCGGTATGTTATTATTATTGTCCACAAAGATATTGTCTATCATGAAGTGTAATTCTAGTGGAAGAAATCTCAACAGGTTCCCGTCACATTATGGGTCAGATCTAGAATATAGAGAAGCGTTTATTGTGGACAACATAGAAACTTAGTAGACTAAATCTCAGTAGACAAAATCGGTGTGTTATTCTTATCATGAAGTGTAGTGTTCTTCTAATGTCTATTTTGTGTTAGATTTTGTCTATCATCATGTCTCTGCTCCAGTTAAGTCATGTCTCTTGTTGTTGTCTACTGTGATATTGTCTTTCTAAAGTTATAGAAATTGGAGTGGACAAATTCGCACAACTCAGTAGACTAAACTTTAGTTGAAAAAATCGTTTTGTTATTATTATTGTCTAGTATGATATTGTCTATCATGTGTAATTGGAAGATCGTTTGTTCTTGACACCCTAATAAATCAGTAGATGGACTCGTTTTCAAAAAATATTGTCTACCATTTATATGTTGTCCACTTGGTATGGGTGGATGGACTAGTTCTAATTTGAATATGTTGTGTCCACCACTACGTGAACTTGTCTCAACTTTAATATGTTGTCCACAACTTCGCGTGGACTTGTTTCGATATTGTTATGTTGTCCACCACTTTGTTACTATATATTTATCTGTTTTCCATCAATTCTCGTCCACGCGTCTGGGAAATATTTATTGATCACACGCCCGTCTTTCTCCATGTGCCACCATCAATAGAAATTCAAGTGTAAGGACTTTCTAGTAAAACTGAGTATGCCATATTTAATGGATATGAAATTTTTGAAAAGATGAAACAACATATGGCACATTTGGAAAGAATTTTGAAAAATAGGGCAGAAATGACAAAAATCCCTAAAAAAAAAACTATTAAGTTTTGTATAAAAAGATATTAAAGTCTAACTATTTTATTGAGAAATTTTACAAAAGCGATAATTTTTATAAAAAAACATTGAAAACAAAATATAATATTGGTTATCTAAATTCTAAAGTACTACACTTCCAATTGAACCAAGCAATAAACCGAAAACTATTTAATTCGGTTTGATTCAACCAAATTTGATCAGATCTAATATTTGACCCGATTCCATGGTTATTTATTTGGCCCACTCTCTTCCAACTTCTCCGACGCTAATAAGACGGTCCTTCCGGTGCTTCTAAAACCCATCCTCCATATTTTGGTACATTTGCCCTAGTCCCCACAATCGACCCCAGCCATGGGTGACGAAAAGAAAAGGGCGAAGAAGAAGAAGAAGAAGCGTGGTAGTGGTAGCCAGAAGAAGATGAACACTGATCAAACAGAGGCTTTCAAATCGGTCTCCGATTGGCTCTTCGTAGGTTCTTCTTCTTCTTCGACATCTCTCTCCTCTTCCTCTGATGACTTTGCCGTTACCATCAATAGTGGCTCTTTGAGATGTGGAGACAAATTGGTGTTCGAGCTTCACTCTCATTCAAATCGCAGCGATGGGTTTCTATCCCCTTCGAAGCTCGTCGAGAGGGCTCATAACAATGGGGTTAGTTTCATATATATATATATATATATATATAT
>NC_025703.1:18439481-18463267 GCF_000633955.1 Camelina sativa | reverse complement strand
TTTTTTTTTTTTTTTTTTAAATTGAGAGAAGATCTGAATTAAATTGATAGAATGAATAAAAGGATAGAAGATCTTAAGATTCTGATTAGTTTTTGTCCATCACAACCGATTCGATGCACTAAATGGTTTTTGTGACCATAAAGATTATAGCTTTGTACCTCTGTTTTAGTGGGTCAGCTTTGGTTTGTTGTATATTTGGTTGTTTTTCTTTTTTTTGGTGATACTATTCCTTAGGAATGATATGAAACAAGGGTTTATATCTTTCCAGCATGATTACACAATTGCGCATGAGTTTACTGCTATTGGCATGATGATATTTGAGGATTATGATTGCTTCTCAATGTGATCAAATAAATAAGCAGGTGAAAGTTCTTTCGCTAACGGATCATGATACTATGGCTGGTATCCCAGAAGCAGTCGAAGCAGGACGTAGATGCGGAGTTAAGATCATTCCGGGTGTTGAGATCAGCACATTATTTGGTTTGAGGTGTGTCTTTCTGATCTTGCCCTGACTTCCTTGTTCTGAATCATAATTATTTAGTCCATTTTAACGTTCCATCAAAAGTATATATGAGAGATTTACTTGCCAAATTCCAGAGACTCTGGTTCTGTGGAGCCAGTGCATATACTTGCTTACTATGGCACTTCGGGTCCAGCTATGTACGACGAGTTGGAAGATTTCTTGGTGAAGATAAGGGATGGGCGTTTTGTCCGTGGGAGAGAAATGGTCTTGAAACTGAATAAGCTCAAGATACCTCTAACATGGGAACATGTCACCAGGATTGCAGGCAAGGATGTTGCTCCCGGCAGGATGCATGTAGCCAGAGCTCTTCTTGAAGCAGGATACGTGGAGAATTTGAGACAAGCTTTCACTAAATATTTACATGATGGTGGACCTGCTTATGCCACGTAAGTTCTGCTTCTTCGCTATGGAACCTTGTGGGATTTTAAGTGTTTATTATAAACCATATGCTAGTCCATTCAAGGAGCATTGTAGTTGATTTCAACAGTTTATCAACTATATTAGAATAGGTCAACTGGAGATCTAACATGCTGGGAGAAAGTTTAGGCAGTAAGAGTTTGGGGTATTCTGGATTGGTCTTGGATATTCCTTTAGGCATTGTTAGAGACTCTTAGATAAATCAAATATCTTATCTGGTTTAGTTTGTTGGTACCGGTTTAAAACCTATCAGTTGTATCATACTGTTTTTTGCAGAGGGAGTGAGCCTATGGCCGAGGAAGCAGTAAAACTTATATGCAAAACCGGTGGTGTAGCTGTGCTTGCACATCCGTGGGCATTGAAGAATTATGTTGGTGTTATCAGGAGATTGAAAGATGCTGGACTTCATGGGGTCGAGGTTTATAGGAGCGACGGCAAGCTAGAAGGTCTCCCTCCCTCGCTCTCTCTCTCTCTCGATTATCTATCTATCTATCTATTTGGGTTCACTGAATTTGAATGTTGATTGAACAGTGTTTAGCGTGTTGGCTGATACCTACAGTCTGCTGAAACTAGGAGGATCAGATTATCATGGAAAAGGCGGACGCAACGAAACAGAATTGGGGAGCGTAAATCTCCCCGTGACGGCACTGCAGGAATTCTTGAACGTTGGACGTCCTATATGGTGCGAAGCCATTAAAGCAACCATGAGAGCATTCTCTGACCAACCATCTGAGTCAAACCTCTCCAATATCTTACGGTTCGATAGGGCAAGGATTCTGAAAGGAAACTCAGCTTGGTCTTGTGGTAAGGAGTTGATGGACCGATGTCTAGCGGTTTGGTTGACGAGTGTTGAGAGAGAAAGTGATGAGTTTGAGGCTCTCAGAACGAAGCTTTCTTTTGTACCAATAACGTCAAATGGATCATGTATCACAGTTGGTCCTTGTATATTTGAGTCTCTTCTTACAATGCTACATATTGTGTGGTCTCTCCACATCAATCAAATTATCAAACCAACGAAAAAAAAAAAAACTAGCAAGATTCAAATCCGTAAGCAATCTTTGTAAAGTTACGTTTATTTTTTTGCAATAATTTCTATTTTTAAATCGAAAGAGTTGAGTCATTCAAATTTCAATTAAAGAAAACAGATTTAGAAAAAGATAAAAGTTCATGATAGACTTTTTCATTTTTATTTTATTATATAGGAAGGTAAAAGGAAGATATTTGAAACTTTGCACTCATTCTTGGCACTCTCTCCACTCTTACCCATCATTACACTCGTTTGTGTACAGTTCATTGTTTCCTACGATTTATTTTTATTTTCTAACTATACACTTTCATATTTAAGTCACTTTTCACTTTCACTCTCTCCACTATTCACTACCCATAATCTCGAAGTCCAAATGGATTTTATAGTTCTCTTCTTGTATCAAGAGATTGTGTAACTGTTGAGGGTGAAAAAACTGTGGTTTGCATTCATTTTTGTCAAACTGTGCAAATGTTTCAATTTTTTTTTTCATTTTTTTTTTCACTTTTCTATCCAAATTAAGTCTGCACAAAAATATGCAACCGTATACAATTAAAAAAAAACAATTCTTAGATAAGTATATGCATATTTCTATCGGGATATTTATTGGATTGGGGTTTTGTTGAGCAAAATATTTGAAATTAGGTAGTATGGTTCGGACTCTCGGTTTTAGGCCTTTTTAGTCTAAGGGAAAAATCAAATTTTCCCTTAACCTTTGTGTCTTCTCCTTCCTTCTTTTCACCAGACCACAACCACAATCACCTTTCTTTCGTCGAGCAAAACCATGGCATCTCATTTTTTGTTTCATACACACCATCTTCGTCACCTTGAAAACCAATTCCTTAGCTTTCGAAAAACAAAAAACCACTCCGACACCCACACCATCTCCGAATGGATAAATTCACTAGATTTCATCTATTTTGCTTTGGATGAGAAGCTATACCCTAAAGAAATAATATCTAAGAACCCAAGGGTTCCAATCATAAACATTAATCATATCAAAATTCTCTTTTAATCTTACATGAACCACAAACGAGATAACTACCGAGGAGGAGGAGACGATAAAATTCATTTTTACCCATGAGAATGGACATGATCAACTAAACGTTCATCGACTGAGAGATCTGAACATTCACGACAGTCACAAGTCTTTCTCTTCAAACCACGACGGTGAGATCTGAGAACGTGGTTGAAGCGAGAGAGAAATGTGAGATTGAGATAGAATCGTTTAGTTAAAGGGCAATTTTGTTTGTTCAGTCAAATTAAAAAGCCTATTCCTGTAACTCATAAGAATCTTTAAAAAAAATCCTCATTTTTGTAATTGATCCATATTTCTATCACATGACTTAGGTAATAATTATGTTATCTTACCATATAACAGTATATTGGATGTTAGTTTAAAAATTGTGTAAAAAACCTAATTTTCCCTTCTTAAAATTCAAAATTTTAATTTTATCATGTGTTATGTATTTAAAGATAATTGAAATAATTAGTAATATATATTTAAAGACGAACCTTCACTTTTGGTAATTGAAATAATTAGTATTATGTATCTAAAGATATTAAAGTTTTATGTTGAAGTATATATGTAATTAAAACAATTATTAATGAATTCTGACTTTTCAATTTGGTTCGGTTCAATAATTGCATTAAAAACTGGTTAAATAATTTATACAAAAATCTGTTTAAAAGTTGTTTTAGTTATCAAAATATAGAATATTATTTCTTAATTTCAAATATAAGTATATTTTTGATATGCATATTTGAAAAAAAAATGTCTTTAAAAATGCATTACCTTGTCTCTGTAATACAAGAATTTTAAAGATCATAAAGTTTTAGGTAAAATTAGGAAGAGTGACAAAGGTGAATTCTCCTCCCATTAGAATGCACTAGAGTCCTTCTTCGTCACACTTTACTGGAACTGGAACCGAACACATCTAACTACAAGTGCAACCAAAATGTACTCTTTTAAATTTGTAATAGTTTTAAACCAAACATGGAGAAAATTAACCTATATCTGGAAGGCTCTAACAAATAAAATAACAAAACATTTACTATTTATATTATTCAAATTACAAATCATTTCAGCTGAATTTTAAACTAATATTTCAATATTAACCATTTTAAAGAATATGTTACAAATTTCAAAACTACCCAACAATACTTAATTTTTTTCACAAACGTATTATTAATATTATGATGATAATCTTGATTTTTTTTTTAATACAATCTTTAATGGTAAGAATTTATAAATTTTAGTTAAATCCTTAAGTGGTAGTGATTGAGTTTGAAGCAAATGGAAAACAATATCAAATCACGCAAAACTTGAAATCAAAGGATATAATAATTATTAATTTATTATTATCAATCAATACAATAAAAGAACAATATGTTGCTTTCCTTGTGTGACACATCATCCTCAACATTGAAGCTGGTGTTGACACCTTATTTAAAATCAATAGCCAATGAAAATATTTCAATTAATACAACTAAGATTTCTAAACCAATAAAAAAACTGTGTGTCATTAGGCATGTCAATTAGGTCCAAAGCCCGCAGGCCAGCCCAGCTCGGCCCGGTCTTGAAAAACACCAGGCTCGGGTTAAAATATATGTCTAGAAAAATCGGGCCTTTTGGACTCATCCCGTTCGGGCTTTAGAGTTTTTAGGGCTTATCCCGATCGGGTTCGGGCGGGACCGAAAACCCTTATACAAATATAATTATATTTTTTGTTAACATTTTTGTTTAATTGCAATATTTTTTAATGATCTATTGTATATAAAGTTTAAAACTCTAATTTTAATTTTCATATTTACTTAATAACCTTACTTAATATTTATAAAAAAAAATTTCTGTGATATTTTATATAAATTACATATTTCTTATTTGGTTAAAGTATAAAAATATATTTGGTTTTAAATTTTTTTAATTTAGATTAAGTTGGATTTAGTGAATATAGATGAGTTATTTAAATTTTGATTGATTTGTTTTATATTGCACATTTAAACATTGCTTTTTAAGACATATTATAAACTAACTTATACTCCCTCCGATCCCATATAAGTGTCGTTCTGGGACCTTTTTTTTTTTATTAAGTGTCGTTGGTTTTGGAAAATGGAATAACACAACCAAAATTACTAATATACCCTTAATTAAACTAACACAGATTACTAAACTGAAAATACGAAATATTGAAAATATTACATCAACATACTGCATTAACGATGGATATCAATAGACACGATATGAAGAGTCACTTAACAATATATATTGGGTTAGTCAAAAACCTGAAAAGCAACAAAATGGCAAATCCAGTGCAAGTAGAAGAAAATGGAGATAAGCAAACTAATGTCAAAGTGGTGCATGCCTTTGATCTCAACAAAGTCCCTGAGGAAGAAGAAGACTTTCATTTGAGCAAGGAGATTACTGATGTGAAGCCAAAAGTGGTGCATGACTTTGATCTCAACAAACGCTTCATTGCGGAAGGAGAAATTCATCCTGACAAAGAGATGCAAGACATGATTCTAACATTCTATAAAATTTATTTTTCATATTATTATTAGATTTTTCTGTTGAATTTTCTACTAGTGGTCTCTTCTTTATATGATCACCAATAAGTTATCCTATGGTTTGTTCTCCAAATAATAAAAAAAGAGAAATCCAGTTTCTAAATATCAGAGGTTCACATATCCATACCAGAAACAAGCAACAAAAAACAAATGTTTCAACGATGAAGCGATCAAAGTGGTTCACGTAAAAAGAAATGATCTTTTACACCTTTCAATGGCTTCTTTGAAGTTATCTTCATCCATTGATAGCATCTTGGACTTAACTAAATCCTAAATTTTCAAGGAAAAAGGGAGATGAAAACAAGGAATCACAAGACAAGTAAAGCTTGCTAACTGGTTGATGAGTAACAAAAGTGAGGATACCTCCATTGTGGCATTTCATACTTCAGTAGCATCTAAGCAACATTTATTCAGTTCTTTTATTATCTGTGAGTGAAAATTAGCCGGTCTAAAATATGGAAGCAGTAAAGAAGGAGTCGCAAGAACCTGGAAAGAATATATCTATTCAGAGATATATTTGCCATAGTACTCCAAAAACCTGGGATTAGAGTATGTACCTTCTTGTTGAGACATCAGGATAGCCTCTTCTCTGCAAAAAAATAGTCGTACCTTTGATGTGAAACAAATATTGGAAAGAAAGGAAAGGGAAAATAGTCAAAACTGAAATCAGTAAGAATAAATCAACTGTAGTGCTTACTGTGACATTGATGCAGCGGTTCATCTTGCAAAACATGTCATTTGCTAAACGCTGGAATACTATAAACAAGGATGAAGTGATTGAACAATGTGTGTAGTAATGAAGAAAGAAAAACATCTTCCTGGTTACTATATAGATTGAGGGTCTACCTGTTTCTTTTTCCACGACCAGTATATACTCTGCTAAGCTAACAATATCTGCAAGCAAGAAGATGACATCCAATTATTTACTCCTAACACAATATTGTCAGCTTAGAAAAGGATTTGACTTCTCAAGAGAGCATAAAACATCATTTAAGATGATTGCAACTACTATATGATACCGTCGACTTCCTTTACAAGAACATGAACAAGATATGCCTGAAATGAAGTCATTTTCAGAGTTATACTTCCTGATGCCAACATGAAAAGTGAATCTTATGTTTCAGTCTTACAGTATTTAGGCTGTTTAAACAATCAAACTTCCTCACAGCTTCCCTAAATTTTAACCAGCCCATTACCAACCTAGAACCCAAAAGAATGATGAGGTGGATCCCAAAATAAGGACATGCCTCAAGATAGAAAGCATTGCAATTGTTATCAAGAGTACCCACCCGTTTCCAACAGAAACCTGCGAACATCACATGAATCACAATCTCATCACATCCTGATTCTCAAACGGGGATTACAATTCTTCAGAAGGAAAAATTGAATTTGAAAGTATTCAAGTACAAACCACATTCAATTTGAATAAGAGTCAGATAATTCCACATAATTCATCTACCAAAATAGCAAAAGGAAACCTTACTCTCTTAGCTGATTTCTCACATTTTCTACTATAGTAGAATTACATTTAATTTGCTTAGGAAGCTGACCCTCTCGTTCCAACGCTTCTTTCCTCATGTGTGGGATTTTATAATTATTAGACCCTCCAATTCTCATTGTTTCTTGCATGCAAAGTTGCAGAGTTAAGAAAATGTGGTTTATCTTTCTCGCTGGATAATCTTCGTAAGCTGTTTTTACCGCGTGAATAAGCTCTTCAACGTTCTTCGGACATACCTTATGCTGTAATGCTTGGATAGCACTAAAAATCCAAGATCAAGAACATTTAAGTCTGGAGAATTTGGCGGTTGACACATTAATCGAATATCAAAACCATTCTGGGACGCCGCTGCTTTGAATTCTACATCACTTGGATCCACATGCGTTCTCGCATTATCTTGTTGAATGTAGATAACTTTATCTACATCCTCACGAGGCCATTTCTCACGAATTTTGGGAAGAACTTCTTCTATCAACATTCTTCTCACATCATCTCGCTTGACATATGTAATTGGTTTTATTTCCATTGTTCCAGCTTCTCTGTTTCTACTCCGTCTTCTTGCAGGTTGAATTGTAACAAACGGCCAAACCCCAATCTTTCCAGAGAAAGTTTCGTTTCCATCAGCATCGAATCTCGGACGAGCCATTGCAGCTAACACCATAACTTTGCCAATAAAATTCTTACTTTGGCATGCCCGTATCGGATCATCTTCTTCACGAACTAGATAGTAATTCTCAGTTCTTTTGGTTATATAGAACCACTTTTCATCAATATGTACAATGTTGTACATATCAATAAATTGTGGTTCGTGACTCAAACTCTGAGGATCCAACATTTTAAGGCAAAAGTGTAATCTTGCTACCTTATTTTCTTCTCTGAGATGTGGTTTTAGTGCATTCGAATGACGTCGCAGAAGATCTTCTTTCACACGCCTGTAAAGTACACCATAACTAATTCCAAGGTCTTCAGCCAACGTCCTCAAAGTCGTCCGTTTAGATAGAGGTGTATTGATGATCTGTTGTATGTCTATTGGAATTTTCTTACGCCCACATCTTTTTTTCCGTCTTTGAGACACATCAACAGATGCACCAGCAAGAGTGTCTTTAGCTCGTTTCCATATCCTTTGAACTGTTCGAATATGCACTGAAAGTGAATCCGATACCTCTTTTGTGGTATGTGTACCCAGATATAAATTTGGAGCAGGATGATGGTAATTTGAGTATGATGGTAATTTCAGTTTAGTTGCAGCAAATGCTAAGCTCGTCAACTAGGTTATTTTGTTAATCGATTTGGATTAAAAAAAAACATTACGATTCATAATTTGAACATCACGTTACTCCAAATATAAAGAATTGTGAAAATATTTGAATTTTAATTGTTGCCTCCATTAGCTTTCTTCTTCTATGAATTTTTTTCCTTTCCTCCACTTCTATTCATCGTAGTCATGGAAGTATTTAATTTAGTAAAAGTTGTTAATTGAAATTGGGAAGAATACTAAAAGGCCAAATTGCAGTGATTAAATGAATTAGAATCTGTGAATTTCATACACCATCGATACCATAATGGTCTATAGATGCTGAAACCAAATTAACAAAGGTCTAGACATGAGAAGATTAAAAATCAGAATTAGAATAAGAGGATACAGAGACAATACCTTTCACCTCTGCAACGACTGATAAAGCATCACAACCTTCTCAAAGAATCCAATGAGAAGATCTCTAAGTCATACATATGGAATCCTTCTTGCCAACTCTCTTTGCTCACCAAATCGCCGCCGCGCTTCTCCGTGTCCTCTGGATCCAGAGAGGTTACATAAGTAGAATCTGTGAATTTCATACTATATCGATTACCATTCAAATTTATACAAACCTTGCTCAGTGTGCTAAGTCTTCCTCGTAGAATGAAAATCTTCTCTGGTTTTTCCAACTTATTGTACTTGATTCATGATTTGGAGAAGCCAACTTTGAAATAGACTTTGGAGCTTCTCTTTCATCTTCCAACAAAGCACCTGCAGTTGCTCTTCTAGTATGCATACTCGGAGGCGATGAATTGCTTGTCTTTGCCTGCAAAAAATCAAGATTTAAGCCATTGTTAAGTCTCTCTACAGAACCCTTTATGCTTAAGCCAATAGAGAAAAACACAGAGCAAAATGTACCAACTGAGGATTTAAAAGGAGTAAGAAGAACAGATGAAACAGAGCTTTTCATCATCGTCTCTCTATCGCAAACACTTCTGCTCCACGGAAACTTTGGCCGATAAATCCTCTCAAAAGCACAAAATCAAAGGATTTTTGCAGATTGAAAGTTCACCAAAGAAGAAACCATCCTTAAAGCCATAATCGAAGCTAAAGCCTGCCACGAAGCTCAACAATCCCTTGTCAATTTGCATAAACCTCAGACGCTTGCAACCAATGAACCAAACCCAGCAAAGCTCTCTTGTTTTATCGACACCGCTTGGACCAGATCCTCAGAAAATTGTGGACTGGGTTGGATTATCAAAGATGCCCTAGGTTTCTCCCTTTTTGAAGGTTCAAGCTCCCATCGATTCACGGCGTCAGCTTTATCGACCGAAGCCATGGCTTTGAAAACAGCTATGTAGTCCGCTCTTGGTTTTGATTTGCTTCAAATCAGCTCGCACTCCCAATTGCTTATCTCCCTCATGAGATCAAGTGAGGAATCAAGTGAATTGAGATCTCTGTTTCTTAATCAACTAATCGGTGTAGACAAAATAAATTGGAGTTGTGACTCCATTGTCGCAAAGAAAAAGATAAAGAGAAGAAAAAATAAAATAATTTATTGAATAAAAAAGAAAACAAAAAATAACATGGTAAATTAGTTTAATTTCAGAGGTTAAAACAGTCAAATTGTTTGTTTTCTTAATCTACTCAAAAAAGTCCAGAACGACACTTATATGGGATCGGAGGGAGTAACTTATAAGTATGAATTTTTGATTCGTAAGGTAAGCCCGGAAAAGCCCGAAAATTCTTGTAGCCCTGTTAGAGACGGGTCGGGCTTTGAAATATAGCCTTGAAAATATTTTGGCCGGACCGAGAAGGGCTCAAATTGTAACATCCGCGAACCGAAATCCCGGTTTAGGGATTGCATCGGTCGATACAAGGCCGGTTATGTGCGGACGAGTTTAAGTTAAACGTTGCGTTTTGGGTTAGGAAAAACCCATAACACAAGTTTTTGTCTCATTAGTTGTGTTTAGCCGCTTTGGAGAGAAAGAAAAGAGAGAAAAGGGTTCCTAAGTGTTCTTGAGCGTTCTTGAGGATTTTGGGTGATTTGGGAAGGTTTCTGTAGAGATCTGTAGCTGAGATCGTTGTAGGAGCTTCCTAGGAGCGTCTTCTTGCTTGTTTGTGGTTTAGAATTGTCTTCGCCAAGGTAAGTGCATGACCATGGCTTATCTAATCTGAAGATTTCTCTGATCTGCTTGTTATGTGTTGTTTGGCTTGTTAGAATGTTATTAGGGACTTTAGGAAGCTTTCTTGTGGCTTGGGATCGAGTTTTGTGGTTGTAGAAAAAAAAATCCGGTGAGAAGCTTCGGGGAAAAACGATGCTCGGCATGTGCATCGGTCGATGCACTTTGTTTGTCGGTCTATGCAAGCGCGAGGACGGCGCGTAAAACCTAGGGTTTTCGTGCTATGTCGAGCATGCGTCGGTCGATGCAATGGGAGTATCGATCGATGCAAGTGAGCCTTGCATCGGTCGATGCAGATCATGCGTCGGTCGATGCAACCCCAACTGGTGTCGGTCGATGCATATTTGGTGTCGGTCGATGCAGTGTCCTGCTTTGTTATTGTTGATTGTTGATTGTTGGTTGATGGTTAGAGATATCTCTATTGCTTGTATGTATAGCCAGTAGATGGGAGGATTGCCTTACTGAGTGTTTATAAAATACTCATGCATTGCAATTTGTGTTTGTGGTGAAGGTAAAGGCAAAGTGTGATCGTGGAATCAAGGCAATGAAGAGGAGAATGTTCTAGGGACTCGATTGGTTGTTGTCTGGCATTGCTAGATTGCTAGATTTGGATCGTTAGAAACATTGCTAGGTTGCTGGTTCTATGATTCCTGTTGGTTGATTTTTGGTTATTGTTTATGTTATAATATTGGTTATTATTATCGGATTTTTATTGGATATTGGTATTGGTTATTTCTGCTGTTGGTTGTGATTGNAGAAGCTTCGGGGAAAAACGATGCTCGGCATGTGCATCGGTCGATGCACTTTGTTTGTCGGTCTATGCAAGCGCGAGGACGGCGCGTAAAACCTAGGGTTTTCGTGCTATGTCGAGCATGCGTCGGTCGATGCAATGGGAGTATCGATCGATGCAAGTGAGCCTTGCATCGGTCGATGCAGATCATGCGTCGGTCGATGCAACCCCAACTGGTGTCGGTCGATGCATATTTGGTGTCGGTCGATGCAGTGTCCTGCTTTGTTATTGTTGATTGTTGATTGTTGGTTGATGGTTAGAGATATCTCTATTGCTTGTATGTATAGCCAGTAGATGGGAGGATTGCCTTACTGAGTGTTTATAAAATACTCATGCATTGCAATTTGTGTTTGTGGTGAAGGTAAAGGCAAAGTGTGATCGTGGAATCAAGGCAATGAAGAGGAGAATGTTCTAGGGACTCGATTGGTTGTTGTCTGGCATTGCTAGATTGCTAGATTTGGATCGTTAGAAACATTGCTAGGTTGCTGGTTCTATGATTCCTGTTGGTTGATTTTTGGTTATTGTTTATGTTATAATATTGGTTATTATTATCGGATTTTTATTGGATATTGGTATTGGTTATTTCTGCTGTTGGTTGTGATTGTGGTTAGGTGGCTAGTGGGCATGAGACCACTAGTTGTAGTTTATTTATTATTATTATTATTATTATTATTATTAATTTATTTATTTATTATTT
This sequence comes from Camelina sativa, assembly GCF_000633955.1. Lineage (NCBI taxonomy): Eukaryota > Viridiplantae > Streptophyta > Magnoliopsida > Brassicales > Brassicaceae > Camelina > Camelina sativa. The sequence continues at coordinate 18,451,331 of NC_025703.1, read as the reverse complement.
ATCTATTTAAAAAAAAAAAAAACGGGTCGGGTTGTTTCAGTATTGGTATCAAAGCCCTTACGGTTCTAGGTTTGGGTTCCCTAGGTTTCTGTTNTCGAGCATGCGTCGGTCGATGCAATGGGAGTATCGATCGATGCAAGTGAGCCTTGCATCGGTCGATGCAGATCATGCGTCGGTCGATGCAACCCCAACTGGTGTCGGTCGATGCATATTTGGTGTCGGTCGATGCAGTGTCCTGCTTTGTTATTGTTGATTGTTGATTGTTGGTTGATGGTTAGAGATATCTCTATTGCTTGTATGTATAGCCAGTAGATGGGAGGATTGCCTTACTGAGTGTTTATAAAATACTCATGCATTGCAATTTGTGTTTGTGGTGAAGGTAAAGGCAAAGTGTGATCGTGGAATCAAGGCAATGAAGAGGAGAATGTTCTAGGGACTCGATTGGTTGTTGTCTGGCATTGCTAGATTGCTAGATTTGGATCGTTAGAAACATTGCTAGGTTGCTGGTTCTATGATTCCTGTTGGTTGATTTTTGGTTATTGTTTATGTTATAATATTGGTTATTATTATCGGATTTTTATTGGATATTGGTATTGGTTATTTCTGCTGTTGGTTGTGATTGTGGTTAGGTGGCTAGTGGGCATGAGACCACTAGTTGTAGTTTATTTATTATTATTATTATTATTATTATTATTAATTTATTTATTTATTATTTATCTATTTAAAAAAAAAAAAAACGGGTCGGGTTGTTTCAGTATTGGTATCAAAGCCCTTACGGTTCTAGGTTTGGGTTCCCTAGGTTTCTGTTATGATGTTTGGGATTACATGTCTTGATTGATTATGTGAGTTAGTCAATTGTCTGTGGCATGGAGTCCTAGAACATCTTCTTCGAGCCTATAGTGTGATTCCAAGGTGAGTTTATGTTTTTGTGTTATGTTAATTTNTGTTCTAGGGACTCGATTGGTTGTTGTCTGGCATTGCTAGATTGCTAGATTTGGATCGTTAGAAACATTGCTAGGTTGCTGGTTCTATGATTCCTGTTGGTTGATTTTTGGTTATTGTTTATGTTATAATATTGGTTATTATTATCGGATTTTTATTGGATATTGGTATTGGTTATTTCTGCTGTTGGTTGTGATTGTGGTTAGGTGGCTAGTGGGCATGAGACCACTAGTTGTAGTTTATTTATTATTATTATTATTATTATTATTATTAATTTATTTATTTATTATTTATCTATTTAAAAAAAAAAAAAACGGGTCGGGTTGTTTCAGTATTGGTATCAAAGCCCTTACGGTTCTAGGTTTGGGTTCCCTAGGTTTCTGTTATGATGTTTGGGATTACATGTCTTGATTGATTATGTGAGTTAGTCAATTGTCTGTGGCATGGAGTCCTAGAACATCTTCTTCGAGCCTATAGTGTGATTCCAAGGTGAGTTTATGTTTTTGTGTTATGTTAATTTTGTGCTTAGCCTTCTGTTCATGGTAGTGCAGATGGTTAGAGAGGGTGCTGTTTCTGGTCGTGGTCGAGGACGCGGACGTGGTCGTGGTAGGGGCAGAGTCCCAGCGGTTAGTGAGACTGCAGACCAGAGTGTGACAGCTGAGGGTTTTGGCGAGTCGCAGGGTGTCCAGGGGATTCCATGAGTGTGGCCGGAGGGGGCGGTGTTGATGCTCTAGTAGCCGGTGATGCTAGGGTCCCGGATGTGGGAGTACCAGCGGGTGGAGTCTCTGGTGTTGATCTTGCGGGCTTGTTAGCACAATTGTTGGAGCGGATGCCGGCGGTGGCACCGGCTAAGGCTCAGGTAGTGCCACAAGTGGTGGCGGAGGAGCGGCAGCCAGTGGCTGCGGATATGGGAGGGCATAGTCGTTATTTGTCTATGCTCAAGGAGATGCGTGGCATCGATACTGCGCGGTTTCCGGGTGGTAAAGATCCTACTGCTGCAGATGCGTGGAGGACGAGTGTGGAACGTAACTTCCAGACTCTGAGATGTCCTGAGGAGTTTTGGGTGGACATAGGGGTCTACCACTTGATGGATGATGCTTAGGTGTGGTGGAGATCAGTGGCTGCTAGGAGAGTGCAGAGGGAGATGACTTGGGCTGACTTCTTGGGGGAGTTCAGCCGCAAGTACTTTCCGAGAGAGGCATTGAACCGGTTGGAGGTGCAGTTCCTTCAGTTATCTCATGGGACGCGGTCAGTGCGGGAGCTGGACTTGGAGTTCAGTTGTAACATCCGCGAACCAGAATTTGCATTTTTGGTCTGAGTGTCGATTGACACACCCATGGTCTCGATCAACACCAACAATTCCGGATTCGACTGATTTGTTTTGATTGCTGTTTGGTTCGGTTTGGTTCAATTAGAAATCCCTAAACCGACATATTTAAGGGGTGCGTCGACGAAAAGGGTTGAGAGAGGTTTCTTTTTGTCGTCGCTTAAGTGTTTCAGAGAGAAAAAGGAGACTTGTGAGTGTTCTTGAGTTTTGGAGAGATTGTGGTGGTTTCTGGGAAGATCTGTCGCTGGGATTGCATCAGAAGCTTGCTAGGAGTGTATGATAGCTGTTTTTTATTCAGATTCTCCTGCAAAAGAGGTGAGTGCATGACCATGGCTTATCTAAGCTTGAGAATTTTATGTTTCTTTGTGATTTTTGAGCTGTTTAATTTATTCCCATCTTGCTTGTGGTTGTTTTGGTGGTTCTACGTCCTTATGTGGCTTATGGATGAGTTTAGGATGATTGGCAAGCGTTGGGAAGCGGAGATCTGCAAGAGAGCATCGAGGAAGACGATGCTCGGCATCAGTGTCGATCGACACCATTGGTGTGTCGGTCAACACTTGTGCGAGGACGGCTCGGGAATCTTTGGGAGTGTCGATCGACACCATGTGGAGGTGTCGGTCGACACAACTAGGGTTTTTGCGAGGTGTCGAGCAGGTGTCGGTCGACACCAAGGAGGTCTCGGTCGACACCAGGTTGACAGTGTCAATCGACACTAGTATGGTGTCGGTCGATGGGAAAACGAGCTATTTCCCCCCAAGAACTATCATATCTCGCTGGATGGACCCGAACTTGAGCCACATTCTATATAGCCATGTCAACTATGACCAATCTCTATGTCCCCCCAAATTAAAAGTTCTACACCTATATCTCCCTGGAAATGAATTGCTTCGGTTTATCCGGTGAACCGCAGACCAAACAATATAAACTCATCTGTTTCTTCCAGTCGGATTTTACCCATCTCTTCTCCCATCCATCTTTAGAATAAAAGAGAAAACAAAGGAACAAATCAATCAGACGAGAAAATGAAAGTCTAAACGTCTGATTAAAACTTCTCATAAGGTATGAATTCAATGGATTGATCGTACAAGAAATTTTCAATCTAAGCATAAAACATAACTCATTACACTCCTAACTATCATCAAAATCCTTATTTCCGTGAAATCCCGAGCGTCACCGAAGAGAGGCTTAATCATCACAACCTTGGTCACCGATCGTAATTACGAATTCAAAAAAAACCCAAGTAGAACAAGAAATCCACAAATTCCATAGATCTATAACAATCATTTCGAAAAAAAAGCTCGATCGAATTGAAACTACATTGGATTGGATCAAACAAACTGGTTATGGCATCATCTAATCGAAACGAATCAATCTAGCGATCTCAAACAGAATCATCAATCGCATTGACATTCTTAAGATTTAATATAAGAGAAGAGACTGAGAGAGAAATGTATGTATGTAGCCTACCATCTAATTTTTCCTCGAAGATAACTTCAGCAGAGACGATCACCACGAGAGCCAAATGAATCAAGGAGATGATATATCTGGTTACATCGACAAATTCANGGAAAACGAGCTATTTCCCCCCAAGAACTATCATATCTCGCTGGATGGACCCGAACTTGAGCCACATNCAAATTTGGTTTAGGCTATTCGTTAGACGGTTAAGCAAATAGTAAACCGTCACATAACATGGCTATATAGATTGTGGCTCAAGTTCGGGCTCCATCCAGCGAGATATGATAGTTCTTGGGGGGAAATAGCTCGTTTTCCCATCGGTCGACACCAACTTTTGTTGGTTAACGATTGCTTGTTTCCGGGTTTGATTGTTATTGTTGATGATTGCTTGACATTGGATTCTCAAATGCTTGTGTGTATAGCCCAGTAGATGGGAGGATTACCTCACTAAGTATTTATGATAATACTTATGCATCTCAATTGTTGTTTGTGGTGTGCAGGTAAAGACAAAGTGTGATCGTGGAATCAAAGCGATGAGGAGGAGGATGTTCTAGAAGCTTGATTGATTGTGGTCTAGCTATTGTTATATTGCTAGTATTGAGTTGATAGAACATTGTAGGATGTTGGAACTTAGTTGTTTCATTGTTAGTTTTGGATTATTGCATTGTTAATTATTAGATAGTTATTGTTGGAATTCTTATTGGTTTAATGGAATTTTTTTGTTATCCACTGTTGTTGATTGTGCTAGGGTGTTAGTGGGTATGGGACCAATAGTGAGTTAACATTAAAAAAAAAAAAACGGGAAGGGTTGTTTCTTTTTGGTATCAGAGCCCTTACGGTTCTAGGTCTAGGGTTCACTGTTGCTTTTGCTGTTTGTGTTTAGGATTTCATGCTAGAGTTGATTATATGAGTTAGTCAATTATGTGTGGCATGAGGTCCTAGAACATCCTCTTTGAGTCTGCTTTGTGATTCCACGGTGAGTTGTGTTCTTGTGTTACTAGAATTATTTGTTTCTTACCCTTCTGTTCTTGGTGATACAGATGGTTAGAGGTGGGATGCTGTTGGTCGCGGGCGTGGTCGTGTTCGTGGTCGTGGTCGTGGATGTGGTCGTGGTCGTGGTCGGGGAAGGGGTTAGGTTCCTGAGGCCAGTGAGAGTGTGACCCAGAGCATGGCCAGTGAAGAGGTAGCGGAGTCACATGTTCATCCTAGTGTGTCTGTAGACCAGGCTGGTTTGTGTGACGGCAGGGCGGATGGGCCCGGTGTCGGTCACGGTGTTTCCCTAGGTGTGAGGGTTGCAGCGGAGGGTGCTCCATGCAGGGAGGATGTCTTGATGGGCTTGCTAGCTCAGGTTTTGGCGCGGCTTCCAGCAGCAGTGCCGCCAGTGGCTGGTGGGCAGGTTCCAGTAGTGCCGCCAGGGGTTGGTGGGCAGGTTCCAGTGGTGCCGCCAGTGGTTGGTGGGCAGGTCCCAGCGGTGCAGCCTGTGGCGGGTTTACACACAGGTGTGCAGCCGGGGGCCATGGTAGTGGATGCTCAGCATGTGCAGATGATGGTGCAGCTGCAACGAGTGGGAGCAGGGTCTTTCTTGGGAGGTACGGATCAGAGTGTAGCGGATGAGTGGAGAGAGCGGATGGAGGTTCTTTTCTGGTCGCTTCGGTGTCCCGACCAGTTTAGTGTGGATTTGGCAGTGCACTACTTGTCAGGTGATGCATGTGTGTGGTGGAGGTCGGTGACAGCACGGAGTGTGCAGCGGGATATGACTTGGGTGGATTTTGTGAGGGAGTTTAACTCCATGTATTTTCCACAGGAGGCTATTGATCGCATGGAGGCACGGTTCTTGGTGTTGACTCAGGGGGACCGTACAGTGCGAAGATGGATGTAGAGTTTAGTCGGCTTGTGGGGTATGCAGGCCGAGATTTGGAGCCAGAGTCGGCTCATGTGCGGAGGTTCTTGTTGGCTCTGCAGGATGATCTGAGGACTCGGTGCAGAGTGAGGAGCTATGCTACGAGAGCGGAGCTGTTGAGGTTGCAGCTGGGATAGATGACGACTTGAGGTCACAGGTGGTTGTGTTCAGTCCTTCGGTGCAGCCACAACGGTCAGTGAAAGTTTGATTATATACATAGCAAGGGCGGCAAGCCTGCGCATGGGCAGAAGCGAAAGTTTGATTATATACATAGATCGAGGTAGAGTGGTGCGAGATGCTTTGGGTGTGGTAGCAAGGACCACAAAGTGACCAACTGTCCGCAGAGAGGTGAGCAGCGGGCAGTGACGGAGCAGCGGGCAGTGATGGAGCCGCGGACAGATATACGAGTGTGTTACTACTGCAAGGAGACGGGGCATATCAAGCCTCGTTGTCCCAAGTTGCAGCAGATGGCAGTAGCAGCGCTGCAAGCGGGAGGTCAGCCAGGAGTACAGCAGGGTGTGCAGCCGGTGGGTTGGATCGAGCTGACGTCGCAGGTGTACTCGACTGTGGAGCCGGTGGCACCAGTGCAGGAGCGATCACATGTATAACTTCTGAGATTCGAACTTGGTCAATTCAATAGTTCTAATTATGTTCGTTTTTGCTTGTGATTGAATGTTAGGTTCTCAACACATGAGGTTTGTGTAGGGACCTTGTCGGTGGGCGGGTTTATGTACCACGTTCTGTTTATCTATGGAGCAACTCATTGCTTCATCACTCCGGAGTGCGCGGAGAGCGCTAGTATCAGCGGAGATCCCGGTGAGAGCACAGGTGTTGTCAGGGTTGCAGGAGGGAAGTTCCTGAGAGTCTTTGGTCGAGTGAGAGATGTGGAGATTCAGATTGCGGGGGAGTCAAGGCCGGCAGATTTGATTATCAGTCCAGTGGAGTTGTATGATGTGATTCTGGGTATGGATTGGTTGCATCGTCATAGGGTGCATTTGGACTGTTACATGGGCAGAGTGGTCTTTGAGCGTCCAGAAGGGAAGTTGGTTTTTCAGGGAGTGAGACCGACTTTGGGGAGTCTCGTGATCTTGGCTTTGCAGGCTGGGAAGATGATCGAGAAGGGGCGTTAGGCCTATTTGGTTACAATTTCGATGCCAGAGTCAGTGGGGCAGTCTTCTGTTGGAGGTATTCAGGTTATGGAGGAGTTTGAGGATGTGTTCCAGTCGTTGCAAGGGTTACCACCATCTCGGTCTGATCCCTTCACGATAGAGTTGGAACTGGGGACAACGTCGTTGTCTAAGGCGCCCTACAGGATGGCTCTAGCAGAGATGGCAGAGCTGAAGAAGCAGCTAGAGGATTTGTTGAGTAAGGGATTCATCCGTCCTAGTGTATCACTGTGGGGAGCACCGGTGTTATTTGTCAAGAAGAAGGATGGGAGTTTCTGGTTGTGCAGGAGTTTTCTTGGGTTGGTAGGTTATTACAAGAGATTTGTGCAGGGTTTTGCGAGCAGAGCACGTCCTATGACTAAGTTGACAGGGAAGGATGTTCCTTTTGTTTGGTCACAGGAGTGTGAGGAGGGCTTTGCAACACTTAAGGAGATGTTGACTACTACACCAGTGTTGGCTTTNGTTGCAAGGGTTACCACCATCTCGGTCTGATCCCTTCACGATAGAGTTGGAACTGGGGACAACGTCGTTGTCTAAGGCGCCCTACAGGATGGCTCTAGCAGAGATGGCAGAGCTGAAGAAGCAGCTAGAGGATTTGTTGAGTAAGGGATTCATCCGTCCTAGTGTATCACTGTGGGGAGCACCGGTGTTATTTGTCAAGAAGAAGGATGGGAGTTTCTGGTTGTGCAGGAGTTTTCTTGGGTTGGTAGGTTATTACAAGAGATTTGTGCAGGGTTTTGCGAGCAGAGCACGTCCTATGACTAAGTTGACAGGGAAGGATGTTCCTTTTGTTTGGTCACAGGAGTGTGAGGAGGGCTTTGCAACACTTAAGGAGATGTTGACTACTACACCAGTGTTGGCTTTGCCTGAGTAGGGAGAACCCTATGTGGTTTATACTGATGCATCCAGAGTTGGTTTGGGGTGTGTGTTGATGCATCATGGGAAGGTGATTGCCTATGCTTCGCGGCAGTTGCGGAAGCATGAGGGCAACTATCCTACTCATGATTAGGAGATGACTGCTTTAGTTTTTGCCCTGAAGATTTGGAGATCTTATCTTTATGCTGCAAAAGTATTTATAGATCATAAGAGCCTGAAGTACATATTCACTCAGCCCAAGCTGAACTTGAGGCAGAGGCGTTGTTGGATCTAGTGTTGGATTATGATTTGGAGATAGCTTATCATCCTGGTAAGGCTAACTTGGTTGCTGACGCTCTAAGTCGGAAGAGGGTAGCTTCGGCTCAGGAGCAGGATATGGAGTCTCTGATAGGAGAGATCAGTGCGTTGAGGTTTTGTACAGTGTCTCAGGAGTCGTTGGGTTTGGAGGCAGATTATAGGGCAGATCTTTTGAGTACAGTGTGGTTGGCACAAGAGAAGGATTTGGGGCTGGTGAATGCCTCAAAGGATGTTGATTCAGAGTATCAGGTCTCAGATAATGGTACTGTGTTGGTTCATGGTCGGGTTTGTCTACCTAAGGATGACGAGTTGAGGCAGGAGATCCTGAGAGAGGCTCATGCGAGCAAGTTTTCTACTCATCCAGGAGCGACTAAGATGTACCATGATCTCAAGAGGTACTATCACTAGGTCGGGATGAAGAAGGATGTAGCTAGTTTGGGTCGCGAAGTGCGATGTTTGCCAGCTAGTGAAGCCTGAGCATCAGGTTCCAGGCGGAATTCTTAAGAGTCTACCCATTCCCGAGTGGAAGTGAGATATGATTACTATGGACTTTGTGGTAGGATTGTCAGTGTCTCGGACCTTTGATGCTATTTGGGACATTGTGGACCGGTTGACTAAGTCTGCACATTTTCTGGCCATTAAGAAAACAGATGGAGCAGCGGTTTTGGCTAAGAAGTATGTACGGGAGATAGTCAGGGTTCATGGGGTGCCAACGAGTATTGTGTCTGATAGGGATTCTAAGTTCACTTTGGTGTTCTAGAGGTCATTTCAGGCAGAGATGGGCACTAAGGTGCATATGAGTACAGCTTATCATCCCTAGAAAGATGAACAGTCAAAGAGGACGATCCAGACGTTGGAGGATTTGCTGAGGATGTGTGTGTTGGATTGGGGTCGCCATTGGGCAGATCACCTAAACCTGGTAGAGTTTTCTTACAACAACAACTATCAAGCAAGTATTAAGATGGCTCCTTATGCGGCTTTGTATGGGAGGTCATGTCGCATACTGTTATGCTGGACTCAGGTGGGGGAGAGGAGCATGTACGGGGCAGATTTGTTCAGGAGACATTAGAGAAGAACATGAAGAAGCTAAGGATCGGCAGAGGAGTTATGCCGATAGGAGGAGGAGAGATCTTGAGTTTCAGGTAGGAGAAAGAGTGTACCTTAAGATGGCCATGTTGTAGGGTCCGAACAGGTCATTGACTGAGACTAAGTTGAGTCTGAGGTATATGGGACCGTTCAGAGTGATTGAGCGGGTGGGACCGGTTGCATATAGGCTGGAGTTGCCTGAGGTTATGCGTGCGTTCCACAAGGTTTTCCATGTTTCGATGTTGCGGAAGTGTCTCCGTGAGGATGATCAGTTGTTAGCTAAGATTCCTGAGGATTATCAGCCTAACATGACTTTGGAGGCGAGACCAGTGAGGGTTCTCGTGAGGAGGATCAAAGAACTTCGGAAGAAGAATATTCCTTTGATGAGAGTCCTATGGGACTGTGATGGTGTTGAGGAGCAGACTTGGGAGCCAGAGGCGAGGATGAAGGCAAGGTGCAAGAAGTTGTTCGAGAAGCAGGTCGCAACTTGAACTTGTCTAGCCTGGTCCCAGTTGTTATTCATGCCTGGAGCGGGAATGGAGTATTCCAGCCCATCTCTCTTGTGTACTTGGTCGCTTAGTGGTGGTTGGTTGTGCGACTAAGTAACAAGATGAGGTGGTGTTCGGGGTACGAAATTTCCGTGAGGTGGTGGTTTAAGGGAAAGTTTCCTGAAATAGAAGTTTCTAAAAGTGAAAAGTTTCCAGAAGTGGAAAGTCTAAAAATTGAAAGTTTTATGTAAGTTAGAATGGGACCATTTTTAGTGGTTGTGAGCCTTGGAGGGGTTTGTGCGGCCTTTGTGGCGGACTTTAGAGTCGTGGTGCCTGTGTGTGGCGGTCTTTTGAGACATTGTGTGGCCTTTGTGGCGGGCTGTTTAGCCAATTGTGTGGCCTTTGTGGCGGGCTGTTTAGCCAGAGATGAATGTTTAGGCGGTCCTTCGGGACAAGTGGTCTTCTTGACGGTCTTTTGGGATGAGTGGCCTTGGTGGCGGTCCTGTTTGGGACATTTGTTTGGCCTTTGTGGCGGTCCTGTTTAAGACATTTGTTTGGCCTTGGTAGCGGTCCTGTTTAGGACATTTGTTTGGCCTTTGTGGCAGCCCTAGCGACAGTGAGATGATCCATATGTGGTCATGAGGTATTCCAGTGAGGGGATATGTGGTTGGTAGGACATTGTGATGTTTTACGCGAGCCTCAAGAAGGAAACCTGGATAGAGATAGAACTCAGACGTGTTCAGAATTGTTTGCTCGCGACTCTTGTGGAACTTTGGTTCTCGTAGTACCGCCGTATTCAGAGACTTTGTGGCTTGGGAGTATGGTTGGTATATCGACTTCGGATGACGATCCGGGGGGCGCGTTGTAGGGTGGCAACCCGAGAGACGAATATTGGACTTCTTTATATTTTATGGCATGCGGGCTTAGGCCCGATGAGGAGCCAATATTATGGCATGCGGGCTTAGGCCTGATGAGGAGCCAATAAAAACTCAAGGTTTAGGCCTGTGAGTAAAGAAAAATCCAAAAGTCGAGAGCATATAATGACTGGAACATGAGTCTATCGCCTAGAGGTGACCTTTCGTAGATCAGTCGGAGGAGTGAGGACCGTGGAGACGGTTGCACGGGAGTCCTTGGCTGATGGTTGTTTGAGATTCGAGGACGAATCTATGTTGCTGGGGGAGAATTATAACATCCGCAAACCGAAATCTCGGTTTAGGGATTGCATCGGTCGGTCGATGCAAGGCCGGTTATGTGCGGACGAGTTTAAGTTAAACGCTGCGTTTTGGATTAGGGAAAACCCTTAACACGAGTTTTGTCTCATTAGTCGTGTTTAGCTGCTTTGGAGAGAAAGTAAGAGAGAAAAGGGTTCCTAAGTGTTCTTGAGCGTTCTTGAGGATTTTGGGTGAATTGAGGAGGTTTCTGTAGAGATCTGTAGCTGAGATCATTGTAGGAGCTTCCTAGGAGCGTCTTCATGCTTGTTTGTGGTTCAAAATCGTCTTGGCAAAGGTAAGTGCATGACCATGGCTTATCTAAGCTGGAGATTTCTCTGATCTGCTTGTTATGTGTTGTTTGGCTTGTTAGAATGTTATTAGGGACGTTAGGAAGCTTTCTTGTGGCTTTGGATCGAGTTTTGTGGTTGTAGGAACGAATATCCGGCGAGAAGCTTTGGGGGACAACAATGCTCGACATGTGCATCGGTCGATGCACTTTGTGCGTCGGTCGATGCACTTTGTGCGTCGGTCGATGCAAGCACGAGGACGGCGCGTAAAACCTAGGGTTTTTGTGCTATGTCGAGCATGTGTCGGTCGATGCAAGTGAGCCTTGCATCGGTCGATGCAGATCATGCGTCGGTCGACGCAACCCCAACTGGTGTCGGTCGATGCATGTTTGGTGTCGGTCGATGCAGTGTTCTGGTTTGTTATTGTTGATTGTTGATTGTTGGTTGATGGTTAGAGATGTCTCTATTGCTTGTGTGTATAACCCAGTAGATGGGAGGATTTCCTTACTGAGTGTTTATAAAATACTCATGCATTGCAATTTGTGTTTGTGGTGCAGGTAAAGGCAAAGTGTGATCGTGGAATCAAGGTAATGAAGAGGAGGATGTTCTAGGGACTCGATTGGTTGTTGTTTGGCATTGCTAGGTTGCTAGATTTGGATCGTTAGAAACATTGCTAGATTGTTGGTTCTATGATTCCTGTTGGTTGATTTTTGGTTATTGTTTATGTTATAATATTGGTTATTATTATTGGATTTTTATTGGATATTAGTATTGGTTATTTCCGCTGTTGGTTGTGATTGTGGTTAGGTGGC
>NC_025703.1:18434848-18439446 GCF_000633955.1 Camelina sativa | reverse complement strand
TTATTATTATTATTATTATTATTATTATTATTATTATTATTATTATTATTATTATTATTATTATTATTTATCTATTTTAAAAATTAAAAACCGGTCGGATCGTTTCACAAATATATGCGGGTTTTGCGGATTTTTGGCTGGACTGGGCCGAGTCAGCCCGAGTGACACCTCTATGTGCCACATCACGTTGTCTTTCACTTCATAGACCTTTGCCAACATAATAAAAACAAAAAACACGACGACTCTACTGTTTTAGAGGGTTCGTGAATGAATGAGAAACAAATCAAGAACTAATAGTTTGTAATCCCTAAACTTATTTGGTAATAAAATTTAAAATCTACTCAGAAACTAAATTTATGAAATAAAAAAAAACTCAAAGTATCATATAATGATGTAAATAATAATAATAATAAAAAAATACTATTGAAATTATCAAAAACTTACATAACAGAAAAACAAAAACATACTACATGTTTAACTTAAAAATTATCAATAACATATATTAAATTATGAATCTAGAAAAACAAAACAGAAAAATATGACAAAACATAATATAAAAAAAATCAATTTTGCGGCGTACCGCGGATACCAACCTAGTATTATTTAGTTTTAAAAACAAATACCACATAAAAAGAAGAGAAAAAAAGAGTTTATCATTATGGGTATATATATGAAAATATATGGTATGTGTATGTGTCTGTCAAATTTTTAGTTTTTTTTTGCATAAGGATTACAATTATCTTTGTTAACATATTTCCTACATACGCTTAAGCTCTCATAGCAAGTGGAACCCAATCTCGGATTAATATGTCGGCAGCAATAAAGTTTATGTCCTGAGTTATAGTAGCAAGGATCTTTCACAGGTGAACTAACAAGGTCTTTGAAGAAATTACCTACATATAAAAAAAATATCCATTTAAAAAAAAGTATAGAGTATTCAAATATGATTATAGAAGTGGTGCTGATGATTAAAAAAAAAAGCAATAAGCCATATATAACATACATTCATGAAGGCTAGCGAATGACACAAGGATAATACAGACGAAGGCAAATTTGGAAGATGACACTGTGATTCTTCTCTCTATATATATATATATATATATATATATATATATATATATATATTTTAGCTTGAAAAGTTTACATGTAAACACACAAACCCATAAAAGACTTATATATAAAGATAAAACTCTAAAGATATTATATTAGTTTCTATGATGATCCAAAATTGTAGTTAAATTTGTTTGGTTAATATTATTTTTATTGTCTCTTCGAACATTGATGGTTTAGTCTTTATTAATATAAATGTTTCCTTTTTATTTGATTTCAAAATTCTTAAAATGTAAAGTAAAAACAACCACAGAGAAAATAATTGTAACAAAAATTTATGCATATTTTTATCACATGACTAGTAATAATTATGTTATCTTACCATGTAATTAACAACATATTAGATAGTTTAAAATTTATGTAAAAAACTTCAATTTTACCTTTTTTAAATTCGAAAATTTTATTTTATTCTCATAATCAATCGTAATATAAATAGTTTTTTGAAAAGGAAATATGCTACAAATCTGGAATAACGTAACGACCGAATTTTAAACAAATGTAATTAATTCCATAAAGCATAATACACTGAGAAAGTAATGATTCATGTCTTCGCTTTCGGCGAAAAATATAAAAATAAACGATAATATATGAAAAAGGCTAGTCCATTTATATAGCAAGCCAGAACCTCAAAAGAGACGCATCATTTTCATCACAATGGCGTCCTCAACTTTTCTCATCATGATCTTCGCGGCTGTGGCATTGATGTCCGGCGATAGAGTTCAAGCAGCCGTGGACTGCTCGTCGTTGATACTAAACATGGCTGATTGCTTGTCCTTTGTGACGAGTGGTAGTACGGTGGAGAAGCCGGAAGGGACATGCTGCTCAGGGCTCAAGACTGTGGTTAGGTCAGGACCTGAGTGTCTATGTGAGGCTTTCAAGAACAGTGCTTCTCTTGGTGTTACTCTTGATCTCTCCAAAGCTGCTACTCTTCCCACTGTTTGTAAAGTTGCTGCTCCTCCTTCTGCTCGTTGTGGCCGTAAGTTTCCCATGTTTTATATTTGTTCATCATTTTTATTAATTAATTTGTATATTTTTTTTGAATTTTTTGAAAATGTTGTGTTGTAGTTTCTGTCTCTGGATCTCCTCCTGCTTCTGCCCCTGGTATGTGATCTCATACTTAGACTAAATCTTTCTGTTGTGTTGAATTTACGAAACAGAGATTTTGTATTATGTCAAGTTTGCGAATTTTCATTTAATCTGGTTTTTTGGTTCTGTTTTAAATTGGAAAACTAAAACTGAAATAATTACTATTATGTATTTAAAGATATTTAAGTTTTATGTTAATGTATTTACATATGTAATTAAAACAGTTATTAATGAATTCTGATTTTGACCACACAAAAAAAAAATGAATTCTGATTTCTTGCATAAAAACCGGCTATATAATTTACAAGAAAATGTGTTAAAATGTTATTTAAGTTATCAAAATATAGAATATTGTTTCTAAATTTCAGATAGAAGTATATTTTCGATATGCATATTTGCAAAGTTTTATTTTTAAAAATGCATAACTTGTCCCTGTAATATAAGAATTTTAAACAGAAAAATGAAATAGGTAATTTGTTTCTTTGTCTTGTCAAATAATATGTAAAAACTCTAATGAATTAGCATTTTGGGTTTTGGATGTTAACAGGTTTATCTCCCACGGCCACAGCAGGTGCGCCGGAGTTGTCTAGTGGAGCAAATGCGGTAACTCCAGTTCCGTCCCCGAGGGGTTCGGATGCGTCCTTGCTCAGTGTTTCTGTCGTATCTGTCATCTTCATGGCACTCATCTCTTCCTGCTATTGAGCCTTATAATTTAATTGCGATTGTTGAGTTCATTTTATTTAGTTTGGTGATCATACTTACCTTTCTTTGTTTTTTTTTTTGAAAAAGTCACATTCACCTTTCATGTGTCAATTTTATTGAGATATCTCTCTTATTTTTAGCTATTTAATATTAATTTACATTTTGAATTGGAAAAAATCATTTATATATAGTCTTCACCTCATTTGTATTCTATAAGAAATTTTCCTCACTCTTCAAACACCAAATTATTAATAGTTTTAGCTTTTATTATTTCAATAATATACATTATGGTACAAGAGGTGTGAGAGATTATTCAAGACGATGCACATATCACGAGATGTGTCTAATTAGTATTAGAAGTGGAAGAGAGATTTGTAAAATGTTTGGTTCGTGTATTAAAGAAACTTCGCAGCCTCTTTGATGCTTCAACCATGTCGTCTCTGCATCCAAACCCACTAATCCTCAAATACTCATCTCCACCTGGTCCGAAACCTGAGCCCGGTACTGTTATTATATGAGTGTTTTCTAGGATCTCAGCAAAAACATCCCACGACTTTGATCCTTTAAAGTGCACCCACAAGTATGGAGCATTTACACCACCATAAACCTTGAGACCAAGTGAGACTAGAGTGTCCATCAGTATCTTCCTGTTCTCTTTGTAGTAATTGATCACCGACCGTATCTCCTGTCAAGTTTTAACCCAAAAAACATAAAGAGAAAGTCGAAGAAAACGAAGCAAAAATGTGATAAGAACATATCTCATACTATAGACCCTTAATCAAAGCCAAATAAAACTTAACCATTTCATTAGTGAGAGTACACATGTAACTTAACATGTCAGTAGTTAGTACCATTCCTAATGAATGTGGANGATCTCCTCCTGCTTCTGCCCCTGGTATGTGATCTCATACTTAGACTAAATCTTTCTGTTGTGTTGAATTTACGAAACAGAGATTTTGTATTATGTCAAGTTTGCGAATTTTCATTTAATCTGGTTTTTTGGTTCTGTTTTAAATTGGAAAACTAAAACTGAAATAATTACTATTATGTATTTAAAGATATTTAAGTTTTATGTTAATGTATTTACATATGTAATTAAAACAGTTATTAATGAATTCTGATTTTGACCACACAAAAAAAAAATGAATTCTGATTTCTTGCATAAAAACCGGCTATATAATTTACAAGAAAATGTGTTAAAATGTTATTTAAGTTATCAAAATATAGAATATTGTTTCTAAATTTCAGATAGAAGTATATTTTCGATATGCATATTTGCAAAGTTTTATTTTTAAAAATGCATAACTTGTCCCTGTAATATAAGAATTTTAAACAGANACACCAGTGAAACCAGCAAACTTGGAGAATGATGAAACTTCAATGGCGACCTAGCAAAGAAAGTAATATGATTATTGAATGAAAAAGACCACAAGGAATAGACATATGAATATGTAAGCTCCTCTCACCTCCCTAGCACCAGGAATTTCATATATAGAACGGGGGCTGCCATCTTCGATAAAAGCAGCATAAGCAGTGTCAAAAATAATAATGGAGCCATTTCTCTTTGCAAAATCAACTAGTTGGCGTAGTTGTTTCCTGGATGCTACATAACCAGTAGGGTTATTAGGAGAACAAAAGAAGATGACATCAGTCCTTGGGGTCATAGTCAGATCAGGGAAAAAACTATTGTTAGGTCCACA
>NC_025703.1:18406542-18433004 GCF_000633955.1 Camelina sativa | reverse complement strand
AAAAAAAAAAAAGAACATATAATACTTTAAATTTTCTGTTCTTTGGTTCAATGACTATATTTACCAACGATTTAATCAAGTAATAGTTGCATTTTCAGAAAGAAAAAAACAATCACGGTATAACAGCATTCAAAGTCAATGAAAATCAAACTAACACTATATATAAAAGAACAATGGAAAATAAAATTTACATAGCATATATACTTCACAAAAAAAGAATCACATAGCTTCTCTTGCTGCACCAGAGAAAAATAAAATTAGAAAAATAGAGACATTGTTAAAGGATTAATTAACATGACTTTTCTTCTTATTAAAAAGGTTTCATATCAAGCTATTAATAATATATATACGAAACAGATCACATGCACGTACGCATACACGACTAACCGATCAACAAAAAAAAAAGGCCGACACATGCGTCGATGACCAAGAATTTTTTTTTTATTTGCGTGAAAACAAAAACGATGACACTATCGAAAAATTTGAAAAAGCAAGAAGAGAACGACATTTGACTTTTGAGATAGTCCAGTCAGGAAGACGATTTGTATGAGTTGACCAGTTTAAGCATTCACGTAAGAAAATAAGACTATTCACGTCGGTACGTAGGATCATCCATAAGTTTTAGGGCTTACCAGTTACCACAAACACACAACACTCGAAAAAAAAAAGCAATGAAGAAATGTAAATTATGCTAAAGAAGAAAAGAAAATTCATACGCGAGACATGTGTGAGCTTATGTGCTCTGGAATAGGCTCTGTTGTATCACCAGTCCCAAGGCTTATCACTTGTACATTTGGATGCTTTTCAACGTGCTCAAGCTCACGTCTGTTGATCTATATTTTTTACACATATACAAACTGTCAGTTAAATATGGATTCCCAAAATATTGGAATATATATTAACAAAAAAAAATCAAGAAAGATGATAAGATTAAGATATTACTTCAGGAAACAAATAATTGTTCTTTAGTTTCTCCAAATTCACGTTCCGAACAAGTTTTGTTGTGCTACCACCTGAGCAAAAGCAAGCATATATAAGGACAAGAGACTAATTTTGATAACCAAATCTAAAAACTATTTTCTGCTAACTGTTTTGAGAGTCAAGGTGGAAGATCTTTACCAAGTTTCTTGATCTCGAAGTCCAAACTTCATGTAGACAAAAGAATTGATCAGTTCAGTTAGTGTATTAATAAGCCGAGTGTTATATAATTAATGATAAAATAGATCGAGTAAAATCTTTGAGTAGTGCATGTATCTTGCATTATATTTTAAAACCAGTACCTAGCCATGGTAATTTTTAATGGAGAAGAGCGTAAGCATGAGGCCGAACTAACGAACATTAGACTGACCATTCTTGACTTCCAAGTTGTGATAGCTTCAAAGATGTAGACAATATATAATACAACCTGATCTGATATGTGCATGTATATATACTCCAAGCAAAGTACCAATTACCACTAATAAAATGTGTATATGTCACCTTCAAGTGGATAGAGTGCAGAAATTTCTAAAGCAGCCAATCCATGCACGGCTAGTGAGTCAGATGAATTCACACCATGTCTTCTTCTTGTCCATTAAATGTTGGACAAATATATAGTTTAAGAAAAAAAAATAGCTTATTATTTGAAGGTACTTAAAATTTCATTTGGAATAGGAGATATATCATCTGGAATCTCCAGAAATCAATGCCATCCTTTCTTTGGTGAGAAGCCCAAAATTTTAATACTCCTAATTTGTTCCATTTTATTAGATGTTTTAGAGATACTCTCTTTGTTTCATAATAAGTGTCAATTTGATACTTTATACACAAATTAGGAAAACATATTAAAATATCTTTTATACCCTTAAAATTGACATTGACTCTTAATATTCTTCAATGAATATGAGGTTAAAGTTGGAAATTTATGTTTAATATTACATTCAAAATCTAAAATGACACTTATTTTGAAACAAAAAAATCAGGCTAAAATGACACTCTTTGTGAAACAGAGGTTTATTTATTAAAAGTTAGAGTACTATTATTTATTAAAAGTTATCTGATTTTCTTGTTTTTGGTGAATTAATGTTGAATTAATTAGATATTATGCAAAAGAGAGTTATTTGATTTTGTTTCAAGTACCAAGAAAATTTAATTTAGTTTGATGTTTTGTGACCGGTACTTGTGAGCTGTATGTAATGTCTTTTATTATCGATTGAATTGTTTTTAGTTAGATATTAATTGATATTTTTATGTATAATAATGTTAATTAATATAGACAAGAGGCAAACCCGATAACTTCTGTCATTTAGCTAAAATGGTATACACTGAAACGGAGATTAGAAAAAAAAAAACGATATTGATGCCACAACAACCTAAACTTAAATTATATGTTGTGAATTGCAATCTGATCTTTGGAAATTATAGATTTGAAAAATAATTCAACAACTCTTACGACGAAGCAACATTTAGTAAGGAGTTAGGCTAACATTCAGATTCCCAAGAATCGGAGTCATAAGAGATGCCGGTGGCTGACTTCAACAGAGATTAAACTACATGCCTTTAGATCACTTGCATGTAGAGAGCTCCACGAGTAAGTTGTGCCATGATTTCTAGATCGGATCTAGCTGAAATCATTTCAACTTGTTTATTTTGATGCATGTGTGGGACTTTTCATGCACACGAACGCATGAAATTAATAAATTTAAACACACAGCAGTTGAATCAAACGTTAGGTGTTACAAACTTTGTTAGCTACCTAGCTAACTTTTGTTTCCACACGTAACCCCATATTTATGCGACAAATGGGCCTCTTGTACAACCAGACCAAGTGCAACTAATGATAGAGACAGAATTAATGGTTATGTTCTTAAACCAATATGACACTTACAAACAAGTCATCATCAGGCGTGTACTAGTACAAGCTGTATAAAAGTATTACAACTTTTTCGACAAGTCCTAAGAAATATTCTTTCATCAAGTTACGGGATTCCTTATTTACCACTCATAACTAAGGCAAAATACAAAGTACCTCTTAAGTTTACCGGACAAAGTTTGGACCAAATTCTGTTGTCTTAATCTATGAGAGAGGGGTGCAAGAAAGTCACGTATGAACGTACTTAAGAAATGACTAAGAAGCCTCATAGAAACCTTCATGTTTTTGCCAAAAAATGTATTGAATATATATCTCAACATCATTATATGCGAATCGCAAAAAAGAAAGGAATATCACACCTTGACTCTCCAAACCAAATCAGACAAGGGTTTTAATTTGTTCCTCTTGAAAAGAAAAGTCAATAATTAAGAGGAAGATCAATCAAAATAGTCAATGTATAATATTAAAATAAATTTTGGGAGAAAATTTCTCAAAGAGAATAACTCGTTTTAAAATTAAGTTAATCGGTCAGGATTCAAGATATAAAGAAGAAATATAGTTTTATTGGCTTACGACTATATCAATAGAAAACTCAACACTCCTTATTTTCATCCACCCATTTGTCATGAAAATCAATATATAAATATAGGAGGAAAAATAAAATAATAATTCTAACTTATTATAGTATTTGACAATGTGGAAAGGAAAACTCCTCAATGAACACGAAAACTCTAAACTTGTCACTATAATATTATAGAAGTCGTGGAAAAAATTTCTCTTCTTAACAGAATATATTTAGGAGTCGGATGATGAGACAAGAAACAATAAAATTCATATACGTAAATCGAGTAATTATGGAGGAGTTCAGTGCATTTTCATGGAGCTTGTGATAACTAAATGCGATTACCATTGTGTAAAAGTTACCCACATCCTACATACAAAAGATGAAAAAAAAACTCTGACATCTTGTCAAATATATTAGAAAGCATAAGAAAAACTAACATGTGTCTAGCTTGTAATTACATATTGAAAACTATTTACTCGATCTCAATTAATTTTAAAACGCAAACGAGACAAATCATAAATAAATAAAAATTGTAAAAATGTTATATACTTTTGAAAAATTTCAACAATTTTCACACATTATATCTTTACATCATCATGTTATTCTCGTCACCAAAAGTGATAACTAGCGACCATGCCCAAACATGACATCTCTAGTTATAAACGGAGAAAACAAAACTACAAATATAAAACTCAATTAGTATTTAACCAGTCTGGCATTAAATGTTTGGCCATCAAAATCTAATATGAAGTTTTTTCATGAGCTGATTGTATTTCTTGGGCAAAGTATGAGTTCGATCAATTCTTTGTGGGCTAACATTCTTGCGAGTATATTATATTCATTTTGTTCTTGACTGTAATTTCTAATTAGAAAATATAGCTCTATGAACACGAGCTTCTATCATGATAAATCATGTAATGTATTGGTGGTGGGTATATACTGCAGCTTGAGTAGTAAAATCTTACGCACATATATTAGCCTAATTAATGGAAGTGGAGGGTCTAGAAAGTATCGTAGAGCTGACTAGTATTGGAGTACGTACTGATATTTGAATGTGAATGTGGGTTTTTGCTTCTTACAACTTCATCAATCTTATATAATATACACTTGTTGAAGAACTCACATGGCATAATGACCTTTTCTAAAAGGTTATCTTGGACCTGAAGGGTAATCGTTTTCGATAAGGGAATTGGAATATGGGATGAGCCAGTCAGTGCCAGCTTGAGGATAGGCTTGATAATTGAAATCGTGCGTCTGCATCTCCTCCTTTTGCCACTCTTCCCATCTCTGAGCTAAACCATCTCCTTCCAGCATTCTCACTACCTCTGACATCTTGGGACGTTCCAGTGCAGAACTTTGAGTGCAGAGCAGAGCCATTTGGATCAGCTGCTCCACTTCTGTTTCCACGTACTTTCCTTCTAGCTCTGCGTCTACAAGGCTTTCCAGCTTCTTCTCTTTCAAAACCTCTTTCACCTAATTACATCCACAAAAGAAATACTCTTCTTCATTTCACTATGACAATTTGAACTCAGTAAGACGACTGGGAAACCATAAAAACATACCCAGTCGAGTAACATGATATCATCATCATTTGCAAGCCGAGCTAGATCAAAAGCTTTCTGTCCAGTTATGAGCTCGAGAAGCATGACCCCGTACCCAAAAACATCAGTTTTCTCAGAAGATTTTCCTGTCGAAAGGTACTCAGGAGCTATATGGCCAATCGTACCGCGTACCGCAGTTGTCACATGGGAGTCGTTATAATTCATTAATTTTGCCAGCCCAAAATCTCCAACAACAGCTTCAAACTCTTCATCTAACAATATATTCGCAGCTTTCACATCACGGTGAATGATTTTTTGGTCGCAGTGATCATGTAAATATGCCAGCCCCCTTGCTGATCCCAGAGCAATATGCTTTCTCTTTGCCCAGTCAAGTGCTGGATTGCCTTCAGCACGTTCTAAACAGGCAAAACCCGAAGATAAGATAGTTTCCAGTCAATACAAAACTATATTGTGATCAGAATATCTTATTAATTTCCCCTAACAGCATGGATACTGACTGCTATGCAGCAGGTTGACCAAAAAGTTTATGCAGCAGCTGGAGAGCAGAACAAACTTTAACCGCTTGTGGTATGTAATATATGCAATCGAAAGAACAGAGAATGAGTAACCTCTTAAACAAGAAGCAACACTTCCATTAGCCATGTAGGGATAAAGAAGCAATCTTTCAGTTCGTGTCATGCAAAAGCCACGAAGTCGAAGCAAGTTCCTATGAACGGCCATACTTTCATCTCAACCTCTGTTTGAAATTGCAGCTCCCCACCCTTGGTACGCTCTTCTTTTAGCCTTTTCACAGCCACTAGAGAGCTATCGGCTAAACGTCCTTTATACACTTTACCAAAACCACCTCTACCTAATACATTTTTATTGCTAAAGTTATCTGTAGCAACTAACAGTTCACACAAGGTAAACCTTTTGAGTTGTCCTAAATGAACCTCTGGGTCTTCTTCAGCTGCAAAATAGGGTTTATCAAAACAGTTAAAATCGGCCAAAGAAGCTTCAATGAAAAAGTAGATGAAGAGAGTTGACTAACCAGGTACATCAAAAAAGTGGTCATGTGGTTTTCTTCTCAGCCACCAAGCAAGCGCAATGGCTGGAACAGCAAATAGAAGTGCTGCACCTGCAGCAACTCCCCCTGCTATTGCTGCAGTCATTGGTCTGCTTGAGAACATGAGATAAACAAAAACTTTTCTTAATACAGAACTCAAGTACAATTACAAAAAAAAGAAGAGTACAATTACATTGAAGAGATTCTAGGGAAATATTGTTGAATCATCAACCAAGTGGAACGTTTGAGCAAATGTAAACGAGCTAAATACAATTTTCAGATCAAAGATTGTTTGTACTGTGTCTACTAACCCTTCGTTTATACTCTAGCAAACTAGCAAGGTCACACTTGTTTCATAATTTTTTTTCCCCTTTTCAGCAATGTCCATGAACTTCTGTTTCTACCAAAGTCAAGCTACCATTTCAACTCTAAGTCGTTCTTGTCTTTTTTAACACTGATCATTGAAAAAATGTTAGCAACTCTAGTAAGAAGTCAGCTTCGTTCTTTTCATTAGCAGGTTATTATCCCTAGTAAAGACAAGCCAAATATATTACGGAATACTATATTAAAAAATAGANATTGGAATATGGGATGAGCCAGTCAGTGCCAGCTTGAGGATAGGCTTGATAATTGAAATCGTGCGTCTGCATCTCCTCCTTTTGCCACTCTTCCCATCTCTTAGCTAAACCATCTCCTTCCAGCATTCTCACTACCTCTGACATCTTGGGACGTTCCAGTGCAGAGAAGAGCCATTTGGATCAGCTGCTCCACTTCTGTTTCCACGTACTTTCCTTCTAGCTCTGCGTCTACAAGGCTTTCCACCTTCTTCTCTTTCAAAACCTCTTTCACCTAATTACACCCACAAAATAAATACTCTTCTTTCATTTTGCAATACGACACTTTTGAACTCAGTAAGACGACTGGGAAACCATAAAAACATACCCAGTCGAGTAACATGATATCATCATCATTTGCAAGCCGAGCTAGATCAAAAGCTTTCTGTCCAGTTATGAGCTCGAGAAGCATGACCCCGTACCCAAAAACATCAGTTTTCTCAGAAGATTTTCCTGTCGAAAGGTACTCAGGAGCTATATGGCCAATCGTACCGCGTACCGCAGTTGTCACATGGGAGTCGTTATAATTCATTAATTTTGCCAGCCCAAAATCTCCAACAACAGCTTCAAACTCTTCATCTAACAATATATTCGCAGCTTTCACATCACGGTGAATGATTTTTTGGTCGCAGTGATCATGTAAATATGCCAGCCCCCTTGCTGATCCCAGAGCAATATGCTTTCTCTTTGCCCAGTCAAGTGCTGGATTGCCTTCAGCACGTTCTAAACAGGCAAAACCCGAAGATAAGATAGTTTCCAGTCAATACAAAACTATATTGTGATCAGAATATCTTATTAATTTCCCCTAACAGCATGGATACTGACTGCTATGCAGCAGGTTGACCAAAAAGTTTATGCAGCAGCTGGAGAGCAGAACAAACTTTAACCGCTTGTGGTATGTAATATATGCAATCGAAAGAACAGAGAATGAGTAACCTCTTAAACAAGAAGCAACACTTCCATTAGCCATGTAGGGATAAAGAAGCAATCTTTCAGTTCGTGTCATGCAAAAGCCACGAAGTCGAAGCAAGTTCCTATGAACGGCCATACTTTCATCTCAACCTCTGTTTGAAATTGCAGCTCCCCACCCTTGGTACGCTCTTCTTTTAGCCTTTTCACAGCCACTAGAGAGCTATCGGCTAAACGTCCTTTATACACTTTACCAAAACCACCTCTACCTAATACATTTTTATTGCTAAAGTTATCTGTAGCAACTAACAGTTCACACAAGGTAAACCTTTTGAGTTGTCCTAAATGAACCTCTGGGTCTTCTTCAGCTGCAAAATAGGGTTTATCAAAACAGTTAAAATCGGCCAAAGAAGCTTCAATGAAAAAGTAGATGAAGAGAGTTGACTAACCAGGTACATCAAAAAAGTGGTCATGTGGTTTTCTTCTCAGCCACCAAGCAAGCGCAATGGCTGGAACAGCAAATAGAAGTGCTGCACCTGCAGCAACTCCCCCTGCTATTGCTGCAGTCATTGGTCTGCTTGAGAACATGAGATAAACAAAAACTTTTCTTAATACAGAACTCAAGTACAATTACAAAAAAAAGAAGAGTACAATTACATTGAAGAGATTCTAGGGAAATATTGTTGAATCATCAACCAAGTGGAACGTTTGAGCAAATGTAAACGAGCTAAATACAATTTTCAGATCAAAGATTGTTTGTACTGTGTCTACTAACCCTTCGTTTATACTCTAGCAAACTAGCAAGGTCACACTTGTTTCATAATTTTTTTTCCCCTTTTCAGCAATGTCCATGAACTTCTGTTTCTACCAAAGTCAAGCTACCATTTCAACTCTAAGTCGTTCTTGTCTTTTTTAACACTGATCATTGAAAAAATGTTAGCAACTCTAGTAAGAAGTCAGCTTCGTTCTTTTCATTAGCAGGTTATTATCCCTAGTAAAGACAAGCCAAATATATTACGGAATACTATATTAAAAAATAGAACATGAAACAGTCAACAAATACATAATCACTAAATGCCCTTTTCACATTCGAATGTGCAACCATATATAAAAAGAATATAGTGTAGTTAACTTTCCAGAAAGTATTTTTGTGCCAATGAAAACAATACGCATAATAAATCACAGGCTAAATGTGAAAATGCAACTAGTAAACATACGAATTTCGAAGGAAGTTAGACACTGAAAAATGTAAAAGAACTGACGAAAATCACAACTAATAGAAGAAAACAGAAAGCCCAAGACTTTAAACCTGAAGGTGGTGGTGGCGTAGGAGCGGTAGAAGTAGGCGGAGGTTCAGAGAGTGGCGTTAAATTATTATTGTAAAAACTGCAGATAACCTTCAGACAGTTAGTAATTCATTCTGACCACTCCATCAAGAATAAAGATAGGAACAAAAAGGAGAACCTAATAGGAGTGAAGAGCGAAAAGGAACCATTAACAGGAATATCTCCAGTGAGCCGGTTGTTCGAGATATCGCTACATTTTAGGATGACATCATCTTTTGTCAGAGCTCAAGATTACACCAACTAGTATAAACAAAATAATTCAGTTGAGACAAAGTTACACTCACAGAACTTGCAGCTGCACAGAAGTCAATTCCATTGGAATTTCTCCAGATAAGCTATTGTTGTTAAGACGCCTAACCACATATAGTAGAATGACAAACATTGATATTAGCCACTAAAGAGTTCAAAATGACAATCATCCAGCAAAATGCCATTTATCTATAAAAAAAAATAAGGAAACAAATGCTGTTTTGAAATCTTATCCAACTGCTTAGTACTTCTAGGGCAATGAGTGAATTTAATCGAATTTGTACAACTAGTCTCTAACTACTTCTGAAGCATTCACACTACACATGTACACTGAAGTTTCTGAAATGACCCAGCATCGTTCTATACAAACCTAAGGCACGATATTATCAAATGTCTCCTTACAAGTGCGGACCAATAACATACAACTCAATTCATCAGTTCGCTAGCTACCATTGAGAATCACAATGTCACGGAGGAGTAAGAGGTGTATGTTCTCACACAGTCAATCAGGGTGAATTCTTTTTTTTTGAATACTAATGGAATATATTATATCACCTCTTACATTGAGGTGTATGTTCTCACACAGTCAATCAGGGTGAATTTGAAATTCTTCTACTTGATTAAGAGTTGTAAAACAAGGCTGCCTGTAACAACGCTCTCCCAGAAATAATTACATGAGATAATGATTCAGGTCTTGAATGTTAGACTCTACACTTTTTTTTTTAATTATAGAAATACAACCAAACTTTGAAACTGTAAACAATGAAGCTGCATATTAAGGCTGTAAAGGAGAAGAAGGGGAGTATGGTACATACAAGAATCGGAGTTTCTCTAGTTTGCCAAGAGACGACGGGATGGGACCGCCTATGTTATTCGCATATAGATCCAAGCTCACTAGTTCCCTCAAGTCGCCAAGCTCTTCAGGTATCTCCCCAGTAATGTTATTGCTATAAAGCTCCCTGTCATTAAGCTTTGCTTAAATACATTTGTGATAAGATAATCTTTAGATTGGAAAATCTCTAAAACTACTTTACCAAATTCATGATACAAAAAAACATAATGAAGCATGTAGCAAACAAAATACCCAGTAACTTTGAACACTATATTAATCTTAGAGAGCTAAGATACATGGAAAGTGGAAGCATTTTGCAGCAGCAAGACAAATATGTAGAGTTGAGGCCACCAGTAGAGTGTAGAGATATACTAGATCCAAACACTCCAGTTTCTTATCTAATTGACTTAAGGAGCATAGAGAATTGAAACGAGAATTTGTCTTTCATAATGCCATGGTTCTATTCTATTCACACTGAAAGATGATTGTGAAGGATTCTATTCACACATGCGTTCGACTCTGCAAATACATTTATCATCCACAAATATCTTCTGAATGCATAGGTGGAGCTAAAAATTTCTCCAGACGGAAGCATTGTCAAGATTTAGGAAATCAATGAAGATAGCTTATATCACCGTTGATTTGAACAAGCAAAATGAAACATATTCATAATAAATTGAAGTATATGCATAGTAAAACAAGAAATTGTGTAAAAGTAATCGACTTTTGAGGAAGATATGGCGTACAAGTACTGCAAGTTTGAAAGTTGACCAAGTTCTGGGACCAGTTTCCCAGATAGTTCTGCATTCCCATGATCACTGAGCAAACATCAAACAATAGATGTCAAAACTTGAATGGATTCATTCATAAAACCCATCAAACAGAGAAGGGGACAAGAGAGAGAGAGAGAGAAAGAGAGAGAGTAGCTTACACACGAGTAACTTTATTCTGATTATTGCAAGTAACATGGAACCATGTACAAGGACTAACAAGAGTAGCATCCCAGCTTTGGAGTATATTGTTTGCAGTGTCAGCTGATGATAAACTGTTTTTCAGCATAAATAAAGCATCACCTGTATGTATTATCCAAATCCCAAAAACAACCATAAAGAAAGATAAAGTAATGAACTTTCGAAAAATCTAACAACAACAACTAACTCATCATGATATCTCTTTCCAATGGGCACTAATCGTTTGTAGGCAAATAAAGGAAAAAGGTAAAGACTTTACAAGAGAGAAGCAAGGACAGAAGAAGAACCTTCGGCGTTTCCGGCGACTCTGAGAATAAAATTGAATAGTAGAATCAGCCAAAGGAAGCAAAGGAGTGGTCTTTGTTCCATTTTTCCAACTTGTCATCAGAGTAAAAGCAAATCCAGTAAAGGATGATGACCTAGCAAGGTTTATCTAACCCAGGGACCATTCATTCATTGATTGATTCACCCATTGACGAAGACGAACGAGATCAGAGAAAGCTTTCTCCTTTGTAACGCGTATTCGACATTTGGCCACATTTCGAAAGAAACCAAAATGGACCAAAGGAAACGAGAAGACTGGAACAGAGAGTTAAAAGACTAAAGACTGATGATGGTGATAGCCGAATAAATTCAAAGCAAGCATATCCTCCAATTAAGCTGCTTAATTTGTGAAGTTTTAATCCTCAAATGCAAGCATATCCTCCCATAAAGCTGCTCTATTTCTCCCTGAAAACTATTGTATTTATTTGGCTAAAAAAATTAAGACCTAGTTAAGAAAAAGAATAAAACAAGACAAAAAAGACACGACTATTGAGGATACTTCCCCAATAATCCTTTCAGACACTGCTTCACCGGCGTCGGGATCCAATCGTCTCTTCACCTTCTAAGCTTTTCTTTAGTCTCCTTTATTTAGCTTATCTTACGTTTTTTCCCCAATTTCCCCCCTTTTTTAACCCTTATCAAATCCTAATAAAAGCTTCTCCCGATCCAAACCAAGACCATCGCATGCTCCCACCGTGCTACCACTCACCAGAGAGACTCTCTTCGCAAATCTCGGGAAGCCAATTGACTCATCCCTCTCTACGGCAATCCATCGCGAATCTAGGGTTTTCTCCAGTGGACTTAGATCTCATCGTCGAATCAAACCGAATGCACCAGTTGTTCCCACCGCTCTGTCACTCACCGGAGAGGATCCCTTCTCTGTTTTTCCCGGGCATCTGTCACAATCTCTGCTCATCTGTGCAATCGGTTCTAAAGCTAGGATTTTTTCCAGTGGACCTAGTTATCAACGACGACCCCTGTCGCGGCCACCAATTACCCCCTCCGTTCTCTCACTCATCGGAGATCACCACTGCACCGCAACTATCTCCACAAAACTCGGGCGGCTGACAGAGTCAACTCCCATGGTGTTTCTCTCTTGGGAACCTAGGGTTTTCCCTAGTGGACTTCGGTTCCAAGATAGGCCCATTAGCTCACAAACGACTTAAATCAATATGCTCTTCTCGAGATGGGAAAATTTGTAAGCCTAGGTCCTCTGTATCATTGTCCATGTCGTACCAGTGTCAAGCTTTGTTCCTTTGCCCTCTACTCAATGGTCGAAGACTCCATTAGAGAAAGGTAATCACAATGCTGCTCTGGATGTTTATTCATTATGATCGGAACTTGGCTTTAGTTGATTCTAGGGGATTGAATCTTGCTTTTAAAAGCATTCGCGTATATGGTCTTTGCTCCTTGAATGTTTCTAGCAAAAGTGGTATGTTGTGTCTTGAATGCCTTATGTTCATTAACGGCTACCAATCAAGCTGGTTATCTGATGACTTCAAGCATCGTCTCCCAACCACCTCCCTCACATGGATCCAAGCTGTTTCTCTTATTTTTCCTCAGAATGATCCAACCCCTATGCTTTGGATGTTAAAGCAACCCCTATCTAACTATAACAACATAGTCACCCGATTCCTTGTTGTGCTGTTACTGCGGGTACCTTTCGCCCCAATGAACACCAACACACTGAATCCTCTCTCAACGTCACAGTGTCTAAGGACCATGACTACCAATCCGTCCTTTGAAACTCTCGAGGATGGCCTCTCGATTTCCCATGATCTCACATGTACCCTTAGGCTCCCAAGCTTCTGGTTTCATAGCTCTCTTAGATTCAAAATCGATGAACTCTATTTGATTTCTTTTTGGCATTGGGAATTTCCTTTTATTGTAATGTATCAACCTGTAACACTTTGCTCCTTCGTTGTACTGGCACACTGGATTTTCATATTGAATGAATGAAGGCAATTGTTTGACAAAAAAAAAAAGTTAAGAAAAAGAATAAACACGTAAGCCATCATCAAAATCACAACATTATAAGGTCATAATAAAAACATTCTCTTTCGTAAGAAAACAAAAAAAACCTATTTCATAAGTTATAATATCATCTGGTTTAGTCCCAAAGAATTAGCAAATAACATATAAAAGATCATAATTAGTCTATAAGGAGCAAAACTGTTAAATGGTCATAATAAAGACTTACCCAATGCACAAGATAGCAACTTTGCGCCCAGATATAAGCTCCAACAACACGACTCCAAAGCTATAGATATCAGATTTCTGTGTCAACTTCCCGCTGGTGCGCAATACCCATGAGTTCCCATTATTGAAGGTCTCTGGTTTTACCATTAAGCATTACAAGTTTGGTAAAAAACATTTGCACTTAGAAGTATGTCTCTAAGTTATTGAGAGAATAACTCCAATTAGTTTAAGTACGCCCAACTAGTTCATTACGGTAGATGGATTCAGCTATAGTTAGTCTATTAGTTGATTTTGTAGTTAACATGTTGTTAAAATCTATAGCTCTGTAACCAAAGCATGGATTTGACCTCTTTGACTCTGCAGCTGCACTTCGAGTGGTATCATACTTACCTCTGTCTTATTCCGTATTGAACGCTTTCTTTCTCCGTAGTTCCAAGTCCTCTAAGAGACTCAGTATATGACTACGTCGCAAAGCATTGATATGACTGGTTTAGAAAAAGCTTAGGATTGCTGCTAGGTTCTGAATATTGAGAGCTAATGGAGCGGTTTATAGATTGAGAATATGCTGTAGATAGCATAAAAATGGAAAATAATTAAGAAACTACCATTTGTCCACAGTGTTTTTGTGAGAAGGGTAATAAATTACCAAGATTTGTCTTATTCTCCCTTTTTTTTCTTCAGTTTCTCTCACTTCCTACATCTCTATTGGTGTTTTTCTTTTCATGAGATATCATTATTTGTTCTGTTATAAACACATCAAATGACATCAATTCTTACTTTTCGTGCTTCTTTCTTCTTTTCGGTTCTCTCCTTCAAATTGCAGAAGATATCTTACGTTATCTCTTTGGATTTCAATTTCAGTTGGAATCTCCATCGTCGTGTTTTTTAAAAAAAATTAATTCATGGCATTTTGTTTTGTAACACGCTACTTTATCAAATTACACATAATAACATAATATTTCTCTCTTTAATAAATTATTTTCTTAAATTACACGTTATTTGTTAAGATTACATGTGTTTTTTTTTAAAACACGATTTTTAATATAAAAACACATTATTTTATAATTGATACGCTTTTTCTTTTAGTATATAATGATATTTTTATTAACTGATATGTTTTCCCACAAATAGCAATACGTTGTTGTACTTTTATCGTTTGTTTAAAGACAGTTTTGAATTTTCTCTTCTTTTAAAAATGATAGTTACCTAAATTTTCTGACACAATGGTATTTTCTTAATTTATTTTGAATTTCATGGTAGTTACTAATATTACCCTTAATTTTGTCGAGATAGCACATCATTGTGTTTTTTTTTACACAAGCAATATATATCTCCAAATGTGTCTACTTACTTTTGCATATAAAAAGAAAATAATTGAAACGACCCGACCCGTTCTTTTTTTAAATAATAAATAATAATAACAATAATAACTAACAATAACTAGTGGTCCCATACCCACTAGCCACATAACCACAATCACAACCAACATCGGAATAATCAAAACCAATATCCAATAAATATCCAATATTGTAACATAATGCATATCCAATAACCAATTATCAAAAAACATGAAACCAGCAACCTAGCAATGTTTCTAATGACCCAACTCTAGCAACCTAGCAATGCCAGACAACATCCAATCGAGTCCCTAGAACACCCTCCTCTTCATTGCCTTGATTCCACGATCACACTTTGCTTTTACCTCCACCACAAACACAAATTGCAATGCATGAGTATTTTATAAATACTCAGTAAGGCAATCCTTCTATCTACTGGGCTATACACACAAGCAATAGAGACATCTCTAACTATCAACCAACAATCAACAAACAACAAATAACAAACCAGGACTTTGCATCGACCGACACCAACATGCATCGACCGACACCACAGGGGGATGCATCGACCAATGCAAGTTACACATGCATCGTCCGACACTCGCACTGCATCGACCGACGCATGCTCGACATAACACGCAAACCCTAGGTTTTACGTGCCGTCCTCGCACTTGCATCGACCGACACACAAAGTGCATCGACCGACACACAAAGTGCATCGACCAACGCACAAAGTGCATCGACCGATGCATCATGCCGAGCATCGTGTTCCCCGAAGCTTCTCGCCGGATCTTTGTTCCTACAACCACAAAACTCGATCCCAAGCCACAAGAAAGCTTCCTAACGTCCCAAATAACCATCTAACAAGCCAAACAACACATAAACAAGCAGATCAAAGAAGCTCTAGCTTAGATAAGCCATGTTCCTGCACTTACCTTTGCCACAGAAGAATCTGAACCTCAAACAAGTAATAGAACACTCCTAGCAAGCTCCTACAACATTCTAAGCCTCAGATCTCACCAGGAAATGCCACAAATCCACAGAAATCACCCAGAACACCAAGAACACTCTTTCTCTCCTTTGTTTCTCTCAAAAACGGCCAAAATCGACTAATGAGACAAAAGAATCGACTTAAGGGTTTTCCTCTTCCCTTTGCCCAAAATGCAGCGTTTCACTTAAGTCAAAACGCAGAAAACTTAACCTGCATCGACCAATGCACCTTCTGCATCGACCGATGCACCTTCTGCATCGACCGATGCAATCCCCAAACCGGGATTTCGGTTCACGGGTGTTACAATTCTCCCCCACCAAACTATATTCGTCCTCGAATCTCGATCAACCATCAGCCAAGGACTCCCGTGCAACCGTCTCCACGGCCCGCACTCCTCCGACCGATCTACGAAAGGTCACCTCTAGGCGATAGACTCACGCTCCAGACATTATTTGCTCTCGATTTTTGGACTTTCCTTTACTCAAAGGCCTAGACCTTGAGTTTTTATTGGCTCCTCATCAGACCTAAGTCTGCATGCCATAATGTTGGCTCCTCATCGGGCCTAAGCCTGCATGCCATAATATATAAGGAAAAATCCAATACTCGTCTCTCAGGTTGCCACTCTACAGCGCGCCCCCGGAACGTCATCCGAAGTCGATATACCAACCATACTCCCAAGCCACAAAGTCTCAGAATATGGCAGTACTAGGAGAACCTAAGTTCCCCAAGAGTCGCGAGCAAACAATTCTGAACACGTCTGAGTCCTATCCATATTCAGGTTTCCTTCCCGTGGCTCGCGTAAGAAATCTCAATGTCCTACCAACCACATATCCCCTCATTGGGATACCTCATGACCACACATGGATCATCTCACTGCCACAAGGGCCGCCACAAAGGCCAAACAAATGTCCTAAACAGGACCGCCACAAAGGCCAAATAAATGTCCTAAACAGGACCGCCACCAAGGCCAAACAAATGTCCTAAACAGGACCGCCACCAAGGCCAAAAAATGTCCTAAACAGGACCGTCACAAAGACCATCTGTCCCAAAGGACCGCCTAAACAGGCACTCTGGCTAAACAGCCTGCCACAAAGACCACACATCTGGCTAAACAGCCCGCCACAAAGGTCACACAATGTCTCAAAAGACCGCCACTAAGGCTACACAATGACTAAAAAGTCCGCCCTTAAGGCCTCACAAGCCCCTCCAAGGCTCTCTCCACTAAAAATGGACAAATTTTAACTCACATAAAACTTTCCATTTTTAACACTTTCCACTTTTGGAAACTCCTAATTTAGGAATCTTTCCTCCAAAAACCCCGCCTCACAAAAACTTTGTACCCCGAGCACCACCTCATTGTTACTTAGTCGCACAACCAACCACCCCAAGCGACCAAGTAAACAAGAGAGATGGTCTGGAATACTCCATTCCCGCTCCAGCCACAGATTACAGATGGGACCAGGCTAGACAAGCTCAAGTCGCGGCTTGCTTCTCATACCAATTCTTAAACCTTGCCTTTATCCTCGCCTCAGGCTCCCAATTCTGCTCCTCAACACCATCACAGTCCCAAAGGACTCTCATCAAAGGAATCTTCTTCTTCCGAAGTTCCTTGATCCTCCTCTCGAGAACCCTCACTGGTCTCGCCTCCAAAGTCATGTTAGGCTGAAGATCCTCAGGAATCTTAGCTGAGACACTTCCGCAACATAGACACATGGACAACCTTATGGAAAGCACGCATAACCTCAGGTAACTCCAGTCTATATGCCACTGGTCCAACACACTCAATCACTCTAAACGGACCCATATACCTCGTACTCAACTTAGTCTCAGTCAATGACGTGTTCGGACCCTGCAACATGGCCATCTTGAGGTACACTCTGTCTCCTACCTGAAACTCAAGATCTCTCCTCCTCCTATCGGCATAACTCCTTTGCCGATCTTGAGCCTCCTTCATGTTCAGCTTGAGAACCCGAATTTTCTCTTAGGTCTCCTGAACAAAATCTGACCCGTAAATGATCCTCTCCCCCACCTGAGTCCAGCATAACGGTGTACGACACGGCCTCCTATACAAAGCCTCATAAGGAGCCATCTTAATACTTGCCTGATAACTATTGTTGTAAGCAAACTCTACCAAGCTCAAGTGATCTGCCCAATGGCCTCCCCAATCCAACACACACATTCTCAGCAAATCCTCCAACGTCTGGATCGTCCTCTTTGACTGTCCATCTGTCTGAGGATGGTAAGCTGTACTCATATGCACCTTAGTGCCCATCTCTGCCTGAAACGCTCTCCAGAACACCGAAGTGAACTTGGAATCCCTATCATACACAATGCTCGCTGGCACCCATGCAACCTGACTATCTCCTTCACATACTTCTTAGTCAAGACCGCTGCTCCATCAGTCTTCTTAATGGTCAGAAAATTTGCTGCCTTAGTCAACCGGTCCACAATGACCCAAATATCATTAAACGTCCTGGACACTGGCAAACCTACCACGAAGTCCATAGTAATCATATCCCACTTCCACTCTGGAATGGGAAGACTCTTCAGTAACCCTCCTGGAACCTGATGCTCAGCCTTCACTAGCTGGCACACGTCAGACCTCTCGACCCAACTAGCTACATCCTTCTTCATCCCGACCCAATGATAGTACCTCTTGAGATCACGGTACATCTTAGTCGCTCATGGATGAATAGAAAAATTGCTCCCATGAGCCTCTCTCAGGATCTCCTGCCTCAACTCCTCATCCTTGGGCACACAAACCCGACCTTGCACCAAGATAGTACTATTATCTCAGACCTGATACTCTGAATCCACATCCTTTGAGACATTCACCAGCCCCAAGTCCTTCTCTTGAGCCAACCGCACCCAGCTCAGAAGATCTGCTCTATCAGCCGCCTCCAAACCAAACGGTTCCTGAGACAAAGCACACAAACTCAACGCACCGATCTCTCCTACCAGAGACTCCATCTTCTGCTCCTGAGCCAAGGCTACCCTCTTTCGACTCAGAGCATCTGCAACCAAGTTAGCCCTACCAGGATGATAGGCTATCTCCAAATCATAGTCCACCACAAGCTCCAACCACCGCCTCTGCCTCAAATTCAGCTCAGGCTGAGTGAATATATACTTCAGACTCGTATGATCTGTAAACACTTGTACCTTTGCACCATAAAGATAAGATCTCCAAATCTTCAGAGCAAAAACTACAACACCTATCTCCAAGTCATGAGTAGGATAGTTGTCCTCATGCTTCTGCAACTACCGTGAAACATAGGCAATCACCTTCCCATGCTGCATCAACACACATCCCAAACCAACTCTAGATGCATCTGTAAAAACCACATAGGGTTCTCCCTACTCAGGTAAAGCCAACACTGGCGCAGTAGTCAACATCTCCTTCAGGCTTGCGAAGCCTTCCTCACACTCCTGTGACCAGAAAAAAGGAACATCCTTCCCTATCAACTTAGTCATAGGATGTGCTCTGCTCGCAAACCCCTGCACAAATATCCTGTAGTAACCTGCCAATCCCAGAAAACTCCTGATCTCTATGGCATTCTGCGGTCTAGGCAAATCTCTGATAGCCTGAATCTTCTCCGGATCTACAGAAACTCCATCTGCAGACAAAATATGACCCAGAAAACCCATCTCACGCTGCCAAAAACTGCACTTGCTTAACTTAGCAAACAACTTCTGATCCCGTAGCTTCTCCAGAACTGCCCTCAAATGCATTGCATGCTCCTCAGGACTCTTAGAATAAACCAGGATATCGTCGATGAAAATGATGACAAATACATCCAGGAACTCCTGAAACACACTCGTCCTGAATGCAGTCTTCCTCACATTTGCCTCATCTATCGGTATTTGATGATAACCCGACGCAAGATCTACCTTGGAGAACCAAGTAGCACCCCTACACTGATCCAACAACTCATCGATCCTCGGAAGAGGGTACTTGTTCTTCATAGTGACCCGGTTCAAACCCCTGTAATCAATACAAAACCGGAAACTCCCACCCTTCTTCTTGACAAACAACACCGGCGCTCCCCACGGTGATACACTAGGACGGATAAATCCCTTACTCAACAAATCCTCTAGCTGCTTCTTCAGCTCTGCCATCTCTGCTGGAGCCATTCTGTAAGGAGCCTTGGATAACGGCATCGTCCCTGGTTCCAATTCAATCGTAAAAAGATCAGACCAAGATGGTGGTAACCTCTACAACGACTGGAACACATCCTCAAACTCCTCTACAACCGGGATACCGCTAACCATAGACTTCCCCACTGACTCTAGCATAGATATGGTAACCAAATAAGCCTCACGGCCCTTCTGGATCATCTTCCCAGCCTGAATGGCCGAGATCACGAGACTCCCTGAAGTCGGTCTAATACCCTGAAAAACCAATCTTCCCTCCTAGACGCTCAAACTACACTCTACCCCGATAGCAATCCAAATGCACCATGTGCCGATGCAACCAATCCATCCCGAGAATCACATCCATAAGGGCTCTGATACCAAATTGAAACGACCCGACCCGTTTTTTTTTAAATAATAAATAATAATAATAATAATAAATAACTACAACTAGTGGTTCCATACCCACTAGCAACCTAAACACAATCACAACCAACATCGGAATAATCAAAACCAATATCTAATAAATATCCAATATTGTAACATAATGCATATCCAATAACCAATCATCAGAAAACATGAAACCAGCAACCTAGAAATGTTTCTAATGACCCAACTCTAGCAACCTAGCAATGCCAGACAACATCCAATCGAGTCCCTAGAATATCCTCCTCTTCATTGCCTTGATTCCACGATCACACTTTGCTTTTACCTGCACCACAAACACAAATTGCAATGCATGAGTATTTTATAAACACTCAGTAAGACAATCCTCCCATCTACTGGGCTATACACACAAGCAATAGAGACATCTCTAACCATCAACAACAATCAACAAACAACAAATAACAAACCAAGACTCTACATCGACCGACACCAACATGCATCGACCGACACCACATGGGGATGCATCGACCGACACAAGGGATGCATCGACCGATGCAAGTTACACATGCATCGACCGACACTCGCACTGCATCGACCGGCGCATGCTCGACATAACACAAAAACCCTAGGTTTTACGCGCCGTTCTCGCACTTGCATCGACCGACGTACAAAGTGCATCGACCGATGCATCATGCCGTGCATCGTGTTCCCTGAAGCTTCTCGCCGGATCTTTGTTCCTGCAACCACAAAACTCGATTCCAAGACACAAGAAAGCTTCCTAACATCCTAAATAACCATCTAACAAGCCTAGCAACACGTAAAGAAGCAGATCAAAGAAGTTCTAGCTTAGATAAGCCATGTTCCTGCACTTACCTTTGCCACAGAAGAATCTGAACCTCAAACAAGCAATAGAACACTCCTAGCAAGCTCCTACAACGTTCTAAGCCTCAAATCTCACCAGGAAACGCCACAAATCCACATAAATCACCAAGAACACTAAGAACACTCTTTCTCTCCTTTGTTTCTCTCAAAAACGGCCAAAGTCGACTAATGAGACAAAAGAATCGACTTAAGGGTTTTCCTCTTCCCTTTGCCCAAAACGCAGCGTTTCACTTAAGTCAAAACGCAGAAAACTGAACCTGCATCGACCGATGCACCTTCTGCATCGACCGATGCATTCCCCAAACCGAGATTTCGGTTCGCGGATGTTAAAAGAATACTTGGATCCAAATTAACACGCCCATGCACAAAATAATTTATTTTATGTTTAATATTGATGGAGAACTAAAACCAGCCTCGGCGCTAACCAAATGGAGGAAGTCCATTTGCACCATGCAACCCAATTCTAATTTTTTTTCATTTATTTTTACCCTAATTATTATAAAACTTGAACTGAACTAATAAAATTATTTACGCTTTACCCTACAACTTAAAGATATTGTTGTCTTTTTTTTTTTTTTTTGGCAACCCATCTTTACTTTTCTAATTTTCCTCAAAATTTGGTAAGTAATTCAAATATTTAGTGGGTAAAACTTTTATTTTCTCCTAAAAAAAATTTGAATATTTTGTGATTATCTCACCGGGTGTAGCCAATATTTAAGTCGGCCCTGACTAAAACATTACGCATATGACAATGTTCTTTTTACGCATATGACAGTGTTCTTTTTTACCAAAAAGAAAGCTCGTAATCTAGTTTTCTCCAAATCAAACGTTCAAAACCTATATCTCTCCAAATTAATAGTTCAAGATCTATTAACCCACAACCCCATATTTTGTCGGTTTAATGTTTGTTTGACCAACTATTATAGAAATAAACCAAAGAGAACCAAATGTTGACCCAATTTTAATTTAACCCCAACTAAAACCTAAACCAGGTATAGAAAATAGTAAAAGATAATTAGAAATCAAATGCACAGAGATAAGTTCCGACCAAAATAACCGAACCGAAATCAAAATCAAACCAAAAAAAAGGGAATCAAACTGAATAGATAACCGAATGGGTATCTGAAATACCCAATATTATACATCCAGAATATTTATTATATTTAGATTTGATATAATCCAATTACCAAAATTACAATTAATCCATCCATAAAAATATTTAGAATAATCAAAGCATCCGAAGCTTTTAGACATAGTTGAGAAAATTTGATCAGATTTCAAACATAATCATTTTTATAAAAATAAATAAACTATTTCAAAACCTATTCTTAATATGAAGAGTGTTCAACAGTTGAAATTTATCGAGAGATGGAGAGATGGAGAGATGGAGAGATGGAGAGAGAAAGAAATATTGGTGGCATAAAACTACATTTATCAATTAAAGAATCTATACTATGAAAGGTGGAGAAAACAGTCAATTCTTCCCCTGAACTTAGCTACTTTATCGTATTTATATACGAAATTTTGAGGTATGCATGTAACTACATGAATTTAATTAAAATTTGAGTTTACAAATCCGGCTAAAACCATCAAATTGGCAAACGTTGTTACTTCTCCATTAACAAATGCTGATTGTAATGCCATGTTTGCAATTTTAGATGCCACGTCATTTTTCAAAAAAAATATTAACAAGAAAGGGATTTGAACCCGCAATCTTTAGTACAAATAACAAAGCACATAACCACTAAAGCAAAGGCAACTTATGTTATTAATACAATCGAAGTCGTATATATAGACAAAAACAATTTTACAGCTATTCTCAATCAATTAGTCGTCCCTCTTCCCATAGTCACAGACTCACATAAAACGAAAAGACCCAAAAACGAAACCAGACAAAGAGAGAAGAATTAAGAAGAACGTTTCTTCAAAAGAGATTACATCAATCGATTTTGACACTAATTGCTTAAACTCATCTGTTTCTTTCCTTTTGTCTTATCATCTCCAAAGTTTCAATCATCTCCTAGAATAGTTGGATCGAATATGGACAGTTAATTTAGAGAGACGTTGCCTTTAATCTCGGTTTGCCTCTTCAATTCAGGTTTCTTGGGAGGATTATAGCCCCAGATTAATTGATTGAGAAATACAAAGACAAAGCTTTCTGAATTTGTAATTTTGTATATCAGAGACGAACAAAGAAGAATGGAGAAGACAAAAGGAATTATCTATATATATCATTTCGATTGCATTTACAACTAAAGATGTCTTGGCAGTAGTGGTTATGTACTTGGTAATTTATATGACGGACGGGTTCAATTCTTTATAGCTGTTATTTTGTTTCAGATTTTTCTTTTTGAAAATGACGTGGCATCTAAAATTACAAACATGGCTTTACAGTCAGC
Organism: Camelina sativa; assembly: GCF_000633955.1. Lineage (NCBI taxonomy): Eukaryota > Viridiplantae > Streptophyta > Magnoliopsida > Brassicales > Brassicaceae > Camelina > Camelina sativa. Next base: position 18,409,410 of record NC_025703.1, on the reverse strand, counting down.
ATTTGTTAATGGAATAGTAACACTGTTTGTCGATTTGATGGCTAAATTTTAGCCGGATTTGCATTGTTCATATAGTAAATTCAAATTTTAATTAAGTTTAGGTAGTTACATGCACATCTCAAAGTTTCGCGTATGAATAGATAAAGTAGCTAAGTTCATGGTACAATTAGCCGTTTCAACTCTCTCCATATGAGTTGCACGTCAGCAGTGGGGAGAGTGACACATGTCAACCCAAATTAAAAATATCTAAATTAAAAACAAATATATTCAAAATTATAAAGAAATTTGAAACATATTCTATATCTTAATTTTATTCTTTTTTATATCACAAATAACTTTATTATATATTGGCGCATTATTCCCCCTAAACTAATTGCATTCTCAACTTTACTACACCATTTTTTTTTGCTCTTCGTATAACATCGAAATAAAGTTTAATCTTAAAAAAACTACACAAACTTTATTTTTTTATCTAAGTTACTACAATATTCAATCAAACCAACCATAAACCGGTATTATTTTAACTTATTTGTAACTACTGAGTCGTGACTTGATTTGCTGAGTTTACATAACTCTTATTCAAACAAATATACTTCAACAAGGCATGGTTTGGTTTGATAGACCCGATTTTATAGATCCGTACACTTGTTCACCTCTTCGACAATGACGTTGAAGATCAGTTCGATGTTTCATCACCTAAAATTGTCCACTCAATATAATTGAAACAACGATGGATCTGGTTCAGATTTCCGTCTTCTTGCAAGCACAATGTGATTCGCCAGAGATTGGAGTCGTATCGAGTATCTTTTGAAGTATCCATGTGATCGTGTTTTGATTTGGAATCGAATTTTGATAGACTGGTTTGTCCGAATGAGCTTAAGGGAAGTGGTGAGAGATAGTATAAATGGCAAACGAAGATTCAAAGTCCGCGGAAGAGGAAACACAAGGTGGAGGCGGAGATGGAGATGGAAAAACAACTTTTTTTCTTCTCTTTTACGTGTTGGGTCCGGTCAAAGTATAAGATTCATGGTCTAATCCGGGTTAAAACCAGATCAAAACCAGATTAAATTGGTTAAAGATGGATAAAGTTAAACCAGATAAAATAATTACGTGTTTATGGTTGGTTTGATTGAATATGTAGTAACTTAGATAAAAAATAAAGTTTGTGTAGTTTTTTTAAGATTAAACTTTATTTCGTATAAACTAGAGAGGTTTAGAACATGTTGATGTATTCTTTAAGTAAATAGATGCATCACCAAAAAATAAATATGTATCGAAAGTAAAACCAAAGGTTTGTTTCGTCCTTTTAGGGTAAACCATAAAGATATGAATATATGGTTTAGGCGTTAGAATTTTCTCAACAAGTTGAAGGGTTTCACCAGTGACTAGGAATTTGGTTAATATTGTAGAAAAATTTATGAAAGTATGTCCTTAGAGAAATATTTTTTTTGTATATGAAAAATATCTTACTTTTGTTCACTATCGAATGAAAGATAGTTAAATCAATGATATAATGTTGGTTGATGAAAATACAAAGAAAAAAAGAAGAAAGAAATTAAATTAAATTCTAGATTTATATTCAAGAAATTGAATAGCTAGCAGAAAAAGAAATTGTCTATCTTAATTATAACCGTTAAAGAGTTAACCAATCTGCATGAAAATCTTTTTGATAAAAGAGAATTTGATAGTCTCATGGTATTAAATACAAATATATCTAAATACATAAGTTTTAGACAAGAATTATAGAATGTAGAATGTTTTAATGTTTTTATCTACCAATCAAATGTGCAAATGGTATGATTATTTTACTTCCTAAAAGAAATATGTTAATAGTTTTCATCTACAAAAATCATTTTAGAATAATATTTCAAAATTTAGTATTGTTTGCTTCCTAATAAAAAAATCTTAGTTTTGTTTGTTAATATATAATTTTTAATCGTTCAAATGTGAAAATATTAAAAGTAAAAAAGGTATAACAATAAATGTATATATAGATATAAACAAACCCGCATTTAGTGCGGGTACTCATCTAGTGGTTGTGAAAGAAATATGAAGAAAAGGAGAGAACGAGAGAGAAGAATTTGTCTACTTGTACATATTCCCTTGTTTTCTTTGCCAGATACATTTAATGCGTTTTTAGGCGTTAGATTTACAATATAATCAAATAACGACACTTTTTATGTACCGACAAGAAAAAAAGAAGACATTTTTTAATATTATTTATGAGAATACTGTTTTGTCCATAAAAAAGAAAAAAAAATTATGAGAATACTGTACGTGGGTTCTTGTGAATGCATTAATAAAAAGATGATTTTTTAATTTGATTGAGACGAATTTTTATGATCCAGTAAACTAACTACAGTAAAACCTCTACAAATTAAAAAGGTTGGGATCATAAAATTTTATTAATTTATAGAGATTTTAATTTATCGATAAATTAATAATTTATGAAGAGATTTTCTCATTTTCATATTGAAAATTTTCTATTACAAAATAAGATACTTTTGTTATTATTCATATTTTTAAGAATTTTCTTAATTTATAATATTGGTTATCGTAATAGGATGAATGTCAATTATTTAATAGATTATCTAGGTAAAAATGAGAAATGTTAGAAGTTTAGAGTATAGAAAAAATTGTTACTTCTATCCTTCATGGTAATGATGAAGTCGCATAAGATATTGCGGTACCTTTAAAACTAATTACTAAAGAACCAATTATCGCATCTATGACTCTTCACAATTTATGGATGCGATTTGAAAATATAACAATAAAAAATTAGAGATGAGCTGTAACAAAAATGCAAATTCAAGAATAGGCAAACAACAATAGAATCATATTTCACTAGATTTTCTTAGATATACATGT
>NC_025703.1:18366502-18406535 GCF_000633955.1 Camelina sativa | reverse complement strand
ATATATATATATATATATATATATATATATATCAGTTTATATGATTATTAATTTATGATATTAATGAGACCATATTCTTACCTGGGATTTCTAAAAAAAATTATTATTTTATTATTTTATTGAAATAAATTATTTTTTATATCGACCTAAGTCAGGACCAAAAAAATTTATTAATTTATAACAAGTATTAATTAATTTAAATAGTATTAATTTACGGAGGTTTTACTGTATAAGAAGAGCTTCGAAAATCTAAATGAAAATTAAACGATAACTTCTCTCTCGGTATGAGAGGCCCAGGAAGCAAAATCATGTTTCTCGATAACTTCTCTCTCGGTATGGCTATATATGAAAAAATCATAAATTCATTAAGAAGATGAAGGTTACTTGTTATTCAAGGAAACTCCAACATATTTTAGATAATACCCATATCATGAGTTTGGCATAACAGTTAGGAAAATGGAAAAAAGAAAAGAGCTTTGCATAATACTCATAAACATATATAAAATAAACTAGAAATAAAAACATCAAATAAACTTGAACAACCAAACATAAAGTTTTCTTGAAAATAAAGATAATAAGCAAACATAATACGATATTCTTAGCCATATTTGCCTTCTTAGCCATTGGAGATAGGATCTTAGCCACTGTATCGACGTCGAAGCAGCCAAGACATCTTCAAACTTGAGGTCTTCAACAGCAAGAAGATCTGCCTGTGCTCCTTCGTCATAAACAAGTCCAAGGCAAACATGTAAAGATCACTGCCTTTCTCAACCTCATCCATGACATCCAAACACTCCATGCATTCCGGAATGGTATACTCGTATTCCTTCACCAATGTCGATGCATCCACTGGAATATTCTCCATCAGTTCGGTATTGAGCCAGTGGCATACCGGAGTTACAGTTTCAACATCATCCTCCAAGTCTAACCTAATCAGCGGAATAGCCTCATGATCCTCGTCAACATTGTCCTCATAATTATCAGCTATATCGTCACTTCCTCCCGTGACTGGCTCGTTTATGCAGACTGCTGATGAGGGAGCTGGTTCATGCATCTGTGGTGCTTCAGAATGGTGATGGATCACTCTCCTGCGATAAGTACGGGGTTGAGCATTTCCAGGTTCGATACCTCTGAAGATCGTTGCTAGTTTCTCAGCGTGAGGGATGGGGTTCCATCTGTATTTTGAAGCTTTAGGATTAACCTATAGAATCAACAACAACAACATAAAAAGATCCAGTTTAGTGTTATTCCCAAGCTTCAAATTTACCAATTGATATAAAAGATATCGAGTAACGTTTTGTTATACCTTCAAGTAGTTCTTCCAGCCCTCGTTGGTTGCTCCAAACTTGCCTGTATTGGCATCCCACTTCAAGATGGGAGCGTCAACAGTTTGACACCATTCCCTCCAGCTTTGCATTGTACTAAACCAGTGGTTCTTGAGCTGCACTGGTGTGTAGTTTGCTCCTGTTTCCCGATTGATCATCTCGACCATCATATCCCAAGTCTCCTTTGGATAACAACTTCCGTTACGTCTGGTTGGTTTTGATGACTCTTGGAAACATAACTCGACAAAAATATCATGTGATGATGAGGACGACGACCATATATACCGAGGATGGATGTTAGACGCGGCACTTCCAGTATCATTTTCTTCATAACGATGCTCGCATCTTTGCTTCCTTTTTCTGCTACCTGAAGTACCCTCACCATCTATGTTAACACTTGCAAAGATAACCTCTAGTTTCTCGAAAAACAATGGAGGCCACTGCCACCGATACGGCCGAGCCTCAGGATGCACCTGTAACAAATCCAATCCTATGTTTTATTATAATAAACAAACACAAAAACATTATATATTTTTTTTTTTTAAATGTTGGTTTGTACCAGTAAATAGTTGGCCCAGTCTTGATCAGTGGCACCAAACTTTTTTGTCTGGGGATCCCATTTCATATCACTGCACTGAACCAGTCTTAACCATACTTTCCACTGCTTGAGCATTACATCATAATGATTCTTAAGCTGGTTTATGGTGAACCTCGCTCCCGTCTCTTTTCCAAAAGGTGTTAGTATATGCTCCATTCCAGGTAAATGCCCAAACGCCTTGTGCTCGACGCATAAGTCCACAAATTTTCTGTGGTATTCAGGTTTCCACGAGGCTCTCGGTGTCATAATTCTTTACTACATCAATAGATAAGCAAAGACAACAAAAAAACATACGTTACGTTACTTCCAAAATAATATTATATTACTGGTCTTACCGGTAATACCGTTAGATACCGCGAGAAATAAATACCGTTAGATACCGCGGAAAATAAATATATAAAAATTGGCACGAGTATATAATTAGTTAAAATTCTGTAGGATCGCGATATAATTTTCTCACTCCGTGATTCTATGGATTCTCAAAACATAGCTTTAAACCGCAACCAAATCTATACAAAATATACATCCAAATATATATGTCATAGAAATTTTACATCATTGCTAATTAAATCTAGGACTAATCTTAGTATTAAAGCCAGAAACTCATGAAACAACTACTATAAACAATTGCAATTGTTTTTGTGACTTATCAATCAAATTCACAGAACAATTTTCTAGCAAAATTTACTTAGGATAATCTTCACAAAGATGATCATACAAAAAACATACAGGAGACCACAAAAAGATGAGGACACACATAAGACTTATAAAAAAGTTTTAACAATAGTTTTTGGAGTGCAGATTCTGAAAAACCAACTAGATCGAGTGCTTGCTTTTTCATGTGATGAAAACTATGCAATCTATGGTTCACAAAAACATAATCTTAAACACATCCAGGAGACCACACATGACGAGGAAGAGGAACACACACATAATACAAAGAATAATTAGTCATAACAATAGTTTTTGAGCTCTTTCTGTTACACTAGATCTAGTCTTATGTTAACCCTAATTCGTATTTGAATGAAAACGATTCTGTGACTAGCGATTGTCTAATCGCACAAACAAACACTAAAATGGAGAGTTATCTTAGACCGTAACGGAGAAGAACAACAAATTTTTCTTTGATGATTTAAACAAAACAGCAACGTATATGTAAAACGTTTACCAGAGATTTAGACAAAGATTGATTCTGGCTGAAAAAGACAGACCGTTTCCACCGCTCAAGACTGGTGCTTCTCGTCTGAGATAACTATGTCTATGCGTACGTCTAGGGCCCCCATTTTATAACGGCTGGATGGAGCTACTTCTCTTAGGACAATTTTTTATTATTTTATTAATATGTTGCCAGGTTTTAATTTGTTGCATAAAATGACAGTTACTCTTTGATTCTACTAAAGCATATTGTGAATTTTTTAGTGTTAATTAGTAAGATAGGTAAAGTATAGATTTTTATTACTTTAGTTACCATGAGTCGTGTTTTTTTTATTTCTTACGCTTGATGTTTTCTTTCTTCAAAATAGATATACATAGGTGAGTTTATGTATATTATTTAATTAGGTTAATTATTATGAGTTTTTAATCATGTGGATGATTGAGTTTAGGCATTAGATTATTATTATTATTATTATTATTATTATTATTATTCAGTAGATATACAAATGAGTTTATGCACACGAGATTTGAAAAAAAAAAAAAATTAATTTGGTTAATTACCATATATAAAAATACTACATACACAAGCAAGTTTACGTGTGCTAGATTTTTTATATATGACAAGTTATATAATTAAGTTAATTATCATGAGTCTTTTTTTGTTATATACATGAACTTGATTAAGTTTACACATAATATTATCACAAGTACGTTTGCCCGTAAAATCACATGTTATATATTTAAATTAAAATTAAGGAAAAATTTTAGTGTGAATATTTGATGTTCAACATTTTTCTCCAAAACTACATACATAGTAAAAATAGCAAATGAACTAAATGTAAAGTGTATTTAGTCATAAAAAATGCAAAAAGTTGACTATCCTTGTTATACATTTTGGTATTCAGTTATATCAAAATTTAAAGTGTACTTTAGTCAAAAAAAAAACAAAGTGCAAACATTTAAATATGAAATGAGTGAAAATTTATTGTCATTATTATTAATTTTTTTTTGACCAAGCAGTTTTAGTCAAAATAGACCTATGTTTGGCTAAACATAATTATTATCTATTTTTTGGACCATTAAAGTGTGAGACTTCTCTTACTACATATAAAATAGTAAATCAGTAAATCTTATGGTCAAAAGAAAAGAAATAGGAAGCTAAAAACAATATGGGAATCTTTGATAATCTTTTCCATTATCTCTATTATGATTTTTTATTTCTATTTTTGTATAAATTAAAATATTTGGTCAAGTAAGATATATGACAAAAAAATTGCTTCAACTTAGACTTGGATTTGGTTGAAATGAAATTGAGTCTAAATCAATTTATATGGTTTTATTGACTTTGATTGACCCTGCTACAAATAGTATAATTGTGTAGTTGGATCATTAGTCAAACTAGATTTTAACCCGCGGTATACCAAGAGAGAAATTGTTTTTTTTTTTTTATAAAAAAAATTGCTTTATTTTTTTACATTTTGTTATTAGTCAAAAATGTTTTTAGAACTAATATAATTTTGTGTTATTTCATTTTTCATATGTATAAGTTTAGTATTATGGGATTTGTGTAAGCGTTATAGCGCGGACATATAAATTTCTTTATTTATTATTTATGTTGTATTATTTTTTTAACCCTCAGTACACCGCATGACCATTTTTTGTTATATTTAGTTTATTTTGTGTAGTGTTTGAGTTTCTATTTGGATTTGTAGTTATTAGAACCAAAAAAAAGATCTAAATACATAATAAGTATTTTATTAGATGTGATTAAGTCAAATTTTCCTAATGATTTAATTTTTTGACACAATCTTATTTAAATCTATTTCATTTGATATGTCAAATATTCTAATATTAGTGGTGTTGACAAATAATAAAATGAAAAATTAACCCGTGTTTTAGCACAAAGTTAATGATCTTTTTATTAATTCTAACACGTCCTTTTTATAACTCGTATACTATATAACACATTATATATTATTTCAAACTTTTTTAAGTTTACATATTCATAATATTTTAAAGTTCTTCTTAATTTTATATATATATCAATAATAATATTTTAAAAATGGGAATCTAAAAATGGAAAATCATGATGAAAATTAAATTTTTGTTTTCTTTGTTTGCAAAGGATTCAGATATAGAATATCTTCAAAAGACAATAGAAGATGAATGTAATATATCTAGGAAACTGTAACGCCCCGACCACCACCTCTTAGTAGACCCCATGTCCAATCCCAGTCCATGGGCCCATCTTCCTTAATGGGCCTCACGTCCTCTCACTAGGCCCGTGAGCCCATCCATATCCGACTGCTGAGTTTACTACGTCCGGGTGGCTTTAAAGAATTGTTATTGTCCCTACAAATCACTACATGATCTTTCCTTGTATTTTGTCCTCACTCGCACAGTTCCGACAGTCACTTCCCAGAAGGTCACCCATCCTGATACTACTCCAACTCAAGCACGCTTAACTTTGGAGTTCTCTCAAGACCTCTAACAGAAAATATAAGTGCACTTTGATGACATAGGTGGTTAAATCAATTCTTTTAAACCTCTCTGCAAGTCTCTGAAACCGGGGTGTCACAATTCACCTCCACTAACAGATCGCAACGTCCTCGTTTCGCACCCAGACCGTCACTTCCTGATGATGTGAGTCCACTCGACTCTACACTCGTATGGGTTCGGCTCTGATACCACTTGTAACGCCTCGACCGCCACCTCTTAGTGGGCCTCACGTCCAATCCCAATCCATGGGCTCACTTTCCTTAATGGCCTCACGTCCTCTCACTAGGCCCGTGAGCCCATCCATATCCGACGGTCGGTTTGCTACGTCCGGGAGGCTTTAAAGACTTGTTACCGTCCCTACAAATCACCACATGATCTTTCTCTGAGGATCACAGTTTCGACAGCCACTTCCCGGAAGGTCATCCATTCTGGTACTACTCCAGCTCAAGCAAGCTTAATTCTGGAGTTCTCTCGGGACCTTTGACCAAAAATATAAGTGCACTTTGGTGACATAGGTGGCCAAATCAATTCTTTTAAACCTCTCTGCAAGTCTCTGAAACCGGAGTGTCACAAAAATAAAATCTGAAGTAATTGTTATTTTTGAAAATTTTATATTTCAAAAATGCTAATATAGATTTGACCATAATTGAAATTAAGTTGAAAATATTTTTAGTTTATTTTTGAGTCTTACTTTGCATAGTTAAACTATATATTAATAATAAACAATTTTTAATAATTAAAAAATACAAATAAATATATAGGCAAAGAAAAAAAATAAACATACAAAAATGGGTTTTGGTTGAATGTACAAAAACTTTTTGGGTGTTTTACGTTAAGCCATATATAGTTTGATTTGATATGTTCAATTTAATAGGTCATATGTGAATTAAAACAAAAACCAAAAAACAAATGTCTATATATACATAAAGGAAACAAAAGATATACAGTAAATTAAAATTAAAAATTAGAGGAAAATGTTCATCTTCCCAGTCTTCCCAAACGATTCTGCTCATGCACCTGGACAAAAAAAAAACAAAACAAAAAAAAAAGTTCAGTTAACATCCACAGATATATTTTGGTGGATCTATCAATTCCCAACGGATTCAAGTTTTCATGACGATAACAATAAAGCTCTGGAGGATTTGTACTGAATTGATTATCTGATCGAATATGAAGTTGAAGAAGATTTTATCGCTTGGATACACCAGAGAAAAGCAAAAGAATCCGTTATTAGAATTTTTATTTTGAATCCCCTATATAATATTAGGAAAGTACACAATCTTATTTTTTTGTAGACTTTATAATTTTAATAGGTTGGTTACAAATTGAGTTATAGATTAAATATAAGTTGGTTACAAAAAAAATTATAGATTAATTGGTCAATGCGTGGGCTATATGAATACACTTAAGAATATCCCAAAGAATTCTCTTAAAGAGAATATCCCAATGATTTATACGATTTACAAAAATAAAATCTCCATTATTCTATATATTGTTACACCATATTTACTGTTGTATATAAAAATATACTGTTAGGCGTAAAAATGAATAAAATATTAGTAATTAATCACACGTAATCGTGATTTCCGAGATTTTACTGTGCAGTTGAAAATAAAATCTTGCCTAACACCCTTCCAAGCTTTTCATATAAATCATTCATATCTCCATTCACCGAAATACATCGCTCATATTCATACCAAAAAATTAAAAAAAATGACAATCCTTTCTCAGTTTACAATGTTAAACCGAGTTGTTCAATTTATAAAATATTCAAGCTTTAGTAGTATTATTATTTTATAAAATATCTATTCAACTAAAATTTTGACGGAGTAACGGGTCAAAATTTGAATATTTAAATTCAATTTCATAGATTTCTTTTGTAAAATTGTATAATTTTATATACTATAATAAACTTTTAAAATAATTTAATTTGAAATACTTTAAAATAGTTTAATTTGATTTTTTTAAGAATATCATAAATGTATGATAGATCAAAAAGTTAAAAACACTCTAATTTGATTTGCTATAGCAAGGGTAAATAATATGTCATTATAATATGAAAGAATTCCAAGAAATATGATTTTTGCTGAAGCACGGGTTGAAATTTCAAGAAATATAATTTTTCGGATTAAATTAAAGTTTGGAATAATGTTATTTGGTAGGCTTTCTCGGTCAAGATGTTTTTGACAAATATATGTTGCATATTTAGTACTAAAATTAATATGCAGTATACTATGGGAAAAAAGTATACTATTGGTTAAGTCATAGAATCAACAATCAAAATACAATATATAATTTTAAACACTAAACAAATCAAATAAAATTAACAAACAAAAATTAATTTTTTTTTCTCACACAACTTAACTCGCAGTATGCCGCGGGTAAAAGTCTAGATCTACTAGAATATATCTTACAAAAATATGTTATTTTCATAAGTCATATTCAACATATGATTTCATGGCATAGTATTCCATCCAAAAAAAACTTTTTTAAAAAATAAAACAATTACATATATGATGTTTTGAATAAAAATTACAAAATAAACAATAAAATTTTCAACCCGTGCTCTAGCACGGGTCATATTCTAGTACTGATAGATAAGAGTAGTTGTTATTCGATGTGATGAGTTGAATGGTATGTATTTATAGTAGTTTATATAAGTTGTCAGGGATAGAGATGAAGAGTTTATTGATATTTTTGGTGGGCAAGTACAAAATTTGTCAAAAAATCTTAATTATGGATAGAAATTAAATTTCATTAGTCAGTCTTTACTTTTAGAATATGCCATATAATAAAAAGTAAGAGTTGGGATTTCATGAAATATATATATTACAAAGATTTTTATAATAAATTTCAGAGTAATAAAGGATTTCCTTGTTTGAATTGATTCAAATATGGTTTTCCAAAACTAAGAATATTCATTCTAAGTTTATGGCATCAGAGTAGCTAAATTTGCGGGTATTATTGTGATATCTAAATCATATTCTTGTTTACAAAAATTATTGGTCAATTTTTTAGATTTGAGTAATTAATTCAATGGCATGGGATTATTGTTTGATTTTTTTAAAAAACATGTCTTAAGTATAGTGGCATTGGATGTAAATATTTCCCAACTCCAAGCTTTCTTTGCTAAAATTACAGTGAAAATGTTTATATAAATATGATCTCTTGTTCGGTGGGAAAGATTGAAGTGTCCTGATTTGACAAAAAAACACATTGTTGCATAAGATTATGACTCAACTTTTCTTTCTAGTAATCCTTTGCTTTGCTCCCTCCCTTTGACTCAATTCTCACCTTGAAAAAACTATAGCAGTAAAAAACAACCCAACTCAATTCTCACATTTAATCTGTACAGATAAATACACAAGATTATGTTTATCTTGGAAAGCTTGTGTATGGTCACAATCTCAATGTGATTTGAGCGTCTTGATCGATGTGCTACATGTTGTTCAATTCTTTCATCTCATATTTCGCAGATGAATCAAGAGAATAATATTCGATCTATTTTATTCAACTCATCTTTTTCAACTTGTTTATATCTATGCAATCATTTCCACCAAAATTGTCTATGCAGAGATATCTCTTTCATAATTTTTTTTCATTTTTTATTACTTTTAAAATTTAAATACAAATAACCAATGGATGTGCTCTTTTAGAAGTGTGTATTCAATCTAACATTTTATTTTAAGTGATTTGTGTAAAGCTAACAAATCTTATTTTATTCAAACATGGATTTTAAGAAGTTTTTTGAAATCCAATCTTAATGAATAAATGATTTGAAAATCTAGTTTAAAATCCAGTATTATTCAAAATGTTTTGAAGATTTGAATTTTAATTATTTTCATGGATTATGGAGGATTTTAGAGGATCTCTTTAGTTAAAAATACATAAATTTTTTATTATTGAGGACCAAGATTTTATACCATACTAATCAACCTCCAAAGACGAAAACATTACAAATGGATGAGCCAAAACTAACTAACTCCCTGATCCAAAAGCAAGTCCAAAGACAAGATACAAGCAGATAGAATGATAGAGCAAAGTAATCCTAACACTTAGACAATAACTGTAGTCACGGAAACATCGATCTTTGAAAACATTATAACGAATAAGTAAGAAGACACCTTGGAAAACACCAAACACACAAGGTGAGATGTTGCTAGAGATTGAGTTCGCCACTGGGGTAGACAAGAAAATCATAATATTGGCTGAAAAGACAAAGCTGATAGGGCACCAAGCTGACAAGCCGTTGAAACCATCAGAGGAAGAAATCTCTGGAAAGCATCCTTCAGACGGTTGAATGCACAAGCGCCATGGAAGCAAGGATGATGGTGGAATGCTTTTCTCCAATAACCTGGAAAGAGAAGCAAAACCAAAACCAGGGAGGAGGATAGAAGTATATCCACTCCAGCAAGAGTGATGCACATAAGTATATCCAAAACAAGGTCTTCTAAATTCAGTGACGGAAAAGCCAGCTGGTGACTCCCATCGAGGCTTGAAGAACACACCAAACAGCCTCACAAGAAACATGGTTGGGCCGTCGAGACATACTCTATTAATGGGCCAGAAACGCAAACCCACTAAGGAGAAAACACACCCAAAGATCCAAAAAGTATTGGACCAGGCCCACCAAAGAAACAACTTCAGGGTCCTCCGCACAAGATCTAGCTCAGGCGAGAAAACATCACGGCGGCAGATAGGGGAGGGGGAGGAGAAAAGGATGGACCAGAAAGCACCAGCAGTACCTGATAGGTTCGATGGATAAGCTATGGAGGGGGAGAACCGGTGAGTAAATCACTAGGAGGAGGTTAGCGGCGGACTGGGAGAGAAAGGTTCTCCCAAAATTAATTAAGAGAGACTCAGGCCCAGATCCAGGAGGAGACACATAGCAACACTTGGGCAAGCGCCGAAAAGGAATCCGGTAAATGAAGCGATTCCGGAAGACGCGGTAAATCGAACGCCAGAGATGAAAAGAGAAGACAGATCACGACGGAATTAACACCGGATTTGAAACCCGGAGTACGGTTTTAACGAGATCTTAAATCGAGACGAGCTTGGATTTGACAGGAGAGAGACAGAGCAGCAACACAAAGGCAGGACCCGACGCCGGCGAGCCATAGCTACACCGACGTCAGAGAGAAGATACGCTCTTGATGGCTCGAAAATGACGGCTAGGGCGAACTGAACGGAGGAGAGAGGAGAGAGAGCGTATTATTTTTGTTTCTTTTAAATACATAAATTGTTTGAAAGGATTTTATATTTTTAACCGCTGTAATTGCGTCTAACACTTTTAAACATTATTTCGATTTAATGGTTAAAAATATAAATGCAGTCGCTGCTGCTGCCGCATCTGCAACCGCCTGCATCAATCAAACAAACAAACTTTGTCAATATATTTTTAATGCTAAATTTCATAATTTACCTCTAAATCTGAAGCTCATTTTATTATATTTAAGTCATTAATTATTTATCAAATATATACAAAAATTTTATTTCACTAAGAGTGTTATTTTCTACTTTCGTTTCTCAGACCAGAAATTATTTTTTATCTTTCATACTTTTTCTTTACTTTTTAGTTTTTTTTTAATCTTGAGAAATGCTCTCAAAAACTACCGGTTTTAGAACATTTCCATCAATAAATTTTTAAAATTTGCTTAAAAGTTATTTTATTATAAATTTTGAAAAAAAAGTTAAATTAAGAACTTCTAGAAATTGTCAAAATTTAAAAGGTTGATTGATAGCTGCTAAACATCAAAATCAATTAGATATGGAAGTAAAAAAGAAGAAAAAGAAGAGGAAGAAAAAGAAAAAGAAGAAAAGACAACCAATCATAAATTGACACATAGAATTGTTTAACAATTTCTAAAAAGCTTAGCTAAAGATTAAATCTTAACTTTATTATATACTAGCATTTGACCCCGCTGCACGCGGGAGTTAGATGAGGGTGTATTTTGGGTTGTTTTGGTATATTGTTTTTTGGTTACATTTATTTTCTTTTGTTCTTTTGTTGGTTTTATTTTTTCCTCTAGGTTTTTGCAGCAAGTATAATGTAGTGAAATTTTTATTTAAAATAAATTTGAATCATCTTGATCTTTTTTTGTTTCAAAAAAAATATAGAATTAGAAGTTAAGATTGTATAGTTTTTTGTCAATGCTTTTGTGTTTGTAGTGATTAGGTAGTGGTTTCTTTTTTAAAAAGAAAAATATGTCAATTACTTACATTTCTGTTTTTATTGATTTTATTTTGTGTTTCAGCCGTTGGGCCCTATTTTTCTGTAAACCTTAAAATTGTGTTGGCCTATTGGATCTTTAATGGTATGTTATTGAGGTGGGAATGGCTTAATTCTCTTTGAAAATAGGATGTCCTCGTGAATAGATAGCAGATAAGCAATTTTTGCGATCTATAGAACAATATGAGTGTTGAAACTATAGCTTCGATGCTTGTAATCCTTTTTCATTCATCCCTTTCATCGATGCACAATTCTTCATTTTTTTGGCGTATTTGGGTGTTTTCCTCATCGCTTCGCATCCGTAGGAGGTAATTGGTTCTCCCCTGATGTTTTCAGTCAAGGTAAGTGTTAATTCGTGTGCAAATCTGTTTATTTTAAAAAGTGTTGTGTTCGTTTGATTTTCTAATTAATTAATCCATTGTTTTTGAGATCTTAGTTATAAGTTTAGTTTCGGTTGGCCCCAGAGTGAGTGTTTCGATTGGATGTGAATTGTGTTTTGTTAAATTAAATCTTCATGTCTATGGTGCTCTTATTTTTTACATTTTGGGGTGTTTATTTTTTGGCCGGTTTAGTGTGTCACTAAATTTAGTTCTAGCGTGAACTTAATGTGGAACTCGAATTTCTACATCTTTTTCGTGAACTAACGGTGTGTGCATCTCTTACATTCTTTGTGTTTGGTTATAGAAGTAGTATAGCAGAGGCGGTAAAAGAAAGTCAGTATTTAGACAATAAATTGAATTGTTGGGACGCTCTCTCTCTTATCTCTCTAAAAATCTTTTAGAGAGAGAGACGTCTTTTTGCTCTGCCATCCGATTGGTGTCAATCGGTTTCCCATCCGACATCCTCCAGCTTACATAGTGAAGGTTGGTTGGTCGTTTTTGTCTCTGACATAGGTGGTTTCCATGACACCTATGGCTGGCTTTGTCTCTGGCATATGTGGATTCCATGGCACATGTGGCCGGCTTTGTTTCCAGCATAGGTGGTTTTTATAACACTTGTGGCTGGCTTTGCTCTAACGATATCGGTTTTCATAGCGAGATCGGTTGGGTCTCTATCTGGTGTTACCACCGCCAATTGGGGATTTTTTGGTTTCGAATCTGACAAAGATGCTGTCCAATTGATCTGAGTTTGTCTTGGATCGTCGGATTACCATCCTTTGTCAAAAAAAGCTTTGGATTCGAAACGGTTTTGATGAAAGCAAGTCTATGTTTGGTGAACTGCATAATTTCTTTGAAGATTAAAAGCGTTTGTTTGAAGAAGAAGATGAAGAAAAATTACAGATTTGCATAAAGTGGAATCATATTCTCATCAAAGCTTAAACTAGGATTTTGCCTTTAATTCTCTCGGCGAAGCTTGAGATCTGGCGCAAGAATTGAGTAAGCTTCCCGGTGCCTTCCACCGGTCTTGAAGCTTTCCGAGAATCGGCTGATTATCCGAGACTCCATCTTCTTCGGCTTCCCCCGTGTCAACCAACTTGTTCCTCTTTTTGTCACGTGTCCTATGTGGTGTCGATTGCTTTTTCTTTAGTGTTATGTTTCCTTATTTGGGCTTTCACTATGTTTTTAGTGGCTTTATTTACTTTAATGGGTTTGTAATATATTTGACTCGTCACAATTGGCTTGGTCCGATTGTCTATGAATAAATAACACACTTCTGAAAGAAAAAAAAGTAGTATAGCATAGGCACATGTTGTTATTGAACTGAAGTCGGTGGGCATAACTGTGAATTGAATTTTTCTTCCTAACTCTTTCTTTAAGCTTTGTAGATGTTGATTTAGTTTGCTTCTCCTGAGGTTGCTATTGATTGTTGTTTTTGTGAGGTTGCGCTTAACGATTGGAAATTTAACTTCAGTATTTCAAATCTTTAAGCTATATTTCTTGTGGGATGCTGGTTTATAAAGAAAGCTTGACTCACTTTGGACATTTTAAAGTTTTTTTTTTACTTCGTATATTTTAATACTACTAAGTTGATTAGAAACTTGGTTGCTTCTTGTTCAGTTTTTTTTTTTGTTTTTTAATTGTTGTACCGAAAGAGGTCGGTTAGTTTAAATTTAGGTTTGTGAATTTGTATCTAAGTATTAGTAATAGATGGTTGGTAATTTATAATGATGTGATAATGATAGGGTTGAACTTATATTTTTTCCATTTATTTAATGTGCTGTGGCATACTCTTAGATGAGTTTCAATTTGGGAGAGGTGGACACTCTTATAGGGTTCAAATTGTCTCTTTTAATAGTAGTAGCTATCAGAAAGTCCGAGCTACGCCCGATAATATATTTGACAACTAACATTTTTTAATTAGTTAATTCAGGTTTAAATTCAATTTAGTTTTAGTTTACTTTACAATAAATTCAGATGTTATTGATTTATTGTATTTAACATTTTCATATAAATGACCTACATTTTTTGATTAGTTAATTGAGGTTTAAATTCAATATAGTTTTAGTTTACTTTACAATAAAAATCAGATGTTAATGATTTATAGTATTTAACATTTTCATATAAATGACCTACATATACTACTATAAAAGTGAACAAAATCACTCGTTTTCATTTGATTATAGCTAACGCTTTATCTTAACAAAATTACTTGTTTTGTTGTGGAATATTTGGGATTTTAATTGTTTGTAAACAACATGTGTGGTTTTGTTGCATCATGTATCTTAGATTACATATACACGTAGGTAGCCTAGTCTTCTAGCGGTCAGTATGGCGAGGTACTTATCTTCCTTCAATGACTGCGTATTATAATTTGGTTATCAGACTTTGTAAACTTCTTATTTAAAATGATGATCTCGTAAATAATTCTCGATGGTTTAACAATATTTGGACTCTTATATTTTCATATATACTCAGACCTACCTGATTTGACCAATATTTTTTAACACCGTTAACTTGTAGTGAATAGTGATTTCAACTGGTTTGACCTTTCGGCCAATAATTATATCTACTATCTATGGTACAATTTTAAGGTCTCTAATATATTCTGATATGTACATGCATCAATGAAGAGAATTGGACGGTTCATAGTTAAGGTTTATATTCTCAGACAACACATAAACCAACATAATTTTTGGAAGTAGGATGAGGCATGCTAGTCATAAAGCATAAAATAGAAAATGAATATTAAGTACGACAGACAGTTCATAGATTCTTCTTATTCATTTTGAGCTCTTCTTGATTCAGGGTTACAAACATTAGGTTTATATTTAATTAAATTATAGAGAATTTTATATAAACCCACAAAAGTTATGAAAACATCAAGTTAGCTATGTCTTATATTTTGAAGGGTTATCATCCAAATTGGAAATTATGTGTTGAACACTTAAAGCAAGAAACAAAGTCTGCATCTCTGCATCAATTTCAATCATATTGAAAGCAGAGACTAAAAAATTGAAAGAAAAGCAAAGAGATCTCAGCCTCACCATGTTGATCTATAAATTGTTGATCACCAACGTCTTGCGATGGTAAAGGGCTTTTGTCTAGGATCATATTGTTTACATGCTATGTGATGTGTGATCAAGGCAACAAAAGCTTGAAGTTCTAAGCCTTAATCTGCAATAATCCACATTTGTCCACATCATTGGAAAGCATTCTTGCTTTGAGACTCACAAGTTACCAAACATACTAATCAGACTCATTTTCAACTATAAACTTACTTGAATATGATTCGATCTTTGAATGCCCAACGTGATTTATTGAGATGCGTAATGGATTGGTAATGGCAACGATGGCAGTCGAGACTATAGCAGAACAGATTTGAAGGAGATTTTGTATGTGGGGTCGTTTCAAATTTCTATTTGGATGTATATTGTAGCGAGGAGATGAAATGTGCAAAATTAAGAAATTTAATAAATAATGATGCCAGATGAATGATCAAAGAAGATTGAAATTCGTTACGAAAAGAAGTTGGGGCAAGAGGATCGATTGATCAAAGAAGATAGAATTGGGAATTGTTTCATGATGGAGGCTTTTTATACAAAAATAACTTGCCTACTGTACATACCAAGAGCTTATTGCTTATAGTGAAAATATCTTTTGGAAAACTGAAGACCATCAAAAGACAATTATCTGAGCTTGAAATTCTATCAAATACCAAGAAATATGTGTATTGCTACCACTTTTCAAGAGCTAAAATTTGTAAACTGAAAATATATTAAAACTTCCAGCTATGACTTGTATTAGTTATATTTATATATATATATATATATATATATATATATATATATATATATACTAGATATTCACCCGCGGTACACCGCGGAGCTATAGTTTTGTTAAGGGATACATAAATTAATTTAATTATTTAATTTTCTATATATGTAACTAATTAGTTTTATATTTTGTAAATTTTATAATTTTAAAAGTCTAATATATTGTGTAATTCCTATTGTGTATATCTATTGTTTGACCGCGGTTTAATAATTTAAAATAGCATTATTGTTCATAATAATTATTTTAGTAAACTATTAGTCTATTTTTGTTTCTTTGTATTTGTATTTACAATGTAGTTAAAATATATTTATAATACTATTATTTTTAATAATTAGATGAGTCTACCATAATTTGACAACCATAATTTAGGTGGTTTTTCTTTTTATATTTTAATACTTTTGTATTTATAAATATTTACTACCATTAAAATGGTGGAGTGTTTTATAATTGGATATTTGATTAATTTTAATATATTAGGTATAGAGATAAAACATTTGTTATAGTTGGGGGCATTTTGGCAATTCTTGTACTTGTTGTCTTATTAATTCCTATTAGTTAAATATATATATTTTTTTTGTCTTCACTGACTAAATCTGATTGTCTGTAGAGAAAAAGAAACGTCAATTTTTATTTTCTCTTATCATCTTCGACATTTTGGTTTTTTCAAGTATGAGATATTTGAAGTTCTTTTTCTGATTCTTCCATGTCAACAACAGAAATAACATATTAATTTAGAAGGTAATCATGTAGAGAGAAGCATCGATCATTGCCTGTCCATATCGTTTTCATCTCCACGATGCAAGATTGGAATGGTTCCAGGTAAATAAATCTGTTCTTTCTGTTGTTGATTTTTTTTGAACTCACATATGGTAATACGCCGATTTCGGATCACTTGTAGATAATCGAAATAGGAAACATATTGGGGGAGATTCGTTTATTACAATAAAGTCAGCAGGTGATTCAATCTTATCAGTTCTGGACAGCCATATATGATTTGAGATATGTATGATGTATTAAGAAGTATGAACCTAACTCTCTCCCTCAAGAACCAATTTTGAATTTCTTGCGTTTTCAATCGTAGCTTTTGTAATTGGGGTTTTGTTTTCAGGCATCAAAAACTATACAATGGGAGTATTCCTTCACTTAGCCTCAGTAACAAGGAGGTGGGTGGATTTTATACACCAATCGTGTGATGGTCAGAGAGATTATCCAAGAGAATTTAGTTCTTGTATCTGTTGACTTGGTTCTTGAGGGAAATGGGTCAAAGCTTTCAAGTTAAATCCTAATGGATCCTGTGCCCCCTTTATCTTTGTCCCCAAATGGATACCATTTTGCATCAGTTAAAAGTTATGTTTTTTCTTTCGAGGCTGTGGAGATAAATTCATCTGGTCTTTGTGTTGTTAAAACTCATCTGATCAATTCGTTTATGTAGGATGACCTACTATTTAAAGTCCTCCTGCAATTTAAGTTGAGGTACCACTGCATAGAGAAGAACTGTAAGAAGGTTAAATCGCTCCCTTTCTACAAACAGTTACCCAGCTTTCTGTGAGCTCTTATGGGCGTTTTTTTTACTTATGAGGGTTAACGTGGAAGGGCATTCGAGTCAAGATGAGGAACAAACTATTCTCTTCCGTTTATCAACCGTGTTAGATCCTGTAGTCTTATTATGTATATTACTTTCAAAGCTAATTTTTGTTAAACATTCACATATCACTTGTACTATGTTCCATCTAGGCTTTGGTAATTTGTTAAAAAAAATTATTGTTTTGATGTTGGTTTACTTTGCAGGTTAGTTGAGATTCTAAGCAATGACTAATAAAAATGTCTGATACTGTATATATAGATTCATCAATTAGAAAAGGTAAGATGGTAAGTAGTATAGGAATTTGTTTAAGTTCTAATAACCAACCTTAAAGTATACTGTCATATATATAGCTAATTGTGTTTTTTTTACCTTCAGGTTGAACTGCATAAATGAAGTGCATAAATGTAACAAAGTACTGCTTTCAGCACTAAGCGTCTTGAAGGTAATTTGATTAAGGTTGGTATCTGTATATGCACTCACTACAATTAGTTTTTAAATTTTTCTGTGTGTTCACTGCATTGAGTTTTACAAATTTAAGTGATTAGGAAAAGGTTAAATCTATTGGCTCTCAAACAAAAATTAAATAAATTGTCTCGTGTATTGGTTATGAAAATGGAAGTAAAAGAAGGGTTGAATCTGTGTTTTAGAAACTAAATTAAAAAATTACAATAAGCAAAATATTGATTCATATCAGTCCTAACAATCGGTTCTGATATGCTTCCTTCATGGGTCTCGAATCATTGGTCCTATTGATAATGAGGCACCTGCATTTTCAAAAAAACATCTCAATTATAAGAAAACTATAGTTCTGAGACATAATACAACGAAGAAATGAGCATGCTACAAATATAAGATATGTAAAGTTTATCTTCGAAGAAGTAGATGACTCAGTGTATGTTTTGGAAAACCTCCTTGAAAACAACATTAGTTGTCTGCTTTTGAATCTTTCCCTCTTTGTTTAGTATTAGTATTCTCAAACTTTTTTTGGTTGTCACCCTAGACAATGCCACATAAAGTTGGCCATGAGAGAACACAAGTTTAGGCAAGTAAAGTCCTACTTTCTCTAGAGACTGTCCCTGACTCTTATTGATGGTCATAGCAAATGCAACAGATAGTGGAAACTGTCTTCTACGCATCTTGAATGGCAGTTTAGTATCTGAAGGTGTTAGATTTATCTTAGGGATTAAAACTATCTCACCACTTCGGTCACCTGTTATTACTCTAGCTTCGACAATGTGATTAGCTAGTTGAGTAATCTAGAGCCTAGTTCCATTACACAGCCCAACTTTTGGATCAATATTCCTAAGCAACATAACCAGCGCACCAATTTTCAAACGTAAAGCATGGTGTGGCAAACCTGATAGCTTGATATTGTTTAAGAAATCTGGAGTAATTACCGGATTGTTCAGTGAATCTGAATCTGTAGGGTCTATACTATCAGCACTTAGGTAGATCCTTTCTTCCCCTAGAAGCACAGAAACAGTTAATATATTAAAGATATTAAAGATATAAATGACATTTAATTGTTGGAAAACATTAGCTATTCAAATGTTTACTCACCTTGCAAATGCTCTAGCATAAACTTGTTCATTGTGTTGACATCATCATTGGTCGGTGCTAAAATAGCTCTCTTTTGAAAGAATTTAGCACCATTTTCTTTGTGCATTTGTGTTGGATCTCCATAAATTTTCTTAAAAATTACTGCTACTGGATTTTCTGCTTCTTCAATCAACAATTCTTCTAGGATATCGATTAGAGCCTCACCGTCATTAGGCTCATTAATCCTACCATCACCAACAGCCAATAACCAATCTGAAATTTTTTGGATATCTTTAGCTTCATCCACACTTATATTGTCTGATAGTAGTCGCATGTTTTTAGTCAACTTTAGGACCTTGCAGTGATCCCAAAGATACGAAGCATTAAGTGATGACATAACAATTTCTGCCATCCCTGCTCCATTTATTACTGAAAGAACTTGTCTGAAATCACCTCCAAAAACAACCACCTTTCCACCAAATCCCTTGTTATATCTGTTCTTGATAATATCAGAAAAGCTTTTGTCTAAAGATTTAAAACAGAACTTGCTCATCATTGGAGCTTCATCCCAGATAATAAGTGATGCTTCTTTGATCAAGGTAGCTAGATCTGATTTAGGCTTGATTTTGCAAACTGAAAATTCGTCAGGATTTAAAGGGATTTCAAACCTTGAATGAGCAGTCCTACCTCCTTCTAACAACAAAGATGTGATGCCACTGGAGGCGACATTAAGAACAATCTGTCCTCTTGATCTAACAGCGGCTGCTAGTTTTTTCCACACAAATGTTTTCTCTGTTCCTCCAAAGCCATAAAAAAAACCACCTAAATCATTGAATACAGCTCCGGTGATCTCATCGTATATGCTTCTCTGCTCAATCGTTAGCATTTTTATCCATTCAGCATGTTTTTCTGCCAAAAACTCACGGTTATATCTCATCTCATCAACAATTAACCGGTTGGAATTATCAATATCTTCGTGTGATGGTTGAGGGAAATGTGCAATGTCTCTGAGAGTTCCACCATTAAACAACATAATCATCTCTATTTCTTGAAGAGTGTAGTTTCTAATCTGAGCTTCTGTTAGAGTCAATTTTGCAAAAATTAGTGTCGGTGTCAGTAGGGAAACAAAATAGTATTCAAAATGGTTCTAATTTTTGAGAAATTAGGCGATCATATGAGAATACATAATTACCTGGATTGTTGTACTGTTCTCTTTTTTTTTGTTTCTATATCATCGGATAAAAGGTGCCATGTCTGAGACCATACATGTTCCGTTCTAGCAAGAGAATCCGATAGAAGAAGCATAGCAAAAAAATTTCTCATATAATCCCCAAAACAATACTGACCTGCTTCAATCAAACCATCAATGAAAACTTGATCATCATCTAAAATTCCATGTGCAAAACATGCTTCTTTGTACGATTCGTATACAACACCATTATATGTCTTGATGTCATCAAAACAACAAGGTCCTCTGACAATGTTAACAAGCACCCTCAGATAATATTCATCTTCCATTTTTCTAGGTACGTAGTTAATACGACCCAAAGAAAAACCTATTGATCCCTTCTTAAACTGCTTATTCTTTCCATCCCAAATAAAATATGTTAGAATTTGAGCATATAGAAGTTCTCGAGCTCATCTCCCATTTTTTCCAATAGCATTATTCCTATTCAAAGTCAACCAAGCCATGAACTGTGAATCTTGATTAAGTATACGTTCCTGAACATCATTAATATGAGCCTTCCCTTCAAAATAAGCAGGTTGCTTTCCTTCTACATGAAAAGACAGTCTCTGAACTGCTGTAGATCTATTTTGAAGTGGAAACTTGAAAATCCTCCAAATTGCCTCTGAAGCAGATACATATCTAAAAAGATAGAATTACCATGAAGCCAAGTTAGATAGTGATAAAGAATAAAATAGGCGGATTGAAATTTAAGTGTATAATAACTATGTGCAATCAAACCAATCTTTGATTTCATTCTCCTTTTTCTAAGTGGTATTTGGTGATTCGCCAGGAGTTACAGTTTCATTTGTTTTAGACTGGTCGGGTATATGGGCCTTTGTTGATATACTTAAATAAGTATTTAATAGAACCATTCTGATTACACCATTCCACATTGATATGAGCTTGATAACGAAGAGAGAGCTTCTTATTATAAGGCACAACATACCTATTGTCACATTTAATACCACCTTTCTCAGTGTAGTCTTATGTGATCCTCCTTCTATAAATAGGATAACCATCACCACCAACCTTTGTAATAGCTTGATGTTTTTTTGGGTAGTTCTTTGAACATGTTCCATCAACCATACACGGAGAATTTCTGTTAGCTGAACCACATGGACCATGAATCATTGAATTTTTAACAACTTCATAGAGCTCTGCCTCTTTCTCTTTATCTGGAATTTCTGCATAAATGATCTTATCAATGTCGTCAGCTGTTGGTAGCTTACTTTGAGGAGCCATGAATAAGAGAATGTGAGCATGTGGTAATCCTCTCTTCTGAAATCCGACAGTATACATAGTTGAAATAGTAGAAACAAAGTGTAATGAGGATATGATAAAATATAAAAACAGTAACAAAACCTCGAGTACATCAAAGAAAAAACTTACACGCAACTGTCTTTCCTAGCATATTCTTTTTTGTCAAATCTTGCATTAAAGAATCCAAATTGATTTTGAATATCCTTGCAACAATATCCGGTCTATCATCAGCAGTTAGACCTCTTCTTTGGCAATATCTTGTTATCTCTGGCCACTTAGGATTGCATGTGAAGGTGATGAATAGGTCAGGAAATCCGTAATGTTTACAGATTGCCATTGCATCATAGTAGCTTTGAACCATATACTGAGGTCCACTAGTGAAAGAAGAAGGTATATTAATTTGATTACCTTCTTCACCCATAGTAGTTGTTCCAGCTGTCGTTGCCTCTTTAATGGAGTTGTAGTTCTCGCATCTTAGTTTGGACTGATTAAACTTGATGTAAGATAGTCTGTTTGATTCGATAGTTGTGTAAAAATCACAAAGAAACTGCTGGAACAACCTCTTAGAATGCAACAAAGTATGAGACTCATTTTCCCTCTCTTGAATCCTGAATGCGAACCACTGTCTCATGCTAATACATTTCTTCTTCTTCTTGTTGGCTTTCTGAAAACATTTCTCAATACCAGGCCTGAAACCATCCTCACCATAGCATAGAATGAGAGGATATTGTAGAGCCAAATAGGAGATATGAATTTGGCTAATCCTCTGTAAGTGACCAGTACTCTTCTCTTGAATGACTATATCACGTTCTGGCATTTTGTTTTTTAAAATCCCCAGGTATTAAAGCTGCTACCTCTGATGTTGTAGGCATACTGTATATCCTCCCATCAACACCTTTTTGATCAGCGACAATACGCATGTGAAATGGCTCATCATTAGTTGATTGAAACCTCTCTCTAGCGGACCTGAAAATTTTGACATAAGGGTTTACATCATTGAGCATTTTCATTAGGGCTTCGATGACTTCTTTATTAAGTTTTTGCTTCCATGCGGTTGCCTTTGAATTTTTTCCCTTGCTACAGAAATAAGCAAAACATGAATTAAGAAACATAAGTATAGTGAAGTTACTAAAACATATAAAAGATATGTAGGTAGAAAGATTACTTGATGATAGTAGCTCTATTATATACTTCGTTTTCAGTATCAACTATATATAGTTGTGAATACTTAGCATAGTCACCCTCATCCGGCTTTAAACTGCCAATCAAATAATAGTTTCCTCCTTGCAATCGAAACATGTTAGGCCCTTTCCCTTTTGGCAGAGATTGGTCCACCTTTCCACCAAGAGAATTCATGGCAAAAATCATATTAAAAATTCTAATATTTTCTCTGTAGTTTCTGCTCATTGCGTCATTTCCTTTGAGCAATTTCTTGATAAGCTCTGGAGATTCTTTTAGAAAGGGTAATTTCACACTTCCTTGACCACAACATAGTGTAAATGTTGGGTATTTTGGTTCCTACTTTTGTTTATACGCTCATCATACCATATGAAGGCACCACAATACTTACACTTATATGTAGCATCACCATGGTCATGATAATATGGGGGAGAAAAAACAGTTCCCGGCCACGTAAATATATAACTCAATAGAAAAAACTTATTCGAACATATAAGAAATGATTGATACCTGATTTTAAAGAAATTGGTGTTGAACAATTTAAATTTTTTTGCAAATGTGGTCGACTTCTTCTCTTTGGTTGAGGGATGTTCTGATCAGCTGATTCATTTTCTCTTATTTTCTGCAATATTTGATCCGCTTTAGTCATGAATTTTATATGTTCTTCACTTCTGGCGCTCTGATGTGATACATCAGTGAGTTGTTCTGTAGCATTCTGGATTTCTATATTATCATTGCTTGGAATTTCAGTTTCTTCATCAGGGTACTGGTCAGTTTCATCGTTAGTTGTACTTATATAGTAGGTCTGTTCCTCTGCAGTTTCACTGTCAGTACAACTATCATCGTTGAACTGGTCCATGCTTTCATCATCAGTACTACTCTCTACTAATGGTTCGTAGTTCATAGAAGCTGAAGTTTGACCTATTTGTCACTGTTACCAGTTAAAATATTGTGTCGCATAAACATTAGTTATAGAAGACAATCATAACTATATATAGCTAAAACCAAAAAGTTATGCATATATAGATTACCTTACATAAAAGTAGTGGGTGATGCATTTTCAAATTCTTCTTGCTAATTTCTAATAGGAAACATATCGACTTTCGTGCCATGCTTTGATTGTTTCTGGTTCCTTTTGAATGATGTAGAAGCAACACACCGGTTCACTTTATAACAAAGATCAATTGAGTCAATTTATATGTATGAGTAGTTGTTGTTTAAAAGGGATTTGAGGTAAGCATTAACCTTTTCGTTTATTGTGGATATCAGCAGAAGGAAGTGTTTTTGTTGGAGCAACCCGGCGCTGTAGATTGGTGATGTTCGTGAGAACATCTATTGAAGATTTCTGAGTCAATCCGGAGCTGTTATTTTCAATTGAAGGCATGTCCGAGAAAAAACTTGAACCTGGTAATGACATTTGTTCTCATATTTTAGTATATGTTTGTCGCAATGAAGATAAATTCATACCAAAGATTATCAAAAGTATGTGTGTTGTAAATCACCCAGAGCATGTTGTGTTTTTTTGGCAGGAATGGACTGTTGAAGAGATATTGGTGTCCTAAAATGACCAGTAGAAGAATTACCAAGGTTGGTAATATCGTTTAAAACCCTGCTAAAAGTTGTACTTAGAAGAACATAACCATTACTATTAGATGCATTCGATTGAATAATCTGACTATTAGGAGTAGAACTTTGAATCAAACGGTTTTTTTTGGATGGGTTAGAATTAGAATCAAAATCCGACAGAAGGGCTTATCTTTTTTTCATGGTTGGGTTATTTTTTTCTCGAATTAGGTCGAATATGATAAGTTGTAGATGATGAGAGGGTGTTTATTTCGTTGCTTAAACAGGTTGGTTGGATTTTTTCCAGTATATATCTACTAAAAAGAGTAATGATTGCGTAGTTAGAATCAAATATTTGATTGAGTAGTAAATATAGAAAGTTGGTTTCAATTACAACTAAAAAGGAGACAGTTATGGGATACTAATATTTTTGCTGATTTGATGTTTTTTCAATAAGCATTTTTCTGCTGATTGAGTGTTGACAATATAGATAGTTGGTTTAAATACTTTCTGCATACTAAATTGGTAATATGTCTTGCAAAACGAAGATTTGGGCAGGTCATATACTAATGTTTTGCCTGGCATGGAGTACGATAGTTATAAGCCTCATGAATATATGTAAGCCTTGTATTTTACTATATACATGGTTTATTATTTTGATAGAACAAAGTTTAAATGCGTTATGTTGTTAATTTTCTCTTATACGAAAACTTTTGTGTTTCTCTCAGGCTATTTTGTCATTCAAGAGAGAATTTAAATTCGAGTGAAACATGCGGTCCATAAATCTTCAACGCAGGTCAGTTCTATATACTTCTTTAGCAGTTTATCTAAGTTGATTTTTTAAGAGTCTATGATAGATAATTAGGGTTCATGATGTAGATAGGATGCATTCTTCTAAAGTTAAAATGGAGAAAAATATAAAAGTTTTATTGAAGCAACTCAATAATTTCAGAAAAGAGCTGGAAAGCAGCAATTATTTGCGAGAAACAATGTCACAAAAGAAAGAAAAAACAAACTTTAGAAGTTAGAACATGAGAAAGGGGGAGAAAAACAAAAACAAAACTGAAAATAAAATGCTGCCACAAATCATTCCTTCTTTTCAACCTTGATCTTAACTCTGACCGTCTTTTCTTTTCCCTCAATGACTGTGTTGGCCACAACACTTCCATGGTAGACACCCTTCTGTTTTCCAACCCCATCGTTGTCGTTTGATCCTTGAGCCTTTTCATGAACTCTTTCAGCTCCAAATCTATTGGTTCAATACAAAAAATTTTAGAAGTTGAGTTTTGATCAGAAGTCCCTCTATTAACAGGGTAAATACGCTTGGAGGATGGAGTAGTAGAGTCGGTAGTATGCGGGCTACATTCTAACATGAGAGGTCCCTATAAACAGACAATACCTAGTTATATAAATTAGATTACCGCGGTTCCCTAATTTTTAATACCGGATTAATGTGTAGATCATTTACCTGGTCACCAGATACTGTAGATGTTGCGTTTAGTGTCTCAGATGAATTTTCCAACAGTTGTTTGTCGAGTAGGCCATCTTTCAAGAGGACTTTGGAGACCTTATAGTTGTCTTTACCATCAAATATGTTTGCTTTCTTAATATTTACCAGAAAGAGATAAGTCTTTCCAATAAGACTTTTCACTGGATCAGGCAAATTTTCTGGATCTATAATGTACAGGCCAATTAAAATGAAATGATAGTTAGTGAACACAATGGTTAGGAACATCATCATTACTTAACATTAATGGGAATATTATCTTATGATTAGCTAACCTCATCAACTGAGCCACCAAGAACTGATGGGGCAGACTGCCCAATAATCTCAGAGCAAATAGAATCAAACAACAATAATTTTGTCTCACCAGTAGCGTCCATGACATTAGCATAGAGCATGAACCTAAAAAATGTATATAAAGTAATAAATATAAATGGGATTTGATTGTAAAGCAATAAAGATAGATTTGAAATAATTTGAATCTAAAATTTTCATTACCGTGGTACAACATTAGTGACGACTGTATTGCATTTGTAACACCAAAACCTTGGTTTTGACCCTTTGTTATTCAACCCATTATCCCCATCGTTTACTTTCTCGACTTTCTTATTGCAAGAACGGCAACTAATATAGTACCAAGCCCAGTTTGTGTTAATGTCGTAGACCGTGCAATGAATTCTTGCCTTTCCAATCTATAGATAGATATTTTTTTATTGATTAGTTAGAATAAATCCAGAAAGTTAACATAAGCTTTACATATCTCAACAGAATTTTTCAACTCTTCAATTATTCTCCTAGGAAAATCTTCTGCATTTTCAGCTTGAACAGCAACCATCCCCCACCTTGGTTGTCTCTGACGGCATATGAGAGAGAGGCCATCATCGGGAAGCCTGTTAAAATACGATTAAATATGTTTTCAGGATTCAATTCAAACTCACTAATTATGCTAAGACATATAATAAAAAGAAATTTATTATGATAGATAATCTTACGCTTGTCTGAAAACATCAACTTCATGGAATATTGGGTTAACATGGACTTGAGAAGCATCAAACGAATTAGTCAAAAAGTTTACACCTGATTAAGTAAAATCATAAGTATTTATCTTAACATTTTTGGAGTACATTTTTGTGACATCCTTTCTTATCTTTGTATTCAAACAAGTCCCAACTAAATTCTCTACAATCCTTACAACCAAACACAATGATTTTCTTATTTGATAATATTAATTTCCTAAAATCTATCTACCTAATTTAAAGCAATATGTTAGATTAAAATATAATTCTCCTTTCACTTTTATTTAATCTTATATTTAATTATTTAAATTACTATTTAATATACTAAGTTAATAAAATTTTACATTTTTTTTAGCATATGATGTGATTCGGATGGCAAAAAAAAAAAAGATGTGATTTGAATTTTTATAAACGAATATATATTTTAAAAATTGTTTTAGAATTTTTGTAACCAAACAAGTATATTCAGATATAGATTATTTCACATTTGAGTTATTTTAATATATAATGAATATCTATCTTAACCTTTTTGTTAATAACAATGTAACATTTATACTAAAACTCAAAGAAACTTGATCTATTTATAATATATTCAAAAGTTTTTAAAAAAAATTGCACTGTGGTGTACCACGGGATCAACCCTAGTGTGGAATAATGCATCTGTTAAATGATAAACAATTCGTAATAATTAAATGTTTTTACCCTTGTAGGATTTTATCTTCACAAATCTGAGGACACAGGTGATGATGTTTCCATCAGAGTCTTGACAGGATGTAAAAACGTGCTCGGCCAAGTAACCCCACAAGGTACATGACATTCGATCATCTCTATTACATAAAATGAGTAAGTTGGATTGCAGATGTTATCCCACATAATAATTCTATAGACATATTAGCATATAAGCATTACGTTTCGTCCCGTAGCTCAAAATTGAGTATTTTGGTAGGCTTATTATTGGCTTCGAGGTCCTCCAATTCACCCAAACTCACAATTTGAGTCACAACTATAAGGTCCTCCAAATACAGATTGGGTGACTCAAATTGCTTTATGGGATATGATATATTTTAAAATTTAATTTTGTTTCGGTTGATTGATTTAGGAGATGCGTAATTGGTGGGGGAAAAATATTTGGAAATCAAGCAGTTTAAACACAAATCTCGCATAAGATCATCGTGGAAGGCAAGAAAAATCTGTCTATTTTCTATTTAATTTTTGAAGATAAACAATTAGGGGGAAAATAATTCAGGGTTATGTAATTTTCGACAAAAGGATGGGCTTGGGCTTGTTATTTTTGAATTGTAATCGTCGAACCCAAACTTAGATACTTACTAATATAGACAGTGGCAGGGTTGTAAATAAGTTAGAACTTCAGGAATTTTTTCGTAAATGTTTCTGAAAATGTATATATAGATATAGCCAGTTTTTGTTACTTGTTATTTGAAGTGTATCTCTTATACTAATGTTTTAATGTTCATAATAAGGAGACTATTTATAAACCTGAATCGTTGCAATTGAAAAGAATAATAATAATAAATGTGGGAATGACCAGATTTAGCATGCTGATGTTGACTCATATATTCGTCTCAATTTCGATAAGCCCACGAATATACAGCATCTTCCATGGTCTCGTGTGTGTAGATAGATTTTTTCACTTTTTCTCTATTGACTACATCTTCAGTCCTATTTTTGCTTGATTATATCTCGCTCCTCCTTGAATCGTGGCTCTTTTATGGAACTATATTTCTGGTATAGGAAAAAGAAGAATCATTGATATAATTTCAAAAATAGAAACGTAAAGAGGCAATCATATAAAATATTCACTTCCCTTGACATACCTTGATTGAGTAACAATTGCGTTGGAATTCTCAGCCAATAGAAGAAGAGAATATC
Source organism: Camelina sativa (assembly GCF_000633955.1). Lineage (NCBI taxonomy): Eukaryota > Viridiplantae > Streptophyta > Magnoliopsida > Brassicales > Brassicaceae > Camelina > Camelina sativa. Next base: position 18,377,751 of record NC_025703.1, on the reverse strand, counting down.
TCTCTAGCAAGAAGGGCGTAGGGAAACATGAAATAAGCAACCTTATAAGCAGAAAATAGGACGATATAGCTTTGTTTCGCTATAACCTCAATCTGAATTGTGGCTAGGGTTTTAGGTTGCGACCGAATGAGATTTCAATCTCATCAGAGGGTGCAGGAAAAGGAGAAGGGATGAAAACAATGTTTCGACAACAAATTGGAGGAGGAGAGATCAAAGGGTATGGCTTAGTTATTAGTAGTAATTAGATTTAGGCGACATATGAGGAAGAAGGATCGACATCATCACCACTCCGATTTACGGTTTTTGTTAGGGCAGCTAAAAAATTTGGGTTTGATATGGCCTTTGAAGCGTTAGATTATAAACTATTTAGTGGGTAAGTGTTTAAGAATATGCCCAAAAAAATAAATCAGGAGTTGCTGACGTGACAGCACCATAAGTGAGAAAAAAACTTGTTATAACAAGAGGTTTAGAGAATTGTTCTCTTGTGTTATTAATATATCCAATAGGATATAACATATATATAATGATACAACTTTAGGGTTTTAGGTTGATTTACTAATGGGCCGATAATGGGAATCCATACAATATAGAATATTCATAACACTCTCCCTTGGATGACCATTATAAAAATGTAGTTCCAAATGCGCATGTGAGATGTTGCCTCATTAAAAACCTTACCAGGAAAACCCAGTGGAAAAAACCATGGTTAAGGGAAAAAGAGTGCAGCGCGCTTTTACTCCCCCTCTTGAGTACATCACTTGAAATCTTCAAAATGTCGCAATCCAATATGATGAAGTAACTTCTTGAAGTAGTGGTTAAAAACGCCTTGGTAAATGGTTCACCAAATCTTCACTTCAACAAATTTGTAGGACATGTATATCACCGTATATCACCATTATTCTAAATTATTGGTCTCTTAGATGACTCATCTTGATCATTATCTTCGTCTCTCACGATCTCATCAATGTATGTCAAAGACTTTGACGATGATAGTCTTTCACCATTGGAATCATAATATTCCTCTTCAGGTGTTTATCTTTCGCGTGTTCTTTTCATTGTCTCATTAAAAACCTTTCAAGGAAAAACCCAATGGGATAAAAAACCATAATAAGAGAAAAAGAGTACAACCACGCACATGATCATATTTTTCCCCCTGAAAGCATCATCTTCAGCTTTTGCATTATGATCATATATATCAAACTTTCTTGAAAAATATTTCTTGAACACAATTACAGTCATTGTTTAATCTCAGATTTACACAAATCTAAGATCTTATCTTAGCTTGTTCCCGATTTATTTTCAACCCACTATGAGATCCCTAAGATGAACAACAATGATCTACACACATGATTTTCTCATAGAGATAGACTCTCACCCTTTTCTCTCAAAAGGTGTCAAAAGGCATCAAGACTTTTTCTTGCTTTTACAATATTCTCGAGAACTATAAGGTATTGCTTCTAGCAATATAATTAGCAAGATAATTACTTTAAGGGATATCTCTTATAGTTTGAAAATCTTCTAAAGAATCTACATAGTTGCTTCCACCATATGAGAGTGCATTTCTCATAATAAATATCAAATATTTATGAGAATCATTATACTACTACATGTATTTTATTTCTCATAAAGATCCCTTTATGTCCCACTCATTTTACACTTTCAAGTGTAAGGACTACAAGTCCAAATATTATCTCGTTAAGAGACTATAACTATTTCATAGTTACTTCTTTCAATGATTAACCAGTCATTCTATGTGTACACTTTTCAATAAAGCTTTTTCTATTGACCGTAGGTTTATGATCCTCGATTTTAATCCGTAAAATCATCAACTGCAACACTGCATGCAAACATATTTCCGACGTCGATTTGCCTTTTGGTTCCTTTTCAATCTAGACATGACTCAACTTGTTGAGATTTACTTTCATTATGATTCTCAGGTACCCGAATCTCTTTCTTACTCATGTCTTCTCTTCTAGAGATTTTTCATAACTCTTTGCTTCCTCGGTGCCATATTAGTTTATGCTCCTTTTATTTTCCGAGGATGCTTATATTTGGAACCATAAGTCTATCACACTTCATGCGATCTTTAGACTTACTAGCAGTTGATCTTATCCTTCTAGGATATTAATTTCAATTGGAGCACAGCTGGTATATGTGACTTTGTCACTCAATCATGGTCAGAGAATGGCTCTTGCATGCTTTTAGCATCTTTGTAAATTTTGCCAATAAATTATCTTTTGAAATTATTGCGCACATTTCTCAGTACGAAAATCAAGATAATTTCTTCCATTATATTTCTTTACCAGCTGTTTATTTTTCTCTCCCTCATGTTGGAAAGACTGACTCACTAAAACAGTCTCTGCATCTCGACAATAAGACGGTGTCACGTAGACGTCTCCATGAATGATGTTCCCAGAGATAGAGATAAAAACGTAGATCTTAACTTCACCAAGAGATATCAATCCTTCAAACAAAAAACACTTTTGTCAAACTAAATGATATTCCAAACAAAACTTAACAACCAAATAAATTAAACCCAAATGTTCTCGGTAAAACAAATAACCGATTATGATGTCTATTCTAATCGTTTGTTGTTTTGCCACTTTTACATATATTAATATATTAAAGAAAAAGTTTAAGTTCTATTTATAAATTAATTTATAATTATTTTCAAGTAAAAAAAAAATATAGACTTTAGACAGTATAACATACGGAAAAAAGATAAAATAAAAATGTATTTTAATTTTTTAAGATATACAACATCAATCTTTTAAGGATAAAGACAAATCCTAAAATATCAAACTATATGAGACACATATGGAGTATCATGTATCAAAGAGATCAACAAATAAATTTCCAAGAAGCTATACAAATATTCAACGATGGGTAGTTAATTATCATACACATGTATGTTTTCGATGACATCAACAAAACAATTATCATACAAGTGAAGAACTATAAGTCAAAGCATGTGCTGATCAAGCTAATGAATTTATTATTTTAAGATTCTAATTGAAGCCACATCATGACTTTGAATAAATGAATTCTAAAGCACACGATAATATGACCTGTTCAATAAAATAACAATAGATATAAAGCTTAGTTCTAGCTTTTTTTTTTTTTTCATAGATATAAAATCGTTTTGTTATAAGACAACAAAGTATTAAACAATTATAATTCAATCATATTGTATGAATCAATAATAACACACAATCCATAGCATGAACCGATCATGACCAAAAGCCAAAGCAATCATATGGGAGTCAATTATAAATCATGCGACGGTATAAATTTAGTTGCATGAGTCAAATTAGGGCCGGACATTTGGGTAATCCGTTCGGGTTTGGGTATTATTCGTTCAGATTCGGATAAACGGGTTTAGAAAAATAGAATCCATTGGGTATTTTTAGATATATAGGTTCGATTCGGTTTGGGTACTACCGGGTTCGGGTCGGTTTGGGTTATAAATTTTAGAATCCGATTAGTACTTGAACTACCGGGTACCCGAAAAAATATAATTAAAATTAATTAAATTTCAATAAATTTAGTTAAATTTTGACTTATGTAACAAAATATTTTAGATATTTTGATTATTTTTGATATTTAGGTATAAAACTAAATGAAATATTCAAAATTATAATCATATTTTGGGATAATTGCATTATATTAATGATAAATATATTATAAATATGTTTATGCTTTCGGGTTTAATGGGCACCCAAACGGGTATTGGGTATTACTCGACCCAAACCTGAACCCACAGGTATTAGAAAATAGAACCCAATAAATTTTTATAAGCAAACTCGTACCCAATCCGAATCCGGTTTTTCGGGTCAGGTTCTGGGTTAGATATTCGGGTACGGTTTTTATGTCTAACGTTAAGTCAAATCATCAACTATAAGCATGACTCAAACATAAAGTATTAAACAAACATAAATTACGAATACTTATCTGATTGATAACGAAAACGACTTAGTTTTAGAAGAAGGTCCTGCTCAAACGTCTCGACGGCTAAGTTTTTTTTTTATATAATGACTAGGATTAGAAATTCATGCTAATAACGTGTTATAACCAAAAGTTTAGGTAATTGTTTTTTTATATTATTAATCTATCTAATAAAATATAATATATATAATGATATAATTTTAGTGTTTTAGGTATCCATTAATAAACCGATAATCGTGTATATAATATAGAATATTCATAACAAATTTTATATATATAGATTTTAGTTTAATTTTAATGTGTTAAGATATTCTGTTAAAGATATTCAATAGAAATGATCTTAGACTCTTTTGTATACTTTTAATATTAATAACTATGAAGGAAAAATGAAAAAAAAAAACACAAACACAAACAGTTTTCTCTTTCTCTTTACTTTAATTTACTTTTACTTCACCATCTCACTTCCTCTCTCTCTCTCTCTTATGATGACAATGGGTGGCGACTCTGATCACCGGAAACCTACTAATTTCGGCACCGGACCTTTATCTCGGCGAAGATCATGGTGTTGCTCTTTCGCCGTACCTCCGGCGAGTCCTGATGCCCTTTCAATTTCATCTCGTAACCACATTCAAGCTAAAGCTCAGCAGCAGAGACCCAAAACTGGTCCCAAATCGGTTCCTTGCTCACCGCAAAGCTCTAAATCTCCTCTAAACATCGTGGGTCGAATCGACCCGCGTCGGATCTTATCACCGGGTCGGGTTTCACCCATAGATTCGGATCTCGCCATCGATACCATGCAAGAGACTGAGACCACTCACGAAGACGAAGAGGAAGATGTGGTGGTTGTAGGTTCAGCTCCGAATCTGCGCTCAGAGAGTTTCAGAGCTCCGAAGATTGATGTTACTGTCTCAGGTTCGGTTTCAAGTGAGGGTTACGATGCTAGGTTGAGCCTAAAGGGGAGAAACGGTGGTGGGGTTTTGGTGTTGGAGCTTAGCTCGGAGGTTTTGGCTGCGAATTCAGATGTTTTCGCGGGTTTGATTGTGGAGAACAAAAAGTGTTCTTCTTTAGGGTTGAAGAACACATGCAGGATTGAAGTTTGTGATGTGGAGAATCTTGGTGTTTTCAGGGATGCTGTGGAACTTATNTTCAGCTCCGAATCTGCGTTCAGAGAGTTTCAGAGCTCCGAAGATTGATGTTACTGTCTCAGGTTCGGTTTCAAGTGAGGGTTACGATGCTAGGTTGAGCCTAAAGGGGAGAAACGGTGGTGGGGTTTTGGTGTTGGAGCTTAGCTCGGAGGTTTTGGCTGCGAATTCAGATGTTTTCGCGGGTTTGATTGTGGAGAACAAAAAGTGTTCTTCTTTAGGGTTGAAGAACACATGCAGGATTGAAGTTTGTGATGTGGAGAATCTTGGTGTTTTCAGGGATGCTGTGGAACTTATGTTTGAGGAAAGTAATTGTATCATCAACAAGTTGATGAAAATGGGTGTCTACAGAGCCATTGATGTACTCGAGGTTTGGGAAATGATTCTTTCTTCTTATTGATTTGAGTTTTTAGTTTTGATGGGTTTGTTCTTGTTAGTATATTTTGCTTTAGTTTTTGTAGCTCATCTCTAGATATGAAGAAACCTACGATTTGATAGGATGTATTAGAAGAGTACTTTGTTGGCTAAGTATTTGGTTTTTGTCGCCTTGACATATTTATTGGGTAATGGGGGGACTTACACTCTAGTGTTTCAGCTACGGACTAGTACTTGGTTCATCATTCTAGCTTTATCCTGCCATTTCAGTGAACTGTTTTTGGGACACTCTTATGTTCTTGTAGAGGCCCAAAAAATGTTTGTGCAAGTTTCTACTCACTGCTAAGTATAAATCTATTCAAATGTGTTTGTTGATTTATATGGTTTTTGTTCATCTTGTATTTTTTGTCTTTGAGTATGAATATTGTTGTGTGGAACTTTGATCTTTGCTCTGCTCTGCATGTTAGATTCATTGGCATTGTTAACCATAAACTTATAGGTGTGACTGGTGGAGCTAACAAAGCTTGTTTCTTAACCACAAACAGGTAGCGGCTGGAATCAAATTTTCAAGAGCTGTCTTGTCCTGTCTGAAATATCTTGAAGCTGTTCCTTGGACAGAGGACGAAGAGGAAAAACTGAGGAGACTTCTTGCAATTCATAACTTCGATGATGCTGCAACCAGCGAAATTTTGGCAAGGTTTAATTCAAATGAGACAGAAAACGTGCAAGACAGCTTGTCGAAGAAACTCGTTTGGTCAATAACTTCCTGCAGTGATGTAAATCCTAGAAACGAGCTCAAGTCTTTGGTTAAAGGTCTTCTTTGCAAAAGTTCAGTGTATGAGAAAGAACAGCCTGAGATCAACAAGGATGACATATATAGAGCAGGCAAGTGCTGTGTCGATTCACTAGCTAAGCTGTTTGAAGAGGGCAGTAATGAGAGTAACAAGAAAGAAAAGCCATTGATTGAAGGAATTTCGAGGGAGGTAGAGAACATAAACTGGCTGCTGGAGATCATGATAGATTGGGAAATAGCAGAGGAATTTGTGGAGATATGGGGGAAGCAAAAAAGGCTAGTGGAGATGCATGAGAGGGTATCGGCAATGGTGAGGTATGAAGTAAGCAGAGTCACAGGAGCGATATTTATTGCAATGGGGAAAAGGAGAGTGCAATGCGGAGGAGAAGCAAGGGCGGGGCTAGTAGAGGCGTGGTTCAAGCCAATGTTAGTAGATTTTGGGTGGCTACAAAGATNTTTTTTTTTTTTTTTTGTTATTGAGCTAAATTAGTCGTAAGGTTAGAAAAATGTAACGTGTGAAAAGCACAAAATGTACTTTCTGTCAGCAGCTATGTGTTTTTCGAATAACAGGCTACTTTCTTTCGATCGGCTATTACTATACTTGTGAGCTATATTATCTTGTATTTCCATAATACTCTTTTGACACCAATTGATAATAAAAAATTTGCACTTAAATCTATCGGTATGTTTCTCACGATTTACACACATGTATATGTTTTTACTTAAGAACAGAGGGAAACTTTTTTGTTATACAAACACAGAAAACTAAAAATTGAGGTAAAAGAGTTGTAAGCTTGCTATAGAGTGATGAGGGAAAGGCGAATCAGAGAAGTTAGACCGAGTCTCATTTCTGTTTCTTACCACCGGCGAGAATACGTTGGATTTGGAGGCCACGGCTAAAGGCTTGGTTGAAGAGAAGCCTGGTCTGGAACTCAGAGACGAAAGGGAACCACGCAAGTACGGTGACTGGCATGAAGATAACAACTCCCATGATGTACTCATACCCTCTAGCCAAGGCCTTGACGGATCCCCACATCCCTACTGCCTTCATCAGTTGCCTTCCAACTTGTGATATCTGTAGCAAAGCCCATCCCGTAGGTAAGAACGCCAACAGAGACTGCATAATGTCTCCAACCGTCAGCTTCAAGAAGTGGAACAGCATCCCCACGATCACGACTGATCCGATGAACAAAAACAGCTTCAAAAGCCTGAACATTAGCTGGAAATCGGCGCTGAACTTCCTTCTCCCCATTGACACTATCTTTAGGACAATCATCACTGCCACGATCACCAGCCAAGACAGTCCATACACAATGATGCTCTGCTGTTTTCCCATTCGGCTCTCCTTGGTCAGGTTCAAATGGTAAACGGTACCGTACTGATAGATGAAATACCGCAGCGAGAGGAATATCTCCCAGAACTTCCCAAAAAATCCAGTGTGAAGCAGATGCTCTTGCTCTTCTTCCCACCACGATTCCCAACTCTTGTTTGCTGGCACTCCGATGCCTCCTCTGCTGCTTATCCACTTGTTCCAATCATCCCAGTCATCAACTATCTTCTGCCACTCGAATCCCGAGGGGTTGAAAAAGAACGGTGCAAACAACCAGGAACCCACCAGGAACCATGTTGAGCCCATTACAAGCGCATATGCTACCGAGTCCTCTGCTGCTTTCCCGTAAAGCCTGTAACATATCAGCAGCACCATAAGCTCCATTCCTTTCACAAAGTGGCTTCTCGAATACATTCTGTAGTTCTCTGCAAACTTCTCGTGCTTCACCACAAACCCACGCCCTGTTGCTCTGTACTTTGCTCCCCCGTGTAGGATGGTCCGACCATAGTAATGAACCTTTGTCCCAAGCGAGAAGGTGAAGAAGACAGGCGCTAACTGAAGCTGCATTACGATTATATCGGACAAAGCAGTTCTGAATCCTCTCTCCAGCCCAATCTCCATCACCATTGGTAGTGTCATCAGCAGACCCAGTTGTACTACAGACTGTGACGCCATGGCCGCCTTGAGGGAACTATCTCCTTTCGCTGCTGCAAACTTTACTATTGCCTCTTCCACTCCACTCAGTGACAAATAAAGCCTTCCGTACAAGAATGCATATACTGTGAGAACAACAATCTGCAGTACACATAATTTACTTGTTAAGTTTTTGTTTTAAGCAAATTCGAGTTGATGATAAACTTATTTTGACATTTGGAGATCATAAGTTACCACTGAGCTGATGTAGAAGCCCACTGTTGTGAAATAGCAAGACATCATACGGAAAAAATCAAAACGATGCCCAAGTCTGTAGAGATCCCTACTCAATGTTTGCTCCCCGTTGCCACAGGCAACCTTGGCTTCAAAGAGGGATATTTGGTTCAAACCGACATCTCTTCCTTTCCCTACTTGGATGTACTCATGATGAGTTACATTACCACGCCTCAGAGTTGAGTTGAAACCTACATACATGCATGAGTCAATCATAAGTAAATGATGAAGGAACCAACGCCAATACTTTCCTCCAAGAAGTAAGGTTCATAATCTAACCAGCAAAGATGTCCTCGCTAAGATTTATGCCCCGTGATGCTTTGCTGATGCCACCCCGAGTGATGTGGAAGATTCTATCAAAGACATCAGGATGACCATAGTGAAACCTGACCCTGAAATCAGAAACATAAGGTGCCTGTGTGAGTTAAATGATCCTCTTCGTTCACAGTTTTAACAGATACTAAATTTTAGTTAAAAATGAGCTTCATCATGTGTGTAGAATAAAAAAAAGAAGACCATGACGTACTTGAGAGGACTTGCCAGGACCCGCTGACCAATGGTTACAAAGCTTGTTTCTTGGTTTGACATAAACCAGGCTAAAGAAGAAACACTGTCAACACCATGCCGAAGTGAAAAACATATAAATCAGCTAGCAAAAAGAAGGGAGTTCTATAACTAACAAAGTAATAATAATCAAATTTCCCAAAATACCTGCCAGTAAAAATATGTTCTCTGAAACCAAGAATAGTGGGTGCACGTACTCCATGGTCTTCATTGAACTCTTCCAGCAGATTCCTCATTTTAAGTGCTTCTTCCAAGTAATGGTCCTATTAATTATATACTATGGTAAGTAAAACTCATCCAACAAAGATTATTTTATTGTGGAAACTGCCGGTTGGGGGAATGTGGTTTACCTGATTCATGTCAATAGCCTGGAGAGCTTCTCCTCTTGTAAAAATGAGGGCATGATTTTGATTTTCAGGTTTCCCTTCTCCAACTTTTGCTGGACCAGGTAATTTTATTCGATATATTTCCTTTGTAAAGTAAGAGACACAAAGTTGGAATTCTGGGGGTTCTCGTATAGGACATAGTGTATAGCCAATCTGTTAAGATTTCAAATAATAAAAAACCTGATCAAGATTATCAACAGCCTTGATAAGCACTGAGTAGAACACTTTCTGCACTTTTCCGCCTTCTCGTTCCTCAACCTCATCAATGTATGCTACACGGAGAGCGGGATTGCTGCAGAATTGAATATGAAAATAAGACTCACCAAGGAACCAACCAATACTGGAATCTATTCAGCAACAAATATGGAGGAGGGACTTACTTAACCATAAGGTTCAGGATGTCAGTAGCTCTCCGGTCTCCACTTCGCTTCTGATTTCCATAGTTCTGACAGGTAGCAACATAAGTGAATTTCATATCTGCAACTGCCTCTAACTGAGCGTACAAGGATCTCTGACTTTTCTTGTCCTCCTCAGTTGGCTCTGAAATAGCTTTGTATCCTGCTAATATTTCTGTAGACACAAGATATTTTATAAGTACTTATACCAGAATGTTGAACATTTCTTCGATATGGAACTACGAATACTTCACACAAATGATCAACATTGCGCAGTATTTGGTTGTCGAATGTACGAATGACATAATACAGTGAGTTGAAAACACTTTAACGTTTAACCTATGCAGCTGATTTTAGTTCAACACAAGTCAAGTAACCACGCCTCACCTGTTTCAGTAGCCATGTCAAGAAAAGCCTGAAGTTTCAATGCTCGCCTGTAATACATCATACCTCTAACTGCAGGATAAAAAAAAAAGGTGTAAGCAAATGAAAACATCTAACAGTATATAAATAGACGTAGATGGTATAAGTTACCTGTCCTAAACAAAGTCTGTCCCCTCAAAGAAACCCAATGGCGAAGCTGCAATATATTTTCTTCACTCTCCAAAACATAAATTTCATCTTTACAACCAAGCCGCTCCAAGAAGTTAGTCCACTCATCTGAAAATGGGCGGGGGGGAATAAATTACTGAACGCATTGACAAGTAACTAAACCCAACAACAGGAAGGGTCATCAATAAGACATACCTGGAAAGATCTTCTGCAAATAGTATACAACTGATACACCATCTTCATTCTCCATTTCCAGGTCGTTCTTAGAGTAGACGGTTTCCTCACTATAATACGGAGTCAGAACACTGTAAATGCAAAACAAAAACCTCTAAGGTTAGTGAAAAGAAAAAGCTCCTCTCTGCAGTAGGAAAATGGTGTATATAAATAGCACATGGTGTCATTCAAGAAGCATAAGTTCTGTTAAAAATGGTGATAACTGATAGCCGGAGCACGGACCTGAAAGAGAGCATATTTCTGACACGAGGAGCTCGCGGCATATCCATAAACAGTGAATTTGTGAAGAAGGCAATCCTTCTTTGCGCTTCAAGGTTTGTGGGAACATCCATTGCAGACTCTTTTACCGTCAATAGTAAATGAAGACGACTTATCTAGAACAAATAATTAAATCATAATGTTGTAAATGGTCTAAAGATTGAAGAGTTTTCCTAAGGACCAGACCAGTCTTATATTTTAGTTTTTGATCTTTTACCTGTTCATCCCATTGAGCTGTTGCCACTGGAGGAAACAGTATCGCAGGTTTTGCGTCAGTACCAGCAAAGAGTTGCCTTCCGGATTCCTTGTTAGTATGCCCAAGTTCTACCAATTCACTGGAGAAAGGTG
>NC_025703.1:18362836-18364801 GCF_000633955.1 Camelina sativa | reverse complement strand
TATAGTTTCCCAGATATAACAATAACAGCTCGCAAGTATTATCATTTCCCTCAAAACATGAATTCATACTGAAAGTGGCAGCCAACTTGGCTTAGAATAGTATCAGACCTAAACTAGGGGATTGCACCGTCTCTGGCATAAAAAGTATCCACTCCCACGAACAGTCTTAAATCAATACCAATGATTAAGCAAGGATGTGGTTCACTTACCAATATTCCGACAAGCTCGACAAATTTACTACAAAGAGCAGGTAAAGGCGCCATTCTGAAATTCGAAAGGAAGGAATTCTTTGATATGTTGCTCTCCACCTCTTTGATGATGATACCAATAATCCTGTGGTATTATATCTTTTCTTAGTATCATTTAAATGAAGTCTAGAACTCAATAGAGGGACTGAAATTGCAGGTTGAAGCACATATATTGTGAAAGGTGAAGAAACTATTGTATTATCAAACAGAGGAATGTTGACCGTACTTATTAGAATCTAACACATGTCTCATTCTATTGAAATACCTTTTCTCATTCTCCCCAATTACCAAGGTGTGCAAGACATGTTTGAATGATTCGTAGCATTCAATGACAGCACATTTCATGTATTCGTCTGCGCATATGCGCTTCCAGAGGTCAGAATCTTTTGTTCGAAATTGAGCTGCCATATCCAATGCTATCGGTATCTGTAACAAGATGAGAATTTTAGCAATAAGTAGAAGTAGAAAAGGTATTTGTGATGGCAAAAAAAGAAGAAGATCACAAACCTTGCTTGCAAGCAAAAACGGTGGCCACTGAATTAGTTTCAAACTAGGGTCTGAAGTGTATGGAACAAGCAACAGATCCATCTCCCTGGACAAACAGTTGGTTTAAGACACGGAGAAATTGGGATTCATGAAGAAGGCAGTATAACTATAATACCTAAGTTGTTACCTGTCACTGATTAGATCTTCCTCACGGAAGCTGCAAATTATTTCATTCCAGAGTTGGGAAAATTTTGCCGCTTCAGTTCTTCTTGCAGCAGTGACCTGCACAGAAATATAATTTAGTAGATGTTGACAACATTCTTTCAACGATCACTTTGTAGATACAAAAGAGCATCAATCTTCTGTAACCTCTGCAAATCTTTTTGACAAGGAAAACCCTCTTCTCCTTGTTTTATCAGAAGGAACAAGATACGTATTAAATGCTCCAGGTAATGATTGAAACCTTGACCTTAGCATTCCAAGTGTTCGTATCTGGAAGGCAAACAGAAATGAGCTTATGTGTTCAAATATTTTTATGCAGGACAATGCATCAATTTCCACAGTTGCGTCTGTGACATCTAATTAATTAAGGAGATATTCATTCGAATGAATGTCAAAAGCACTTCTTATAGAGGATCATCCATCATAGCTACCTTTGGAGAACTACATATCAACTATTTACAAGAGATACTAGTTTATTGAACCATTTGGATTACACTAAAACAATAACATTGAGGAATTAGAAGATTGAATACTAACTAAATGTTATAAGAAGATATAATGCAAGAATGTTAATCGACTGAGTAGAAACACATGTGAACAATGTAAAAGAAGCATCTCAAACGCTATTTGATATCATCAAACGCCATGTGGAAACCTTAATGTCGTTTTAGTAACACAACAAGGGTAAGAGAAGTGGAGTAGAATGAATCCAGAATATACTACCTCTCCCAAACGATCAAAGGCCCCAATGACACCACCACATATTGTGGAGAATATAGCATACCAAATTTGGGTGTCCATAAAATAAACCTGAGCAAAAATTAAGGAATATGAGACACCAATCATTCTACTTATACCTGACCAAAATCTCGTTCATTTAGATGTGTGGTTAAGAAAAATATACCAGAATAACTGGTAACCAGAGCGACACCACTGCTCCATAGTTGTGCTCAGCTGCATGGCGAGTCGAAACATTTATCTTAGCCGAAATACTAACAGCAAAGTCGAA
>NC_025703.1:18333324-18361630 GCF_000633955.1 Camelina sativa | reverse complement strand
TGAGAACGATTATGATAGTTCGACATCAGGTCACATCACATAACTGTTATGCAGTTTCAAACCTGTAGAAAGTAACTGAATGCAAATTTGCAACAGAAAAGCAACAGCCAGAAAATCGTATACCTGGAAATTTCAAGAAACAGATTAGCAAAAACAATTGTATAAGCAGAGCATTGATATAAATTTCATTATATGCGATCAATTCTTCAGTAGAATATGTTTGACTCCATAAACTCACTTTATGAGTGCAATTTGACTTTCATGCATCCCTCTTCCAACATAAATTCTTGGCTGAAAAGGAAAACATAGGACATGCACATCAGTAAATGGTATATTCAAACAACATGTAAGATATCCCCCTGAGCATAAGCCATAATCAAAAACTTATTTAATCATTGATATAGCCAATAAACACGCAAACTTTCCTCTCGACTTGCATATACATATAACTAACAAGCAATACAAGAATATTGATCCTCAGTGGCAGATAATCTCAACTATCCGATTCAGAGGTCTGTTAACGTTCCTAAGGGTTTTGCTGACTAGATAAACTGGGAATGGAATTATCATGCAGGACTAGAAGACAGGGAATGTATAACATCCAGCCTTCATACCTGTGACCACCACAAGAGCAATCTAAATATATGCCAGTCTGAATTCTCGATCCAGCGTCGAAGCATTGGAAAAATGAACATGATAGCTGCCAGTACATTTGGAAGTAAGTACAATGCTACAGCCATGATATAAAGCGGAGGAACGCCTTTAACTTGTGGAAGAAATGATAGCCATTGTTTCAGCTGGCCAGGAGCAAAAGAGACAGACTGGGCATAGCATAGGGGTAACACAACACACCAAGCGAGACTGACAATGATCTTGAGAATATTTCTCAAAACATCAGTAAATTTCCACCTGTGGAAACCTGGAAAGTTTAAGATAACGTCCAGGACACCTAACATGGAAGCAAAACATCAAGTTAACCTTTATTTTCAGGAAACATAACCAAATGATGAGCACAAAGAAACTCCATAGAAATTAGAAAATAATATAGCATTGACGTGACATACTTTGAAGGAAGCGTAGAAAAGCCGCGGTAATGAAGATACTGGAGAGAGAATATAAAACATCCTTCCGTAAGATTTCCCTCAANCAAGCAATACAAGAATATTGATCCTCAGTGGCAGATAATCTCAACTATCCGATTCAGAGGTCTGTTAACGTTCCTAAGGGTTTTGCTGACTAGATAAACTGGGAATGGAATTATCATGCAGGACTAGAAGACAGGGAATGTATAACATCCAGCCTTCATACCTGTGACCACCACAAGAGCAATCTAAATATATGCCAGTCTGAATTCTCGATCCAGCGTCGAAGCATTGGAAAAATGAACATGATAGCTGCCAGTACATTTGGAAGTAAGTACAATGCTACAGCCATGATATAAAGCGGAGGAACGCCTTTAANTTGAAAAGATCTCCATCATCACGCATTGGCCAGCCCAGAGAGAAGCAATCAGGACTCCTATATAACAGTAATGCACAAATTATATATAAAAGGTGCCCTCACCAACTAAACCTTCAATTTTACAGACTTGAGGTCAAAAATACCAAAAATATTCGTTCAGATCATCATAGTTGGACCAATCTGAGTGAGCAGCCTTGCCGTTCGCATTCTTATTTGCTTCCTAATTCATAAAAAGTTAGCTACCGTGTATACAATGTCAGGATTCTTAAAATGACTTGTCATTCAAACATGTACCTTTTGAACTACACGGTAGATTGGTGTAATGACCTTCCGTAGAAATGCCTCATCATCTCCACCGTAAGAAGGCTTAATATTTTCTCCAGTAACGATGCTGACATTTCCAGCCAAGAGACCATGGAGTTCATAAGCCATCTGAGCATAACCAAGAGATATAGTTGTTTTTTTACGTCCAAAAATAAAAGGAAAAAATGGGGAAAAAAGTAAATGAAGAGAATCTGAATAAGTTACTGACATTGTGGAAAATATAGCACAAGCACTCTGGCATGAAGCGAATATTTGCAGCTTCACCCCAGATGAGAAGATACAAGCCCATATATAGTATCTTCCTCTGTTGTATATCTTGAGCAGCTTGAGGAAGCCTTTGCATAAAAAAACAGAGTGAATTTTGATAAATCAATCATTTGAAAACATTTCCCATCCAAGCCATTTAGAAAACAAAATTTTTCCAGCTACCTTAAACTGTGTTTACGTCCTAAAAATTTGCACCAGTTCTTGTAGTTCTTAAAGAGCTTTGTCATTACGGCATCAACGGCTCTGTCATCGAGCTGAATATACAGATTAGTTAGTTGAAAGAAATGAAACGTGCTTAATAGATGAATAGTATAGAGATATACTGAATTGATGAAATATTGAGATAATGCTTTGTTTTTCTATCTGCTTAGGATAATTCTGTTTAAGGGCCCTGGATAACAAACTTCTTGATAAATGAATAAACCAGGTCTATGGTGTTGTTCACAAGGTCGATGAACTTTTATCAGACTGTACCCAAAGCTCTTAATTACCCACTCTACTCACTCCTATAGTGTCGTTGGCTCTCAAAGAGTGGAACTATCAAGAGTACCTTGTTTAGAGGTTCTGGCTTAGGAGTCAACCTTATGTGATTATCAGCAAGTAAACAAACCAAATGTTCCCTCTGATTTCTGACATTGTCTCTCTGTGAAAATCAAAAAGATAAAGAAAGTAAGAAATATGTCTCAGTGTTTTTATGCCTTTAACATTATATCTTCTTGTCACTCTTTTCAGATCACCGACTTGCCTGAAATCCGAACATAGCTCTTAACCAGTCAAGAAGATCCAGATTTCCGGTTTTCTTTCGGTGCTGCTCAAATCCAGATGGCCAGTTCAATCCGCGAGTGTTCCCCAAGGCAGCTACAGCGGCTTTGACCTAGTCATCAACCAGCGTTAGAGGTATAAGAAGGCAGATATCAAAATTTAGCGGCCATTACATTTAAGAATGGGAAGAATAATTCAAATTGTATATACCTCCTCAAGCTGCATAACGGACTGTGAAGCTCCAGCAGAATCTAGTGGAAGAATGTTGTACGGTGCGTAAATTTCATTTTTTTCTTGGACATCTCTAGCAGCTGCAATGATCTACGCAGAAACACATATGGAAACGTTTTAAACTCCCATCTTGGTTAGCTAATCATTAAGGAATCTTTTATAGCTGTCCTGATTGCTTTGAAGAAATTTAATTTGGACACAAACCTCAGGAGCTACTGCTTCAACTTTCTCGCTCTTGTTAACTGCCATGAGCACTTCAAAGAGCACTCCGGCTGTCTGGTATGCTTTACCAAGCTGAGCTCTGCAAGATGATGGTTCAGAAAATCCGTCAGAAAAAGAGCATTATATTATTTCTCTGCAAAGCCCAACACATGATAAGTTTGGAAAACACAGGATTGTATCTTTACCTGTCTGCTTGATCTCCTTCATCAAGTGCCCTGACATAGTGCTCATAATATTGTTGATAGAAGCTCTCAACTTCCCGCCCATCAGTTTTCTTCACCCTAGAAGCAAGACTTGAAGCATTGTCCTGCGTCACAAAAAAATTGTTACTATATCTACTGATGCTAGAAGAAAATGTCATTATCCGTATCATTTCAAATGGATATTCTCAAGGTGTAAAACAAATGCAACTCTGGAGCCCCAGTTTAGGAGTAATTTGAAAAGTAAATCTTGTGAATAAAGAGACTTGTCTAGTAGCAGATTGTATCATAAGGTGAAGGTCTGAGATGATGACCTTTTAAACTGGAATTTGAAAACATCCTTTGTGAAAACTACTACACAGAACATCAAGAAAACTATAGATGGGATCATATTAACACTGGCTATCTATGTGTGGGGGTTTAGATGATTAAAAGCCTGATTTAAAGGCTCTTATGAATTGCTATTTTCTGTGCGAGNGTGTCTTGAACTGCCTCACACCTCTTCCACTAGAGCTTGCATCCAACCTATGAGCTTTCTCGAAAGCATAAAATCGACCTTCACACGAGCACATGGAAATTAAAGTGATCAGGGACATAAATTGAAGTAGTTCAGCTTTATCCTAGAAGCAAAACAAATAAGGAGACGCAAAAATCATACAGAGATAGGCAACACGGGGGCGCTCATGTTCAATCTCTGCAGCAACACGTAGAATAGGAGCAATGGTACCAAGGGAGGCCGGAACCACCTCATGATCAAAAACTTCAATCGAGACTGTTGTGGCAGCACTACGAGATGGCCGCCTCATAAGCCCCTGAGGGCCAGAGTCATGAGATGTACTACTCTGCGCCATCTCTCTCCCTGTTAAGAAACATTGAATCACAAATGAAACCGAGATTCTCAATAAACAACAAATAGATACGAAGGATTTAATTGAACCAAAAAAAAAACAGCTAATTTTGTCAAGAGATTAAGATGCAGCGTCGGGATTTTAGGTCGCACACACGGCCACGAGCTGTTGAGATTACTCGTTCTCTCACTCAAACACACAGCTCCGGAAATACATGAACAATCGAAAACGGAGCTGGAGCGACGAAATTAAAATCCAGAAGAAGACGAACACGGGAAGCGAGATATCAATAAATTCCGATAAAACAATTTCACGGAAACTCAAATCGGAAATCGTACGGAACAAACAAAAGGACCTTAAAATGAGTAACGACGACGACGAACACACGCACACAAAAAAAAAATCAAAATCAGGCGCTCATGCGAACATCGATTCAATGTTTCACATCTCATTTCCAAAAACAAAAATCTCACGGAAGCTGAATCGACTCAATGTTCATCATCGTGCGTCAAAAAAAAAAAACGAACGGAAGAACGAACTCACGTTTAGATGCGAAGAGCTTCTAGATCCCCTTCCCTGAAGATATAAATCGTGAGTGTAATCGAAGGATAAACATGGAGATTAACAAAAAAAAGCGGAGAAATAGCAACGACGATTTCACCTGAAACAGAGACGAGGTGGCTCAATTTCGCGTCGGGCATGAACACAACACAGAGAGAAATTATTAAAAAAAAAAAAAAAAGTGACGAGAGGAAGAAGATGAAGATGAAGAACAAGAGAGAGGGGGGGGGAGAGAGAGATCAAAAATGAAAAAAAAAAAATGTTGTTTTACGGTTTAAGAGGGAAATGAGAGAATATTTTCAGTTAGGGAGAGATAACACGTGGCGTAATAAGATAGGCTAATAAAATAGCGATGGTGGAAGGGAAGGGAAGGTGTTCGTCTCTCTCACAATTGGACCTCCGCATCTTTCTCCAATTTTTTTCTGTTATTTCCAAGTTTTGAGGAGTATATACAAGTCATCATATATTTTTAATGTAACTATGAACAGATTAACGATTTCTTGGGTGTTTTTTTTATAGTAATCTAATAAATGTAGACTATGTACTTTTTTTATAGTAATCTAATAAATGTAGACTATATATGTAGTTTATGATAAAATTTGTTAGGGTCAATTTCTCAATATGGTAAACAATACGAACGTAAATGAATTTGTGTGCTTTAATTAAGTGATATCATCATGCATGCACGGTATAGAATATGTGAGTACTCGTTGTTGCATGTCGACTTAGATGATGTATGGACTAGGCTACTAGCGTTACATATGGTATATTGGGTTGATTCGATCGTCGTTGCACCATACGAACTCGGTTCGAACTAAAATACGCGAAACCCATTTTAGAAGAGTTATGTGATATCTAAAACTGATGCTGTGAGAACAGAAGCTTTAGCCTTCGTTCCGGAGTGAATTCTGAGCGGGGATGCTAATCACCGTTCTAGTTCCGAGCTAAAAGAGAGACTAAATGTAATTTGCAAGGTGAAAGTAAATTCTTATTGCCAAAATGATAGTTTTCAATCCCCCATACAACATCTCTCTCCTCTCTTATTTATAGTGCTATTACAGTTAATGCTGAATATATTAGAGGCATAAATCTCGTACTCAGTTAATGTAATTTAATTCGATAATTTGAACGCCCTCCGAGCTCCGGTGCACCTTAGCTCGCAATTATGCTTTCACTTCGNAGTTCAGCTTTATCCTAGAAGCAAAACAAATAAGGAGACGCAAAAATCATACAGAGATAGGCAACACGGGGGCGCTCATGTTCAATCTCTGCAGCAACACGTAGAATAGGTGCAATGGTACCAAGGGAGGCCGGAACCACCTCATGATCAAAAACTTCAATCGACACTGTTGTGGCAGCACTACGAGATGGCCGCCTCATAAGCCCCTGAGGGCCAGAGTCATGAGATGTACTACTCTGCGCCATCTCTCTCCCTGTTAAGAAACATTGAATCACAAATGATACCGAGATTCTCAATGAACAACAAATAGATACGAAGGATTTAATTCAGAAGAAGACGAACACGGGAAGCGAGATATCAAATTCCGATAAACAATTTCACGGACACACAAATCGGAAATCGTACGGAACAAACAAAAAAGGACCTTAAAAATCAGTAACGACGACGAACACACGCACAAAAAAAAAAATCAAAATCAGGCGCTCATGCGAAACATCGATTCAATGTTTCACATCTCATTTCCAAAAACAAAAATCTCACGGAAGCTGAATCGTGCGTCAAAAAAAAAAAAAACGAACTCACGTTTAGATGCGAAGAGCTTCTAGATCCCCTTCCCTGAAGATTAAAAAAAAAAACGAATCGTGAGTGTAATCGAAGGATAAACATGGAGATTAACAAAAAAAAAAAGCGGAGAAATAGCAACGACGATTTCACCTGAAACAGAGACGAGGTGGCTCAATTTCGCGTCGGGCATGAACACAACACAGAGAGAAATTATTAAAAAAAAAAAAAAAAGTGACGAGAGGAAGAAGATGAAGATGAAGAACAAGAGAGAGGGGGGGGGAGAGAGAGATCAAAAATGAAAAAAAAAAAATGTTGTTTTACGGTTTAAGAGGGAAATGAGAGAATATTTTCAGTTAGGGAGAGATAACACGTGGCGTAATAAGATAGGCTAATAAAATAGCGATGGTGGAAGGGAAGGGAAGGTGTTCGTCTCTCTCACAATTGGACCTCCGCATCTTTCTCCAATTTTTTTCTGTTATTTCCAAGTTTTGAGGAGTATATACAAGTCATCATATATTTTTAATGTAACTATGAACAGATTAACGATTTCTTGGGTGTTTTTTTTATAGTAATCTAATAAATGTAGACTATGTACTTTTTTTATAGTAATCTAATAAATGTAGACTATATATGTAGTTTATGATAAAATTTGTTAGGGTCAATTTCTCAATATGGTAAACAATACGAACGTAAATGAATTTGTGTGCTTTAATTAAGTGATATCATCATGCATGCACGGTATAGAATATGTGAGTACTCGTTGTTGCATGTCGACTTAGATGATGTATGGACTAGGCTACTAGCGTTACATATGGTATATTGGGTTGATTCGATCGTCGTTGCACCATACGAACTCGGTTCGAACTAAAATACGCGAAACCCATTTTAGAAGAGTTATGTGATATCTAAAACTGATGCTGTGAGAACAGAAGCTTTAGCCTTCGTTCCGGAGTGAATTCTGAGCGGGGATGCTAATCACCGTTCTAGTTCCGAGCTAAAAGAGAGACTAAATGTAATTTGCAAGGTGAAAGTAAATTCTTATTGCCAAAATGATAGTTTTCAATCCCCCATACAACATCTCTCTCCTCTCTTATTTATAGTGCTATTACAGTTAATGCTGAATATATTAGAGGCATAAATCTCGTACTCAGTTAATGTAATTTAATTCGATAATTTGAACGCCCTCCGAGCTCCGGTGCACCTTAGCTCGCAATTATGCTTTCACTTCGCTTCTCCTGCTTCAGCTTAATGGGCCGCCCTTTTTGTAAATCGGGCCCATCCAGCCTAATTGTCTTGGGCCCAGATCCATTATCCAAACTGACGGAACGCGGTACCAACAGTTCCCCCCCCCAAGTCTCCCGAACTCTTTAGTTCGTGAGACTTTTGGCTTTCGATGAACCGCTTCGGGAAACTGAATATCTCTTGTATCCCATGATTTGATTGTGATAATGATGGGATTTGCCTTCTCGAACAAGCCTCGGGACCCACTACGCTTCTCAACACGCTATAAGAGAGAGAAAGAAACAAACTGGAACCTTTCGCTTCCCTAGGTAATCATTTCTTTCCCTCAATCTGGCGTATAAAGGTAGTTCACTTATCACTTTCCTGCTATCGCTCTCTTTTTTTTTCTTTTTTCTTGTGAATGAACTCACCTTCGGGCCTCGTGTGCGCTTGTTCATGCCGAACTGGACTTCGAAAATCGGTAGCGTAGAGTACTCTGTATGGTATTAGATTTTCTTCCCTCTCTTTTCCGTTCTTGACCACTTTGTTATTTGTTTTCCAGCTCACTTCGAGCGTGGTCAGCTCTCTCCCACCTTCGCCGAATACTTCTCCCGACTCTGCAAAGGTCAGATCGCTTGGGACTCGTTTTCGTGCGAACGAATCAGAGATTCCGGAGTTCGACTTAGGAGCTGTTCCTACGTTTCCTCCACCGAACCTCATTTTTTCGATACTTCCACCATGGCTTACAGAGAAGAGAGAGCTTTCAGGAGAAACATGGAGAATGCCGAGAAGGAGGCGAAAAGGCTCATGTCCAACTCCCTGGCAAAGGGCAAGGCCCGCATCCTGGCTAGAAACACTGACTCTTCTGCGTCTAAGTCGGCTGACGCTCCACCCTCAGCCTCTAAAGCTACCGCGACTCCTGCTCGGGAGCCCAGCATTGAACCGACCTCAGGATCCGCTGATCCCACTCTGATTGTTATCTCGGATTCGGCTGACGAACCCATAGAGAGTGGTGCCCCTACTCCGGTTATCGCATGCAACCGAGCTGACGACAACCCGCAGCAGACTGAGCAATCGAGGAAGAGGAAGGAGCCTGAAACTCTTACTTCTTCCCGTGAGAAAGTTCGAGCCTGAATCGGCTCCTCTGGAGACGAACAAAGCAGGTCCAGTTCGAGGGATGGTGTGCCTCTCTCCGAGAAGAAATCCGGAGATCCTCTTTAGTCTAAGGAGTCCGGAGGCTCCTCCAAAAATCTCCCCCCAAAGTAACAGCGTCACTCTCCCCGAGGTAAGCGTTTCGTTTTTTTTTTGTTTTGTTTTTTACACCGTGTAATTCATGCTGATTCTTAAACAAGCTCGCCTGTTTTTCTTTTCTTAACGCAGGTGATCTTATATGGCCCTTCCCAATTGATTCCCAATTTTCCTGCATTGTTCTCTTCGATGTTTTCGTAGACCTTCTGAAGGACTAGATCGCCGACTGCCAAAGGCCTGCTTTGGATCTTGGAGTTATAATAGCGGGCAACGGCGTTCTGGTAATTTTGCATCCGAACTAAGGCTTGATCCCGATGCTCGTTTATGATATCGAGGGTATCCTGTAGAAATTCCTCATTCTCCGTAGCCCAAAGTGGATTTATCGTGGAACAAACTCCGGGTACTTCTATGGCAGCTGGGACTATAGCGTCGACTCCGTATACTAAGGAAAAAGGTGTTTCATTAGTAGCCCGGCGAGGTGTTGTTCGGATTGCCCAAAGTACGCCTTGCAATCCGTCCGGCCAGCGTCCTTTGTGAGAGTCGAGCCATTTCTTCAAGTTAGCTAATATGACTTTGTTCATTGCTTCGGCTAGCCCATTACCTTGCGGGTAACGAGGAGTTGACTTGCTGAGTCGTATTTTCCATTTCGCGCAGAAGCCTTTGAATTGCAAGGAGATGAATTGCGGGCCATTGTCCGTGACGATTTCATTAGGAACATCGTACCGGTAGATTATGCTTTTCAACATGAACTGTTCTACTTCTTCACTTGTCACTTTTGCATAGGCCGCTGCTTCCACCCATTTGGAGAAATAATCGGTAAGAGCCAGCACGTACTGAATTCCTCCCGGT
The DNA here is from genome assembly GCF_000633955.1 of Camelina sativa. Classification (NCBI taxonomy): domain Eukaryota; kingdom Viridiplantae; phylum Streptophyta; class Magnoliopsida; order Brassicales; family Brassicaceae; genus Camelina; species Camelina sativa. The sequence continues at coordinate 18,351,692 of NC_025703.1, read as the reverse complement.
CCTCGATGTAAAGGGCCAATGATGTCCAGAGACCACCTCATGAACGGGTAAGGTGCAGACACCAAAGACAGGAGTTCGGTTGGCTGATGGATTGACGGAGCATGCTTTTGACACTTCTCACAGGTTTGGGAGTATTCCTCGCAGTCGGCAACCATAGTAGGCCAGAAATACCCTTGTCTCTTGATTTTGAAGGCCAAAGTCCGCCCTCCGGAGTGATTTCCATTGGGACCATCATGAACAACTCGCATTAATGCCGCAGGCTCTTCACCAGCGACACACGTTAGATAAGGACCAACTACACTTCGGTGTAGGAGTATTCCTGTAACACCCGTACCGTCTCAAAAGACGGGACAACATGTAATCCATCCGGTCTTGCCAAAAACGTTTCTTTCTTTAAAATTCACCAATGAACAAACTTCAACATGCAAATCTTGAGACTTACTAACCTGGGAAAAAAGGGAAAAAGGGGTGAGTAAACAAATTTACTTAGTGAGGAGATCAAACTCTGTCCACTGGATATACAGTTATAATGTTCCAAATATAATCAACAATTATTACTTAGCATAGATTCAAAATGTTTATCAATAAAACAAACAAGCAAACATCTTATTTTTCATCAATAACTTCGATTTTATTTTATATACTTTTGTGGCAACTACCACACTAAAACATTTCTGTTTTCTTTATATTATTTTAGAAGTTTTACGTTCCTTATAGGTTTGGCCATTAACACTTTTTCTGGCTCCCAAACCCCCTTTCTTAGAAGACCACGGCCAATAGCTCGATTCTTCCCTGCTCGTCAGCGGTTTATGACCTGCAATGAACCCGTCGGTCCATTACAGTCCAACATCCTCAAGTATCTTTTCCTTTCTCATCTCATCTCATTCTCATGTATGTTCATAGTTATATTTATAATAAAAATATATAAGTTAATTCATAACATCAGATTATGTAGCTAATGTGCTTCACATATATCATATTACTAACAACCTATTTTACCATGCACACAAATCCACACAAACACTTTCAATCAACAAACAATTCTTGAGTCTATACTCAGCAACTATCGAAGAGTACATAAAGAAAGAGGTTACTATTATCCGGAAATACCACCCCTTAGCCATTGAATTTAATACTTGGTTTAGAAAATGCAACAACAAAAACCAGCTTCAGCAACGATCCTCGATCTGCAGCGGTTTAGATGACTATAATCAATTAATCCATCCCAAAATCCCTATTTAAATTGAATGGGTAACATTCCAGTTAATTAATTAGATCTAGCTTAGTAATTAAACCAAACCAAAATCAAATAATTTAATAATTCCACGAGACCATGATTCAGTTCAATAATCACAATTCATCACCACAATCATACAACTTAGTTTAATCAATAACCAATTACAGCACACTATCCATTACACCGCCGTTCAACTTATACACGTGCCCACACCAACACAAATCAACTCACGTATTGAAACTTCGGTTCAAGACGTCAATTACGAAACTTAGAATTCTTGGTTTACTCTGGTTGAGATCCGGTTTAATAACAACACAACAACGACAAGAGTAAGCTTCACCGTTTACCTTTCTCATACACTCGGACGAGTTTGCTCCACGATTCAAGCAACGGAGTCTGCTCGGCAACAGGGATCCAAAGTGGCTCAAGCTCACGTTGGTGTTCAGTTCTCATGATTCACAATCAAACAACAACAACAGATCATTAGACAACATCATTTACTTCATGCGCAAGTTACAAAAGAACACTAGGGCTTCCTTACCCTTAACGGCCTCGACAATGGCTATGGCTGTTACGGAGACAGCGGCTGACTTCTCCACTGACAGTGGTTAACACATGGTTTCAAACTCCGGTGATTCACGATGGGTTGCTGATGAACAACAAATCCCCGTGACCTCTTGCTCTCCTTCTCAACGATGGCAATGACAACAACATGAGAAAGACGGTGATAATGGTGAACTACGACGTTGAGAGAGACTTAGGATTAGGGTTCACAAACTCTCTTCTCTCGACAAAACAAGGACGGCGATATAAGTGCATCCACACTTACACCATAAACCCTTTGTCGTTTTAACTTTGGTTAACTTGGGCTATTAATGGGCTAAAACTTCAAATAGCCCAATAATTAAAAATGGGGATGTTACAATTCCGCTGTAGATGCAATATCGTGCACTGACAACTTTGAGTTTCCTAGCTGCCCACTTATCAGCTGGGAGTTCTCCTTTTTCCAAGTAAGCCCAGATCGGGCTCCGCAAGTCTCCTGCCCCCCCCCCAATTGTTGGTGTTCGTATTGCTCGAAGGTGTGTACAGGAGAACGGCTCGGTCGGTGGTAGGTGGGCTAGAAATGTCCGGAATTGGGATGGAGTCTTGTTCGACCGTAGGAGAGCGAATAATGTCCGGAGTAGGCGTGATGGGAGCCGAGTCTACCCGTGGTGGGGGGTCAGAAATCGTCTTGCGAACCACTTCTTTGGCAGCTAACTTTTTCTTCATTGCCCGGGTTATCGCATGCGAACTCTCTAAATGTATACTTCGAAATTCGATGACTTCCACTCGGATAATTCTCGCAGTTGCGAGGTCCGAAGTCGAGGCTAGCGCTGCTAAGGCGTCTGCAGCGGAGTTTTCAGTTCGTGGGATCTTAGTGACCTCGAAATCGTCAAACTTAGTTGCCAACTCACGGGTTGCTGCTAGGTAAGCTTCCATGCGTCCATCTTTTGTCTCATATTCGCCCAGAAACTGGTTAGTGACCAGCTGCGAATCACAAAAAGCCCGGAGCTTTCGTTCACCGATCCCTACTGCGAGGCGTAAGCCAGCGAGAAAAGACTCATATTCAGCTTTGTTGTTTGATGCACTGAATGCTAGGCAAAACGACTGCTCAAACACTTCGCCTGTAGGGGAAGTGAGGCGAACCCCAACCCTTGCACCTGTCCTGGAAGATGCACCGTCTACGTGCAACGTCCATGGGACCTCAATGTTATCTTCTACTGAACTGGCGAGAGGGAGTTCTATAAGAAAATCTGCCAGCACTTGGGCCTTAGCACAAGTTTGAGTTTGGAATTCGATGTCATATTCACTAAGCTCCACCGACCATTTCGCTAATCACTGAGACTGGCTCGGAATACGTAGTACCGTCCGAAGTGGTTGTGTCGTTAGGATTACGATCGAATAAGATTGAAAGTAAGACCGTAGTTTTCTTGCCGAAGTAACTACTGCTAGGGCCAGCTTCTCCATCATAGGATACCTGGATTCTGCCCCTGTAAATGACTTACTGACATAGAAAATCGGCCTCTGCTCCCCTCCTTTCTTCGCGAACTAATACTCCACTCACTGCGCTGTCCGAGACAGCTACATAGAGGAAAAGTGGTTCACCTAATTCAGGCTTCGCCAAGACCGGAGGTTGAGATAGGTATGCTTTCAGCTCAGTACACGCTTCCTCGCACTTCGCATCCCACACGACATTTCCCCCCCCCCTTTTTTAATAGCTGGAAGAATGGGAGGCACTTGTCCGTTGACCTGGAGATGAAACAATTAAGAGCTGCGATCCGTCCGGTGAGATGCTGTACTTCTCGTAATGTCCTCGGGGAACCTATGGATAAGAAGGCGTTGATTGGTCTCGGGTTAGCTTCAATTCCCCACTCTATGACGATGTAACCTAAAAATTCCCCGGATGGGACCGCGAAAGTGCACTTTGTAGGGTTAAGCTTCATCCCGAACTGGTTCAGGATGTCGAAACAAACTTTCAAGTCCGCCAGGTGCGAACTAGCTTCCATGGATTTCACCAGCATATCGTCAATATAGACTTCCATGGTTTTTCCGAGCTGCTCCTCGAACATCCGATTCATAAGACGCTGGTAGGTTGCTTTGGCGTTTTTCAATCCAAATGGCATCACTTTGTAGCAATAAGTCCCGCGGTCCGTAACAAATGCAGTCTTTTCTTGATCTTCAGGATTCATGAGGATTTGGATGTAACCAGAGAAAGTGTCCATGAAGGACATTAGTTCGTGTCCCGAGGTTGACTCGACTAGCCTGTCGATGTGTGGAAATGGGAAACTGTCCTTGGGACATGCCCTGTTCAGATCGGTAAAGTCAACGCAAACCCGTGACTTTTCATTCTTCTTCTTTACAACCACCGTGTTTGCAGGCCATTCTGGGTACTTTACTTCACGGATTTGACCTGCATTCAGTAAACGATCTACCTCTTTCTTAACGATCTCAGCTTTCTCAGGACCGAGTTTCCTTCGCTTCTGCTTTACCGGCCTAAACGTCGGATCTACATTCAGCTAGTGTAAAATGACCTCCGAACTGCTCCCGGGCATTTCATCAACGGACCACGCGAATGTGGAAATGTTCTCCTTCAGAAAGGAGATCAAATTGGCTCGGAGCTCGCTCCCAAGTCCGGCTCCGATCTTGATTTCCTGGTCTGAAAACTTATCATTAGTAAAAACAGACTCAGTGAGGTCACCTTTAAGCTACTTCCGAACTGGTTTCTTAGTGACCTCGAGATGTGGTTGCTATTGAACCAAAAGTTTGTGACTCGCCATATAGCAACTTCTAGCCATCCTTTGGCTTCCTAAAATTTCCAAAATCCTTGTTGGATTGGGAATTTAACGCACTGATGGTACGTAGAGGCTATGACCTTCATCTGAAAAAGCGAAGGTGTTCCCATTATAGCATTGTAGGCTGCAGGTCAGTCAAAGACCGTGAATTCCACCATTTTCACTACGCCTTGAGTAGAAACTGGTAATGTAATTGTCCCCAATGACATCGATGTCTCACTCGTAAATGAGACTTGTAGAGAAGGTGGTCCTACAATATGTTCTCTTCTGATGCCCATTCTAGTAATCGTTTCTAGGAATATTAAATCCACCGAACTCCCAATACCTATCAGGATTCGGCATACTTCGTGATTTGCAACATCCAATGATATGACAAGTGCATCGTCATGCGGAGTACTTAGTTCCTCGGTTTCTTTCTCCGAGAAGGTGACTTTGGGTAGATCGTTCGCAGTGACTTTGATTCGCTTAGGCTGCAGACTCGTGAGCTTCCGCTGATGGTCTTTTATTGTCGTGACGGAGTTTCGGAAGAGGTGTGATCCTCCCATAATGACATCTATTCTTTTCTTGGGAGCTGCATCACCGTCAGTTTGCTTTGGTTTCTTCTGTGGTGGAGCTTCCTCATCAGACTCGAATGGTGATTTCTGATCGAGCTCACTGATAGTAACGTCTGGCATTTCTCCAGACACAAATTTTTCTGCAAGGAGATGCATCAGCTTTTTGCAGTCCCGGGTTGAATGTCTGTTTGTTTTATGTAGCTCGCAGAACGCATTTTCGTCCCGGACCCACTTATTACTTGGGAGCACCATGCTCTTGGAGCGCGGTGAGAATGGTGGTTTGGATGATGAATTTCTTGGGAAACCTTTTTGTGGAGACTTGTCCACGGCAAAAGTTCTTGGTCCGGGCTTCGGAGTGGATGGAGGAGTATTTTTGGCGGGCACTTTGAATCGAGGTTTGGTAGCTACTTTATGCTTTTGAGCTGCGGCTGCCCTCTCTTCCTCTGCAACTATCCAGTTCGAAGCCCGATGTAATGCGTCTTGGATGGTAGCGAGTTGATTTACCGTTAGCTCTTCACGGAAGCGGGACTCATGCCAAAGGCTATTTTTCAGTGCGGCCAAGGCGGTTGAATCCGAAAGCCCTGGAATCTGGACTTGAATTTCTTTGAATTTAGTGATGTATGAGCGGAGTGATTCTCCGGCGGTTTGGTTCAAGTTCCAGAGTTGGGCGTCCGTTAGTGCTGTTTCAATCAAGCTAGAGTACTGTTTGAGAAATGAAGTTGATAGCTCCGTGAAGTTGTTAATGGAGCCAGCTGCCAAGGATGCGAACCAGAGTAGAGCTGGCCCGCAAAACGTCTCTGCGAACAATTTACAGTATCCGGCGTCCGCTTCGTGCGGCTCGAGGTCCACGCGGCTAGCCGTCATCAAGAAAGTTTTGAGGTGAGTTGTCGGGTCCTCTTTCCCTTCGTAGCTCGAGAATTTATTTTTCTGGTGTCCTTGACGCGAACTCGGGCTACCTGTTCAGAGAAAGGAGTTCGCTTTGACTCTTCGATTACTGGGGAGATGTCCGGTGCCGAAGTGGTTGCATTGTGCATCAGAGATCGCATGTCTCGGATCTCGCTCTACATTCTATGAAACTCGGGGTTGGAAGAAAAACCCGGAGTAAAGTTCTCTCGGAGGTTTCCTCCCACTGGGGGAGGGATCCGAACTGGAACTTCGGAGGATCCAGCGACTTCGATTTGAACCGGGGTGTGCCTGTCATCGATAAATGGTGATGATGGTTGAGAGACTGTATGAGGTGGGAAGGTATTCCCCGGAGTCGCTGTTGCCGTTGCCGGCGGCAAGGCGAATGGCGGAATGATGCCAGTGAAATCTAAAGCACGTCGCCGCGGATTTTGCTCGGAAGAAAGGAGATCTACCCGATCGGCATACACACGGTGAGAGGTGGAAAGATCAGCGACGAAACTTGTGATCGTCTCCAAGCGAGTAGAGATCTGCCCCTCTAGGCTGTCGAAGCGTTCAGACGAAGCAGCAGAGGCTGTTTGCTGACGGTCTAACTTTTCGGCCAAATCCTTGAAAAGTTTCTGGATTGTATCCATGGTTACCTGGTTGGAGGATTCGTTAGCCATGAAGGTGCTTGTTTGGTTTGGGATCATAGGTAGAGTCGGAACTAGCGAGAGTACAGGTGATGGACCCCCTCCTTCTAGCGCTAAATGTGAGAAGAAAAGCTTTAGCCTTCGTTCCAGAGTGAATTCTGAGCGGGGATGCTAATCACCGTTCTAGTTCCGAGCTAAAATAGAGACTAAATGTAATTTGCAAGGTGAAAGTAAATTCTTATTGCCAAAATGATAGTTTTTGATCCCCCATACTACATCTCTCTCCTCTCTTATTTATAGTGCTATTACAGTTAATGCTGAATCAATCAGAGGCATAAATCTCACACTCCATTAATGTAATTTAATTCGATAATTTGAACGCTCTCCGAGCTCCGGTGCACCTTAGCTCGCAATTATGCTTTTACTTCACTTCTCCTGCTTCAGCTTAATGGGCTGCTCTTTTTGTACTTCGGTTCATCCAGCCTATTTGTCTTGGGCCCAAATCTATTATCCAAACTGACGGATCGCGGTACTAACAGATGCCTCGTTCATGTGTTTATTTTTTTTCTGTCAAAAACGGAAAAACCTATTTATCCAACAATATGTTTCTTTATTATTTTTTTAAAAAAACATTATCTCTATAGACATATATATTCTTCTTATGTTGTTTTCCTAGTGGATATATTAGTTGATCAATATAATAAAACTTGGATGTTTTTTACCAGAGCATGACACCTCAGATTTTGTACGAAAACGGAGATTGACACATCAATTAAAATGAATACCCAATTAAATTAAAACAATTAATACAGTTAAGCACAATATTTGGTTCGTGACTCAAAATATTTTTTCTCTTCGCTGCTCGATGATGTATCAATTTATTTTGATTCTTCTCTTGCTATCAATCGATTTCTTATTCTTCTTGCTATTAATCGATTTCCTCTTCTCTTATCCGTCGACCGATCTCTTATTTTTTTGTTTGTATTCATCAGGGGAGGCAAATACTCAGAAGAAGATGCTAAAAAAGTAATAGTTCAGGGCATGGTTCATTGTCACCTCAAACCCTAGGTTCATATCCGGAGCCTGGGGATTTGAAGATTTCTGAGAGGTTTTTGCACAAAAACTCAATGAGTCGGGTGGAGGATGATCTAAAGGTGTCGATTGGGGAGGGTTTGAGCTTCGAGAAATGGATGTGAACAGGGACCGAATTCTTTTAGAGTGGCTTTCTCATCATCGGATGGTTGAGTTCAAATCGAAATTGAAATTAATGATTCTTTTAGACTGGCTTTCTCATCATCGGATGGTTGGATTGAACTTCGACTTCGTGATGTTGAATTTGACAAAGCACTCTTCGTATATGATCTACAATGTCTTCCTCTACTTTAGTCATGTTATTCAAAAGCAGTACTTTGATATTTATGGCGATAAGGAGGTTTGTTTCCTCCTTCTCTCAGCTGAAGCCTTTTGTATCAGTTTTAATTTCAAGCATATAGTATATAATCTATCAATTTCAATTTCAGAATTCTAGATAAGTCTGGTGAAATCAGTCTTGTTATGGTTTTGAGATGGATGATTGGAGTTGGGTTCTTTTCAAAGTTAACATATTCTTGCTTTTTAGAGAATGAATGGGTGTGGATATCTNTTTTTTTTTTTTTTTTTTTCTTTTGTTAATATGAGGATGTGTGCTAATCACTGTAGACGAAATTATTGTTGCTATGAAAGGTTAATGTTGAGTTCTGTGACTGCCATGCTTGAACAATGTCTTACTTTCTATGGACCTGTCATGACAATTGATTCTAACAGCTTGTCGCTTTAATTTCTCTAACAGGTTGTTTATCCTTTCTCCTTATCAAAGAGGAGGAGAGATTGGACGTTCTGACGGTGCTGGTGTTGTGAAAACAGTGCTCATTAAGGAACTATTCAACAGTGACGCCAAAGCTCATGGTATGTACTCTTGGTGTATATTTATATAGTGTGCACAGTGGCATTCCAAACTTTTTAACTTACTAACTGGTTCTCCTACCGGTGAATATGTGGTTTCACCGTATTTGCTGGTGTGGAAGAAAAGGACTTGTGAGAAGAAGAATATAATTGAAAAGAGGAAGAAGTAGAGAAACGAGAAGAGAAGCTTAATTCATTGTTGATCTTTTTCATTTACTTTTGGAATGTCTTCAGCTTTCTTTTCCCTAAGATCTTTCTTCTCAATTATTTACTCATTTTCTTATGAATCTTTGTTTGTTTTTGTTGTATATTTCAAGTATGCTTACTTTCTAACAATGATTTGTGCTCCTTAGCTTTATGAGGAGGGACTGTTTAAATTTCTTAAAACAATTATTGTCATTTTTAAATCACATTTCATAAACAACAGTGAAAGTATGTAAAAACAAGAAAGAAAACAGTCCTTCCAAATCCAAGTACCTATTTTATGTTACATAGACAATCCAATTAAGCAATTCTACCAATAATTATATAAAAAAAAATCAATAAAAACACACACAGTATATGTCATTAAATAAAAAAATCAACAGCCAAAATTAAGTAAAAATAATAACGAAACAACAAAACTAATAAAATGGACCTCCAATACATCCTAAAACAAGAAAAAGAAAACATTATACTCTACAATTCCATTACAAAAAATTAGAATAAAAATAAAGAACAACACATAATAAGAAAAAAAAACACACATAAACATCCTTAAAAAAATAAAAGTGATTTTACATTACAAACAACATACAAAACTAAACACTACAGTAGCTATAAAGAAAAACAAAATAAAAAATAACCCCGCGGCATAGTAAAAATCAATGGAAAGTTTATCTTATAGTTTAAAATAAGTAAAAACTAATTAATCATCTACAACTTAAATATTACTTTGACAATTAACTTAATCCATATGATTCAACATAAGTATAATAGTATTAAAATATCATACAAAACCATATTAAAGTAAAAATATGTCTATGTAGTTTGACAAATAATAACTTTTCTAACAAGACAAAAAAAAACACTATATAACAATTATGGGATTAAATTTGTAAAAACTACAATAAAAGTACACCACAAATTCAAACTATATTAATATATTTTCCACAAAAGGTAAAGAAAATAAACAGAACATACATTAGGATTAGTTAGACTATTTATATAATTAATTTTACCCGATTTAAATGTAAACATTTATAAGTAATCCTAGACTTGACTTTGCTCTATTTTTATTTATCAGTGCATTTTTTTATCTTAACATTGTATTAACTATAGTTTTTATAATTAATCCAATTAAAAAAAACATATTTTCAATAATTAAATCTATACTAAATAAAAGGAGGAGCTATAAGTTCCTAAGGCTGTCCACATATGATTTTAATGAGCCAATAGGGATTCAACATGTCACTAATTAACATTTTTTGCTTAACCACGTAGTATTTTAAACAACCAATAGGGATTAGACATCTCACTTATTAACATTTTTGAAAATATAGTAGTTTTCTATATTATTAAGTCTTTTTACAAAAAAGAAAAAGTTAAATTTATAAAAATAAAAGACATGTACAATGTCCCACATCGAATAAAAAAGTTTTAAACATTGATTAAGAACCGAACCGTTATAAATAAGACTAATATGCTTCCAACTACGAATGAACAGGAAAACTTGATTTATCAGGCGTCCAAAATTTAAAAGTTTTATTCAGTTTAATCTGATGTTTTATTTGAGCAAATAAACACTTTTAAAAGTTTCTAAATATTATTATTTTTAAATTTTTATAAATTTTAAAATATTATAAATATTGAAACTTTTAAAAGTTTCAAAAATATGATAAATATTTTAACTTTATAGAATGTTTAAGAATATTATAAATACCCCCATATAAATTTTAAAATATTATAAATATTTAAACTCTATCAAAAGTTTAAGTATCATTAATATTTTACTCTAAAAAGTTTAAAATATTATAATTAATAAAATTTTTAAAAGGTTAAACTTTTATTTAGCATAGATTTGAACTTTATAGAATGTTTTAAAATAGTATAAATACTCCCATAGAAAATTTAAAATATTATAAATATTTAAACTCTATCAAAAGTTTAAGTATCGTTAGTATTTTACTGTAAAAAAAATTAAATTAATATAAAAATTTTAATTATAAATATTTAATTTTAAAAAAAAATTAAGTATTATTAATTATTATATATTTGATTTTTTCATGTCTTGAAAATATCTTATTTAGCTCTCTTTGTGCTTTACATCTCTTATGAGTTGTAAAACATGTTTTTGTGTATGACTTTATAGGTGATTTTGATATTGTTTCAGTAAAAAATTTATTTGTGGGTCTAAAAAAGAAAGATTGACGTCGCAAGACCTTGATTCGTTGTTGTTTGAGTTTATTTTTGAGGTTTAAAGAAAAATAATCGATGACAAACACATTTTTTTATTAGCTATACATGTGTGCAAGTAATTTGCAATTTTATAGTATTAAAGATTTTGGTTCGAAAATTATTAATACATGTGGATCTAAAATCGAGTATGTATACGAGTGAAATTATCAATAGTTTAGTGCATGTTGTGGCTATGTTGATCCATGAATTGGATAAATGTTATGAGAAAAGAGGCAATGATTAAAGAAAACACATGAGTGGGCTCATGGATATGGCGAAAGATCCTGAAATATAGAGAGGTTGCTACTACGCTGTGTACGGTGGAGGTTGGAAATGGGCAGCTGGCCTCTTTTTGGTTTGATAATTGGTCATCTTTAGCCCGGTTAGTGGATGTGGCTGGAGCTAGGGGAGCTGTAGACTTGGGGATTGGGCGCACAATGACAGTAGCGGAGGCTTGGTCTGCTAGGAGTAGGAGAAGACCTCGTCTCCCGCACCTCCTCTCCATCGAGGATGTATTATGCTCGCAGTACTAACGCAGAACAGAGGTGGCTGATTTGTTTTTGTGGAAAGGGAAGGTGGGTAACTTCAAAGCGGAATTTTCTACAGCAGACACTTGGAATCATACTCGGCGCACTTGTGCAGAGGTTTCCTGGTACCAAGCGGTTTGGTTTCTTCATGCTACTCCAAAGTTTACTTTTTGTACCTGGTTAGCAGTTCATGATAAATTGGCGACAGGGGATCGAATGCTGCGGTGGAATATTGGAGCTACGGGGACCTGTGTGTTTTGTCAACAAAGTCTAGAAACCAGGTCGCATATGTTCTTCTCCTGCAGGTTTACTTCAGAAGTGTGGAACGCGACGGCTAAGGGGGTTACGATACACTACTGACTGGCACCAGCTACTCACTTTCTTAGCAGACAATCACCTAGATCGGTTGGACAGGTTTTTCACTCGATACACCTTTCAGCTAGCGATTTATACCATCTGGCGGGAAAGGAACGGAAGACGCCATGGTCAGCACCCCAATAACCCGTAGCAGTTAATCAAGTGGATCGACCGCCAAGTCCGAGATCAGATTTTGGCTATTCAACGACAAGGGGATAGCTGGTTCGATAATGGGCTTCAAGTTTGATTTCAATCTCGAATATAAGACTGGTTTCTATTCTCCTCTAATGTAATCTCTATAAGATTGTTCAAACACCTGCTGCATTAGTTGTAAAAACGCTAAATTTCTTTGAATATAATTTAACATTAGATTAAAAAAAAAAAAAAAAAAAAGAGGCAATGATTTTGGTCTTGAAGTTTGATGGGTTAACAAGTTATGTTGTATTCTAAAAAAAATGTTTTAAATGATTATTCAGTGGAAGAATGTGATGAAGCTAGCAAGAAAGAGAAAGAAGAAGAGTATAAAGAAGAATCGGTTGGTAAAAGTACTGATGACAATTATCATGAAAATTTGACAATGAAAATGACGATAAAGAATATGAATAGTAAGAAAACAATAGAAACAAAAAACACGAAGACATAGATGGTGGTGACCAATTAAATATGAGAAAACGAGATTAATTCATAATTCGAAAAATATTTCGTTTGTCTGGTGGTCAAAGAAATGATTTAGTATATGCAATGTCACCAATTCAAATGTTCGATCCGCATCGATTAAACGTCCAGTTAAATCCAATTAAATTCATGATTCTTTTTTTAAGATAATATTTCATAACTGTCATCAATCATATATAATTTTTACCAAAATATATCAAAAAAGAAGGATCGACGTCGCAAAACCTAGATTTGATGTTGTTTGAGTCAAGTTTTGAGGTTTAAAGAAGAAAGATCGAAGACAAGCACACATGTTTTATTAGCTATACATTTGTTCATATTACTTTCTTTCCAAGTAATTTATAATTTTGTAGTATTAAAGATTTTGGTTTGAGAATTTACAATTTTGTAATATTAAGGATCTTGAGTTAAGAAGTTTCAATACGTGTGAATCTAAAACCGAGTACGTATACGGTGAAAGTATCAATAATTGAGTGCATGTGGTGACTATGTTGGTTTTCATGAATTGCTCAAACTTAACGAGAAAATTGGCAATGATTTTGGTGGTGGAGTTTGATTGGTTAACAAGATGTATGGTAATCTAAAAAGAGATTTTGAATTATTATTCAGTAGAAGAATGTGAGGAAACTGACGAAAAAATAGAAAGAAAAATAGTATAACGTTTAATTATAAATTCATGATTTTTTTATCATATTTGAATTTTTAAAAGAGTATAACTTTTAAGTATAATGTTATATATTTTGTATTTTTTAAAATTGTGTGTTTGAAATTAAAAAAATTGTCTTAATAGTAATTTAAAGGTTTTTATAAGATAATATTTCATAACTATCATCAATCATATATAATATTCACTAAAATATATTAAATACACTCACGCGTAGCGTGAGTTCAAAACCGTATATCTAAAAATAGTTACAAAAAAGTATCCCACGGCGTAGCGCGAGTCTAACCTAGTTCTACACTAACTGCATTTCATAAACAAACCATATTAACAATTAATGTTCGTACATGTCCATATATATAGTGTTTATAAACGTGTTTGAAATTAAATGTGATTTCATACTTACTTTTTTTTCATATATATTAAAAAAAAATGTGAACTCTCCACCATTCCATCAAGTCACAAATTGAGGAGATGGCACGGTATCTGACTTTTTTTTTAATTGAATGTAAAATTGTATCTGAGTTTTTCTCCTTTAAAATTGTTTTTCTTTCTCTAAAATTTTAAAACAAAATCATTAAGTTTCTACCGTTTCAATTTCATCGTCTATGTTAGGATTAATTAAGGACTTTTATTGCACTGCACCAACATAACTACTCGACTACTCCCACAAAGAACAAGAAAAATAATACTGTTCGAGTTTCTTGGCTTACATTGGGTCTGAGTAACCTATATTTCTCAACTCATATAATTTTTTTCTGTGAACCACCATGCTTGGAGAAACAATGTGTCTAAGTCTACCCTAAGTGAATTGCATGGTGATTTTAGAGATGTGTGTACTATATCACAAATTCGTGTAAAATTTTGATCCCTACAAAACACTACTCAGTAAATATACATAATTTATGTCTAGTTCTCTCAAAACACATCTTACAAAATGTTTAATTAGTACTTTAAGAACACAAACATTATCGATTTTAGCTTTAAGAGACCTGAAAAAAAAACATTGGAAAATATGAAAATCTTTAGATAGAAAAAAATAATTAAATTTTTTAATCCACTGCAATGAACATGAATCATTCTAACTATTTCGTATCATCTTTTGGATATGTCATACATTTTATCTCTTATTTTTTAAAAATATATATTTGGCACACTTCTAAGCACATTATTGTATTTGGAAGAGATATAAGCCTGCTTAGGCAGTTTTTATCATCCAATTTTGTTTTCAGTACGTATTATGGAAGTGAATTGGTAGGTGTCAATATCTATAAACTTCAGATAAAGAAGATCGTTACACATGAAAACCAATATTGAACATTTGTTATGCAGCATAACTTATGCCCGTAGAGTGAAGAAAACTTGTCCGTCTACTTGGAGCATATGTGTTAGGTGGTTCAGTCCATATACAGGTATATACTACGTAGATATATTGTTTGATTTTGTTATTAAACAAAGATGATATTGTTATTAAACAAAGATATTGTTATTAAAACTATACACGCCACTACGCAAACTATACACGCCACTACGCCAGATTTTGTTATTAAACAAAGATGATATTCAACCGTTTTGTTCTCAAGATCAACATGAGTGTCGTTGGCTTCACAGTGTGTATACATCTTTGTTATAAAAATGGTCATGCGTTTGATTTTGTCTGTACATTGCATAAAGTTTGTAAGAGTTCATTTGGGCCTAAAGTTTTTGATTTTTTTTTTAATCTTAAATATTCTTGTGCTCCTGTAAACTTAGGCAGATATGGCTAGTGGATATTTGAAGTGGACTGCGTCAAAGAGTCAAAATAGAGAGCCTACATTTTTGGGTGGATAGAATTAAGCCAAAAATGTCAACGGTATGGTACAAGGCGAAACACCATTATTATTATGATTTTTTTTTGACAGTATGTATTCATTGTGGTCAAACCTTAGTACGAATCAAAATTCAGAACCCACTATCATTTTTTTTGTGTAGAATTTGCATACAATATACATGGACAAAGGTTTCTCATATGAACCATGTATCTGAATAATACAAGGTCATTTTTTTTTTTTTTTGTCCTCAGCTTATTATGCTTTAACCATATGTTACCAAACACAATATAAGAGTTTTTCTATTGTTTTTAGTTTAATTATATTAATATTATAAACTGTATCGATTATTCTCAAATTTTTATGTTGCTGAGTAGAAAAAATAATTTTTGATATTGAATAGCTAATGTTCACTTTCATTCCGTTTTTACAGATAAAAGGGTTTTTTTTTTTGTGGAAATAATTTTAAATAAAATAAACATGTTTAAAAGTAGTAATGTAAAAAAAAAAAAAAGTTGTCGATTTTGAAATTCCCACTGAGAATACATATTTTGTTTCAATAATGGAATTTCTTCTAACTTATAAAAACTTTCTAATATAATATATAAATAAATAAACAAAACTGGTCTGAATCCATAATTTTAGTTTGGTCTCTGGGTCAATGCCCTTCTCTCTCCCTCGTTTTATTTCAGTTTCTTCAATTTCTTCCATATTGTTTTCATCAAACATCTTCACAGTCCCAGTTTACTCTGAAGTGTTTCTACCCCCGAGCAAATTTCATCTTCTTCTTCTGATTTGTGTTTTCTTATTACTGTGATTTGGGTTCAATCAGATCTCGTCCTTGGTTGCTTCTGATCCGAAGCTGAACCTCTCTACTTCGCGAGCTTTTGAGCAGCGTGGAGGTAAATTTCGTTATTTTCTTCTACTGAATCTTTTGGGTATTTCCAAAGTTTTGATTTTTTTTGTGCTTGTGTATAGCTTACTACTCTGAACTTGGTGGGTTTATTCGAAGTTTCTAAACTTTGACCTGCTCCAGATTCTATATGTCCGTGTGTGTATCTTTTGATTGTAGCGACTTCTTCCATTTGCATCTTCCCTTCGTTTTGCCTTTATATTTTCACAAAATTAGAAATTGGTTTAAATAGAGTAGTCTTTGTTGATTCTTTGCCTTGGTTTGACCCTCTTTTGATCTGCAAGTTTGGAACTGATGATACTTACTGTCTTCTTCACTCTAGGGTTGTATTCGAATCTCTTGGTTTCCTTGGGACAGCCCGTTGATCTGGAGTTGTTATCTTACTTCTAATTTCAACCCACTGGAGATTTAAGCAGTAAGTTTAATGAAAATGGCTTCTTCTTAATCAGTCATCCAAGTCCATTTAGAGTCCCAAGTCCCAACACTGCTTGGCTATCATTTGCTTACGTTTCGAATATTTTAGATCAAGTTGCCACTTTCTAGCTGCTGGCCTTTCGAACTGGAACGGAATTGGTTTATGAGGCTAAAATAGGCATATGAGTCTTTCTTTCCCAGTAAAGTTGTACAGAGGGTTTTGATATGGGTTGATGAAAAAATGTTACTCTTTGTGTTGAATTCTTTGTATTGTTAAGAATGATAGATCTATCTTATTGTTGTTTGTTGAAGTAATATAACGACCACCATATTTTCGATGAGTTATTGATGTGGTAAAAGCTAGCGGAAATCAATCTTGTGATGTGATGATGACCATCATTGAAGTCCAACTGATTCTATATTTCCTATTTCTCGGCTTATATTGCAATCTTTCTAAGATGATATTTTCAGTTGGCTTTATTTCATATAGTTCACATGGTCTTATGCTTGCTAGATATTATTTTTTCTCTGGTAGGTCTTAGCTCGCAATGAAATCACACGATGCAGTTGATTTAGAAGATGGGAAGACGGGAAAATCCGGAGATAAGCCAATGCAAAGAAAGATACATAATCGGGCTTTGCTATCTGGTTTAGCTTATTGCATTTCATCATGCAGCATGATTCTTGTGAACAAGTTTGTCCTTTCCAGCTACAACTTCAATGCTGGGATATTTTTAATGTTATACCAGGTAGGACTCGTTTGGTTTCCCCTCCCTAGTGATACTTCTTATGAAAATCTGTCAGCAATTTGTTTTGTGGTCTGATTTTTCATAAACTTTCATCTTTGTGATGGTGCAGAACTTAGTCTCAGTGATCATTGTGGTGGCTTTGAGCTTAATGGGTCTAATAACAACAGAACCGCTGACCTTGAGATTAATGAAGGTCTGGTTTCCAGTGAACGTGATATTTGTTGGCATGCTTATCACAAGCATGTTTAGGTAAGAATATGTTCTATACCTTTATTTCTGTTGGTTTATAGATTTCATAATTCATATTCATGTGTGAAATATGGGAAAGACTTCTAGGTATATATTAACTGCCTACTATTTTGTTTGCGATAAAATATTGATGCGCTCTTTCTGGTTTCTTAATTCTCAAGCCCATTGAAAGATTACTAAATTAGTAAAGTTGGTTGGAGAGCCACAACTTTTTGGAGTACTAGAGGTAGTTATACAAATCTGTACCTCATTTTTTTGAGCTCTATAGTTAACCTTTACAGTAGATCGAGGATTGCATAACCTGTAGATTCTGAGCTGGAACAGATAGCTTTTCCATTCTAAACTGAGATATTCTGTGTTTACTCCACAGTAGGGATGAGATATATCAGTATCTGATATGAGTATGCAGACGACGTTTGAAGCGCAGATTGAACTTGATTGTCAACTTCAATTACATTTTTCTTTGACAGTTTGAAATACATCAATGTAGCAATGGTCACTGTCCTGAAGAATGTCACTAATGTGATAACTGCAGTTGGGGAGATGTATCTATTCAACAAGCAACATGACAACAGAGTGTGGGCTGCTCTCTTCTTAATGGTATGTTTGTCCAAAGCATTTCAAACTGATTTTGTATATTGACCTGAGAGAACTATTCCCAAGGACCCTATTTCAAGATGCATATAGAAACCATTTAAATTAGAGTTCTGAAAGATATCCTTGTCAAACAACGATTACTGATTTAGATTTTGTTTTAAACAAAACATTCTTTTTCTCTTGTTTTCTCAAAGCACTTTCTGATCATCAACCTTAATCATGAAAATCTAAAACATATCTTCTTATGGATAAGTGACCCACCCTATTTGTGTGCTTACACAGTTATACTGCTCCTAGAGGCCTTCAGTGATGTGGCATAGCCTAACCTTTCAAACTGTTGGAGATATATGTTTTTTTACTGCTTCCACAATTAGTCTGCCAGG
>NC_025703.1:18304875-18331773 GCF_000633955.1 Camelina sativa | reverse complement strand
TGTCATCTGAAAACAAAATGGTTGTTGTGTTATAATTGTGCAGGCCACTTCTGCGATTGCCAGGTTTCTGGATGGTCATGACACTTAGTGGACTTTTAGGGCTTGCCATTAGCTTCACTTCAATGTGGTTTCTTCATCAAACGGGAGCAACAACTTACAGGTACCAAATTAGAGAAAGCGATAGAGAAACATGCAATTTCAAAACTATAGTTTGGAGAGTTTGCTCTGCCCAGTCTTTTCCACATATCCCTTTTCTATACTCGCTTTTTTGGTGGTTTGTTCCTTCTGAATATATACATCTTTCGTTTTATTCAAAATTCAGCCTGGTGGGATCGCTAAACAAGATACCTTTATCCATCGCGGGGATCGTTCTATTCAATGTACCAACCAGTTTACAGAACTCAGCAAGCATACTCTTTGGTAAGCGATATCTTGATCAGTTCCGTTGTCCAACATTTTGGAGAAACACATATCAGTTGTTTTGTGCATTAACCTGAGGCGCCTGAAATGCAGGTCTTGTGGCTGGGGTTGTATTTGCCAGAGCCAAAATGAGGGAGAAGTCCTAATACCCTTAACAGTTCCAACACATTTTCCTACATTAATCAGTATAGGACATGGCAAAAAAGATGACTAAAGCAGAGCAATGAGTTTACAACCTCAGAATTTCTATTCACATTATGTGTGTTTCTGTAACTACTAAACCATCCGCCACTCTGTTTGTAGAAGAAGACGGTAAAATATTAATGAATGTATCGATTCTTAGTGGTAAAAGAAGTGTTTTTTTTTGGTGATTGACCAATCTGGTTTTTACGTAAAATTAATATCGAAACGAAATTACACTGTCAAGTTGGTATCCCTCAAAACATTTCTTGTCCTACCTATTTACAGAGCATTTATGTAATTCACTGAGAGTGATGGCGGTAAAGTATCCACACCATCTTCGTAGCAAACAGGTCTTGTACGCAGGAAACTATCAAACTGCCTGAAAGAAACATTTTCAGAAACAGTATTCACAAGCATAATCATTCAAACCTCCAGAGAAGCAAAGACAAGTCACCTGAAAAAGTATGTTCTGAAACTGATGGCGAGTTTTCTTGCATGACTCAGAGGCCTATTGGCTCACCCCTATAAATAGAAGAGAAGATACATTACTCGCATGACGTTATGGGTATAAACTTAAAAGGGATAATAAGCAGAACATACATACCTGTGGTGAATACGGAAGATACGGATCAACAGAATGAATCCTCGGAATGTCCCTTTCGTCCCACACGTCAGTACGATCGTCAACGATCATTGTAATTCTCGGATGACAGACTCCACCGTTGAAACCGTTTTCAGGGATTTCTTGACGTTTGAACTCACGCAAACAATACGATCTTGTTGTTGCTTGATACTCATTAAGTGTGCTTCTGGATCAAGTAGTCTCCACACCTCCAGAGCGTATTCCCTTTGAGACTTTGTACACACGTAAACTTCAAAATATTTTGCTGTCACTCCTGTTAAAGAGTTTCTTAAATCTTCCCAATCTGGTCTGACTTTCACAAGCATACTAGTTTTTTCATTCTGCATCGAAAAATTAAGAATCCATCCTTTTGAGTTCCAACAATTAACGACCACGGCGTCATCAGCAATATACTGCTGAAGAAGATTCATGTCAAATTTATATCCCTTCAACGCCTCTGTCGAAATCAATATCTTGGCTGGATCAGTCTCTTCTCGAATGCTCGCTTCAAGATTCTTTATTTTCTCTCCAAACAATGCCATAGAATTTGCCGCAATTAAAGTTTCATCAAGATCTAACACGATTGCTAAGCATCTTTGAACATGAATCGTAAAGACCTGACGCGACTGAGAAGACCCAGAAACATGGAAAGTTATGATCCCTACTCCGCATTGCAACTAAATGAACTTCCTCATCGTTTCCGAGCAAAACCACGGCAGTCTGAGAATTGTAAAGAAACCCAAGAATCACACTCTCTGAATCAATAAGTTGGGTGAAAGTCTTAAAAGACAAGCAGAGTTTCTTACCTTGAGTTCGTTGCAACATACTTGGTGGAGCTCCACCAAATCTGGGGAATTGATTTGAGAGGAAGGCCCAAGCTTGCAGTGCAAGGCAGACGACTCGATTGTTTTCAGAATCGCAAGAGGTGGGTATTTTGCGTCACTGGCTGGTGATAGGTGATGAATTCTGATCTCATCCTTGGGGAACCTAAATTCTTGGCCGTGGTAGTCAACTTCGAGTTCACCCAGCTTTGAGTATCCATGAGGGGATCCTGACGACGACTCATCATCTTTAAAGAAAGATAGAGCTTCTTCTGTTAATATTTATACGCGAGAGAACAGAGAGAATTATTATGATTTCTTTTGTTAATATTTTGTATGCGTTTTTTTTTTAATATTCACTTCCAATTTTGTATGCTTATATAAACATTAATAATCACTTAAGTTGTGTATGTATTTTAAAGGGTTTTGTGCAAAAAAACCCTCCAAGTAATTTTGTTTTGCAAGTTAACCCTCCAAATCAAATAAATGCAAGTCAATACCATAATCTTAAAAGTCACCCACAATATAACCCTCGGATGTGTATAGATTTTGCAAATCGTATAAGTCTGTATATATATTTTCAAAACTACGTCGTTTTGAACATTTAAAAAAAAACAAAAAAAACGTTCTAGGGTAAGTTTGAACCCATGACCTACAAAGCAAGCTAATACGCACCCAACCAACTGCTCCACTAGAGCTTTAACGAATTATTCAACCTTTAACGATATGTTATTATGTTGTCGTCATAAACAGCAGTGACGAACAAGCAAATCTAGAGCTAGAGAAACATTGTGAATTGTTCCGCTAGTAAGACGCATTTGAGATTCTTATTAGAAATCTTATTTATCAGTAAAAAATTACACGAAATTGGGAAATTTGATGGCGAATTTCATGATACCCAGATCCTAAACTGCGGAGAGGAGACAAAAACTTTGGCGGAAATATTATATAAGAATTCGGATCTTGAAAGAAGAAGATAATGAAAGGCGATTAGGGTGGTGATGATGATAAAGAGGTTTTAACCCATACAACTGGATCTGAATCGGAGTTAGAAGCAACTTCGTCGCCGGCGGAAGAGAGTGGAAGCGGAGGAGTTGCAGAGGAAGTGAAGGAGACAATGACAACGAAGTGATATATATCTAACTATTTGAATAATTAACAAAATCTCCTCCGGCGCAGTTGGTTATTTGTGTTATGATTTGTTCTACAGGTCTGCGGCTCGAAAAAAAATTTGCATTTTTTTTTTCTGTGACCAAAGAAGCTGGTAACGACCAAAAACATAAATTTTTTTTTTAATGTTCCCATAAATTATAGACAAAATTATAACTGTGGACCAAAAACATAATACCGTGGACCAGCTTTGATTTGTTTACAAACGAATCTTATAGAATATGAAGTCTGGAGACGAATGTAACTGAGAAAGATAAATTATGAAAAATTTTAATTAATTAAGCTTGTAGATCTAAAAGATAACGAAGTGAATGTAAACATTTTACATTTGTAAGTAAAACAAAAGAAAAAAGAGAGAAAGAGAGAGAGTGTGAGAGAGAGATAAACATGAAGAATAAAATATATATTATATATTTCTATATTAAACAAAAGATATTTTCATATTTTTCATTTGAGGTTGTGGTATCCGACGAAAGGAGTTATCAAATGTGGTAGAAAGGAAAAGAAAAGTTTTGGAATGTGGTAAATCTGTTAAAAAACTCTTTAATCAAAAGCCACTAATTCTTCTATCTCTTCCCTATTGTGAAATATTTTAAACGAATTTTCAGTTTCTATACACTTGAAACACTTTAATTAACACTCTGCTTGGTTTAGAAAGAATAACACGCAATTCCATGACTAATACCAACGAACATCACATACCAACGAACATCACATAAATATTTAATATATATATATATATATATATATATATATATTTTTTTCTGATTTCATGGTTTTTGTATATGTAAGGCCCTTTTCATATGAGACCCATGGTTTTTCTTTTTCATCAACAAATTATTGTATTAATTTCTTAAATCAATACACATCAATTGTTCTACCCTTAAAGGTGGATTTACATTGTCAGAGAAATCACCATTATATAAACAATCTTTAGCGAGATAGTCTACAACACTGTTACAAGAACGATATTCACAAAAGTAAAGAAAATAAACGTAAACTTTATAGCCCATAAGCGAATGTCTTGCACCATACTCTCGATCTCGCACCTGTTATAAATTCCATTGATCACTTTAATTAATACCTCACATTCTCCTTCAAATATTACTGATGTATAACTACAAATACAAACTTGTTGAATAGTTGCTAGGAGAGCTTCAGTTTCTGCTCTCAAAGGAGAAGATGTAGTAGATAAGCTTGATGAACCCCAAACCTTACTAACGCTTTGATGACCTCTCATAATCCAGCCTCCTCTTGTTTCTAATGTTTGTTGATTAAAACTCGCATCAAAATTACATTCTGCGTAAGGATAAATTGGGGTAGTCCATCGAAGTTATTCAGATGGTGTAGTTTGTTGTATAGTTGTATCCATCGAAAAAAAAATTGTATTGTTTATCCATTTTTTCACCTCAGCGATTGCTTTTAAAGTTATTTTGGATGGACTTTCCCAAAACTTGTTAAAAAGATAGTTGTTCCTTGTTTTCCAAATCCTCCACATGATCCAAAAAGGTAATAAGCTTTGTGTTGTAGGAGAATTGGATAATTCATAATAACTCAACATATTGCCTATGAGATCCATAATTATTTGTAAGTCTTTGCTAATAATTGAATGTTATTGTTGGCTTTGAATATGCAATTAATGCATATATATAAACTAGCATTATAATCCTGTCAAATATTATTTTCTTTTGCATTGTTTTTTGTGTAAAATGTATAGGGAACCATATATCTTTATGTCTCTTATTTTTTTTATTTATAAATATATACTGTATCTTATTATATCAATCTATATGATTTTTAATATTTATTTTTAACATAAAGAGCTATGTTTGCATTCTCAATTTCAATAGAGAAAAATTTCAGATATATAAAAATTTATATTTTTCTCTTTATAATTTGATATTTATTTTGTTTGATGATTTTATTTATTAATGTTAAATATTTTTTACAAATTTTGTATTCGTACACATTATTAAGTGTATGGATGTATGTACACCTTATTAAATGTACAGATATCTGCACACCTTATTAAATGTACAGATGTCTCTACACATTACAAAGTGTACACATTACACTTAATAAGGTGTGCAAATATCTGTATATTTAATAAGGTGTACAGACATCCGTACACTTAATAATGTTTACGAATACAAAATTTGTAAAAAATATTTAACATTAATAAATAAAATCATCAAACAAAATACATATCAAATTATAAAGAAAAAAATATAAATTTTTATATATCTGATTTTTATTTTGAAATGTCATATTACCAAAATATTTGAATAAATAGATATGATAGGGTGTGATGACAAAAGAAAAAAAAATATATATCTTTTTCTCTATTTCTCTCTCACGCACACACACCATCTCATTTCTCTTTCTCTTTCACAATTTCATCTTACAAACATTCTATCTTACAAGTGGGACCCTGACTATTTCTCTAATTATCAATAGTACATGTATTACATTTCTAATTAAGTTTGGAAAATGTATTAAAATGCCAATAATCTCTTACTTTTTTTTGTCACATTTTCTAATAAAATTATGCTCTACAGGTATCAAGAAAATCATCGGTTTAATCACTTCAGCTTAAGAAATATTAATCTTCAATGACATTACAATTTAGAGCTATCATCCCATAGCAACTTACTTCTGCTCATCGGTCAAACATATAGCCAAAAGGTGTACCTTTTGATTTTTGATCAAATCATATAAACAAAGAGGTCTTGACTTTTGAGATAACAGTACATAATCTAAAATTTTGGGTAGATATATTCCTTTCTCAAATTTTCACTGTTTTGGATAATAGTTTGACTATAGGAGTGAGGACATCTAAGGATCCATTTTGTGAAGGATTTTTGAGTTTTTTTGAGTATTCTTAAAAATATTTAGAGAATTCTACATAATTATTTTATTTATCTGGATAATTTTCATTGATTTAGTAAAATTAAAATTTATAAACCGGAAATATGGGTATCTAAATCTATCATAATAATATAGTCAAAACTATAATTATTTTTAAGAAAACGGTTATGGGATGAAATTTTGTGATGCATACAAGACAAGACGAGTATCATGTCCCAAATATATATATCTAGGTTAAATACGTGAAATAAATGAATATACAAACGAATCCAAAATTGATTTAACCCTCCTTAACAAACTGTTGGAAATGTTTGGATTAGTTTAGAATAATATACATGTAATATCTCTTACTAAATTATATTTTAATTTTTTCTTATATCACTCATGCAGGTCTCAGTATTTCCAATTTTAGAAAACTTTACGCAAGCATTACTTCGCACGTACGTGCGGGTCCGAACCTAGTTGGTTTGTATTTTTCAATATTGCGACTTCATAAATTTCACAAGTGAAGGTAGTTGGAATATTTGTGTGCTCCACAATTTCTATATTATTATAGATTTTATTTTTTGTGAAAATGTAAAATATGATTTATTGGAATTTTTTTATTTAATTCTAAAAATATACATAGCTAATTTATTTTTGATATCTGTTATACTTTTTGACTGGAATTAATTTAAATGAGAAGCCAAAATCTCAAACCATGTTAAATCAGATTTTACGTTTGTCCTTTTTTTTTTGTTTGACATCAGATTTCACATTAGTTCTTATATAGATCCATATTTAATTATTTACTTACATAAAAACCCGTTTAAAAACCAGAATCTAATAAGCAAAAGTAAAAATAAACGAAACTATACCATGCACGTAGAACAGAAACCATGAGAGATCTAAGTGTAAAGACGTGTAAAGTGTCTACCATCCTTTATTGTAATCAACAATAAGTCGAGATATAGAGATATCATATTTGTTTTGAATAGGGTTTTGTAAATTTACAAGAAAAAAGGATACTTCGTAAATTTTATGAACCGGGTTTTGACATTAACCCGGGCACCGGTTTTGTTCGTTTTGACTGGGCATGTAGGGATATAGATAGGGGGGTTTGAAGTTGTTCCGGAGTTTTTGTTAGGTTAGGAGAATAGGTCTATGTCGTGTGGGAGAGAGAAAGAGAGAGAATATAGTATTTTGTTGATCTGATTTCGAATGTCGAAAAAACGTGGCTTGGAAATGGAATGGGTTCCCCACGATGTGGTAGAGATCATCTTGGAGACACTTGAGGTGAAATCTCTGGTGAGATTCAAGGCTGTGTCGAAGCAATGGAAATCAACGATCGAATCACCATTGTTCCAAGCAAAACAGTTGAAGCAGCGTCAACAATTACGAGATCCAGATGTTCTCATGGTTTACCTGCCGGACAGAGAGAGTCTTAGAACACTGGTATTGGGTTCATCCTCATCGGTTAAGTTCCCTATTCATTGGGACAAGGACAAGGACAAGGACAAGGACAAGGACAAGGAGTACAAGCACTACTTCGTCACCTATCATAGCTGTGACGGTCTCGTTTGTCTCTACCATCCCCTCAAATATAGTATTGTGCTCAACCCCGCCACTTGATGGTATCGACATCTTCCTCTCTGCCAATTCCAACGACGCATGATCGATTTAGGAGACCGTTACTTCAAGCTTAATAACCAATCCTATAATCTTGGATTCGGTAAAGACATATTCACTGGCAAATACAAGGCCGTTTGGCTATACAACAACAACAACAACAACAACAACAACTCTTCAAAAGAAATAGGCGTTACTACATGCGAAGTTTTCGACTTTAGTACCAACGCTTGGAGGTATGTCACTCCCTCAGCTCCTTATGGGATTGTTGGTGTCGCCCATCCTGTGTTTGCAAATGGCTCGCTTAATTGGTTCACAGACTGCTGGCAAGAAACCAAAGTTGTATCTTTCGATCTTCACACCGAAACTTTTCAAATCATCTCTAAAGCTCCCTTGGCCTATGTGCATTTTGATCATTACGAGTAGTCTTGTGCCACCTCGACAACCGCTTGTGCGTATCCGAGAAGATTTATTGGTCCAACCAAGTGATATGGTCGTTCGATTCAGTCAACAAAACATGGGACAAAATTTGTTCCATAGATCTCCGCCTAACTCGGGCACTGTATGGTTGCCCAACACAAGGCGCATTCCATCCACTAGCAATTTTGTCTGGGAGTGGGAAGAATAATAATAATAATAATAAGAAGAAGAAGAATTTGTTGTTTCATGATCCTACGTGAAGTAGAACATTGTGGACACATGATCTCGAAACCGAATCAGATCATGTTGCTTTCAACGACGAATATTACATTGGATATCGTGTTTGCTATTTTCAGAGTTTAATCTCTATTTAATGAAGGGCTGTTTTGCTTTTCCAAGTTTTCAACCGTTAAATAATTGATATGTAACACTCCAATTTTTGGTGGTGCATGCAGAAATTCTTTTTAAAAAATTTATTTGATATCACCACCACCTATGTTTATCTTTGAGCTCGAACCATTTTAGTATTTGTGAGGACCTACCAAGAAGTGATTGTGTCCGGTAAAGAGTAAATACTGATTCTCAGCTGCTCTTAAGGACAATGAACTCGAACAGCAAACCCTTTATTTCACTGTGCAAGCTAGGCCTCCACATCACCAATTCCTTGACTTTTTCTCTAATTCTTCTTCTTCTTTTGATATTTAGCTTATGTAGACGTATTAGCAACACTTGAAGATTTGTTATCATGCTTCTAGTTAATCTTGCTCAGAGAGTGGGTTTCGTCTTTGTTTTTGTTGTTGTTGTGGTGTTGTGAGAGCATCTAAAATTTTATTTCAGCAGATTCAATTAACCTTTTACAATCGTAATACAAAGGCAAACCAAATGGGAACTTCGCTAACAATCAAGAAAGATCAAGTTAAGCCAATTCAGAGAACAAGTTAAGCCAATTCAGAGGGGGTTTAACTAACAAAACTAAAGTGAACAAATTGTAAACTGATCTTATCCGATTTTTCATTTACTGATTTTTCTAATACCCACCACTGGTTTTGTTTTCTTTTCACTTTTCTCATATCACGAACAATTGAAACAAAATGAAAATTATTCGAATACATGCATTATAACTAGGGATGTTAATTTGGGTATAAAACCCCCATTTAATATATGGGTATGTGTAAAATATTTTACCCATATAAACCCATATATCAAAAATAATCTAATGGAATAAAATAGGTTTATCCAACTAAAACCACCTAGTAAATGAGCTTTTATATTTCTAAACGGGTACCCATTATCATTTTTTTTTTGGTTGCATAAAACAAAACGTTGCCATTTTGACTTAGGTTAAACAACAATCTCTTGCTTTTCTTCCCCAATCCCCACGAGTCCAAGTCGAGAAAATGAGACAGACTGAGCTTAGTTCCGACAACAATCTCGATTCCTACATGAAGATTGCTTAGTTCGCTGCTTTTTTGGATCTGGGTCGTCGTCCTCTCTTCAATTTTTGATTTGGGTTATCTTCTTCTGTTCAATTTAGGGTTCCTACAAGGCTACAAGGTTAGTATCTTATATCGTTGAAGAGATTTGAAGAGTATCTTATTTCGAAAAGCTTTTGATCATGAGTAGATTGAATTGAAGAGATTTATGAACTTTGTAGATTGAATTATGTCATGAGTAGATTGAATTGAAGAGATTTATGAACTTATTTCGAAAAGCTTTTGATCATGAGTAGATTGCATTGAAGAGATTTATGAACTTCGTTAGAACTTTGTTGTCTATATTTTGATTGAATTTGTAGATTGATTGAAGCTTTTTTTACTTTTGATTGAAGGATGGATTTGGAGTCTCTAGAAACAATCGCATATCTCAATGCCAACAATGAGATGATAGAAATGAATGAGGAAGATGAAGTGCAAAGTCTGCAAGCAACAGAGGAAAGTGAAACTCAAATTGAACGGTTTACTCAAACTCAAAGTCAAGCTCAAAGTCAGCGGACTCAAGCTCAAAGTCAGCGGACTCAAGTTCCACGTAAGAGACGCAAAACTTCACATGTTTGGGATGATTTTGTTTCAGTAGGGATAGAAAAACATGGTAAAGAAAGGGCTAGGTGCATTCATTGTAGTACAAAATTAGTGATAAGTAGTAAACAAAATGGAAACTATGGAACACACCACCTGAGTCTCCATTTACAAAAGTGTCCAAAGATGCCTAAGAAGATAGATAAACCTCCATATGATCAGAAAGTAGACCGTGAGATGATTACTGAAATTATAATCTATCAATGATCAACCATTTAGGTATATCGAGTATGAGAAAGTTAGGGCTAGAGATAAATATTTAAATCCAGAATGCCAGCCCATTTGTAGGCAAACTGTTGCTGATGATGTATATGTGAGATATGGGATAGAAAAGGAAAAGTTAAGAGAAGTATCTGCAATGCATAATGGTAGAGTTTGTTTTACTTCAGACATGTGGTTGGCTCGTGCTACACTGGCAAGTTATATTTGTCTCACTGCTCATTTTATTGATGGTAATTAGAACTTAAATAGTAAGATTCTAGCCTTTTGTGAGTTGAAGTCATCACACACCGGTGAACATATGGCAAATAAGGTTCTTGAGTGTTTGAAAGAGTGGGGATTGGAAAAGAAGGTATTCTCTATTACGTTGGATAATGCTACTAATAATAATAGTATGCAAAACATTCTCAAAGGTCAACTTCAGATGATTAGTGGTAGTGGTCTGTTATGTGATGGGAAGTTTCTACATGTGAGGTGTTGTTCCCATATTTTAAATCTGATTGTGAAGAAAGGGTTAGATTTAGCAAAAGATGTTTTACACAACATCCGGGAGAGTGTCTTATATATCAAAGCATCTTCACAGAGGAAAGAGGCATTTAAAGCTTGTGCAGAAAGAGTTGGAATTAAAAGTGGGGCAGGTTTATCTCTCGATGTGTGTACTAGATGGAATTCTATTTATGAAATGCTAGCTAGAGCTTTAAAGTTTAGAAAAGCATTTGGTAGCATGAAGGTCTATGATACTAATTATAAGTTTTTAGCTTTAGATGATGAGTGGAACCGTGGGGAAATGATTTGTGATTTGTTAAAACCCTTCAGTGTCATCACCACTCACTTCTCAGGTTGCAAGTATCCTACATCTATTGTATACTTCACACAAGTATGGAGGATCGAGTTGTTGATGCAGAAGTACGCCATTTGTGATGATGATGCTATGAAACAAATGGCTCTGGAAATGAAAGGTAAATTCAAAAAATATTGGGAGCATTACAGTCTTATTTTGGCTATTGCAGCTGTTTTGGATCCAAGACTTAAACTAGAGATGCTTGAGGTAGCTTATAAGAAAGTGGATGCTATTAGTGCTGAGGTGAAAATTGCAAAACTTAAGAAGAATTTGGAGATGTTTTTCAGTTATTATCAGATGGGATCTTCAAGTGTTTTAGCCACTCCACATGACCTACTTACCGAATCTCCAATTGAAGATGATTTCGATAATGTAAGTACTTTCTTGTACATAGAATTCCATTATCAGAAATTTAGAATCATAATGTTGCTATTTGCTAATTTGATGTGAATTCTTATAACCATGATCTCTTTGAGCTTGAAAGATGCATTGAATCTGGTGTGAACAAGACGAAGACAAAATTAGATATCTATTTGGTTGAGCCGAGGCTAGAGTGGAAATCATTTCCCAATTTAGATGTTTTGAGCTACTGGAAAAGTAACCAAGGTTGACTTGGGGACTTAGCCTCGATGGCCCGTGATGTTCTCAGCATCCCCATTACTACTATAGCTTCAGAATCGGCTTTCAGCATTGGAGCTAGGGTGTTGACTCCTTATAGAAATCGTCTGCTGCAAGAAAATGTTCAGGCTTTGCTTTGTAAGCGTAATTGGTTAAGAGGCTTTTCAGACTATGAAGGTAAATGTTGAGACTTTAGACTTGAGACTTGATATTATGTGTAGGTAAATGTTGAGACTTGATACTTGAGATATGTGTAGGTACAACAGAAGATAACGATCACATTGGCTATGAAGGTGCTAGAACTGCTAATAATTCTGGAGTACATGATTCAAGATCTGAAGGTTCAAGTGTGCCATGAGTCATGATGGTCATGGAGAAGTTGATGTCTGATTTCCATACTTGTTATTCGAGCTTTTGTCTTTCCCCCTTACTACTATAGCCTCATATCATACTTGTTATTCTAGCTTTTACCTTTCCCTAAACACAATTTCAAAAACATAACATATGTTTCAGATTTGTGTACTGCTACTTAGCTTATCAAAGATTATACATTTTCAAACATAGACCGTATCAAGTAAAACATGTGTTCAAAATGGGTATAGTTAAATGGGTTCAATAGGTTAAATGGGGCCATGTATATTTAAATGGGTATAATTAAATGGGTTTCAAATATATATGGGTTGAAATAGGTTTATACTTAAATGAATTGGGTTTAATTGGGATAGGTTTAAATGGGTTGGGTTTACCCAAATTAACATCCCTAATTATAACAAAGTAAACTTGTAATAATGACTCATAGCAAAAATTAAAACAAGTGTTAAAGTTTAAAAAAGATTTGCAACAAGTGTCTCCAATTATTTCATGCTTTCAAATAAATAAATAAAATTCTAAAACAGATTTGACCAACTTTTTTTTTTGTGAATGCATTGCAAATTTGGAATTATTTGGTGATTTGTTTGCCACATGCATTTGGAACTATTAGCACACACAATAAATTCTTAATTTGCAAAGCGACTTTACTACTAGATCCGTTTCAAAAATTTTGTTTTTTATTTTTTTTTGGTTGTACCATAAATTGTTTAGGATATGAAATAATACTAAAGTAGAGCCATATTTAAAATTGTTGCAAACCATATATCAAATAAATGTTGAAATGTTGAGTGTACCACCACCATCATTGTCCTTGTCCACTCAAACTTCCATACTCTAATACAAATCTTTAAAGACGCGGACAACACAAAATAGTTGAAGAATTGAAACTACCAAATCAAGATTAGATTACTAGTATTAAATCCCATTGAATAACAAAGCTTAACAGACCCATCATTTTTTAGCAAATTAATGTATATTTATATCCAAATTTTGCCTCTTCTTCTCTCAGTTTTTGATGAATAAGCTTGAAGTAACCAATTAGAGAAAAATAGCAAAAGATTTTTTTAAAGCTTGATACATTGAGAGACTATTAAAATTTTTATCACCAAAAACAAATTTATAGTTAACACTAACGTCCTAAGAAACCATATTACTTCTATCACCAAAAACGAATTTTGTAACACTAACGTCCTTATATTATTTATGAAGATGGTCACAACAGATAATATATTCTCGCATACAAGAAATCAAACCTCGGGTTCATCTGGTTGTTGTTATATGAAAATAGTTTAAGAATTCATGGGTAATTAACTCACACCATTGACAAAAATATTGAGTCACTAAATTAGTCGCTAAATAAAAGTGACGAAGTAAGGAAGTTGTGAAAGTTGTCGCAAAATAGTCGCTAATTAGCGACTAATTGTGTAGTTGCTTGTGTAGTCGTAAATTAGGTGACTATTTTGCGACATTTGTTGCGGGTCGCAAAATTTTGTCGCAAAATGGTCGCTAATTCAGCGACTGATTGTGTAGTGGCTTGTTTTGTCGTAAATTTGGCGACTATTTTGCGACACGCCGCAAATGTCGCAAAATAGTCGCTAAAAGTTGGTTTAAAACACGTTTTTAGCATTCCGGAGTAGGTGTACCTGTATTTGATGACTACGTGATATAGTCACTTTTTAGTCGTTAAATATGCCTATATAAACTGAGCTCACCATTCGTTTTTTTCACTCACAGAAACACAAAGCAACACAAATAAAAAAACGAGATCATAGAGATTTATAATAATGTCTAGAAGTTACAATTATAGTAATTTCCGAGAGTGAATGTACAAGAGGATCGATGAGGTGACGGGAAATTTTATAGAACAGTTCAGAGCCGGGATGGAGCAGTTCATGCAATTTGCAAATAGCCAGCCTTTTGCACAAGAAAACGGGGGTAAGTTTTTTTGCCTTTGTAGTAGGTGCAAAAACGGGAAGCGTTTTCTAGGGACTAGAATTTGGAATCATCTTTTTAGTTATGGGTTTATGCGAGATTATTATGTTTGGTATAAGCATGGGGAAGAACTTAATATGGATATAGGAACGAGTAGTGTTGATCCGACATTTATTAGTGGGAGTGAGGAAGTGGGTAATGTAGTAGAAAATAGATATGTGGATATGGTGAATGATGCATTTCCTTCTAATGTGGGTTTTGATGATAACTATCAATGGGATGGGGGTTATCAGAGTGTAGAAGAACCAGTACTTAACCATTCAAAAAAATTCTATGACTTGTTAGAAAGTGCAAAAAATCCAATATATGATGGTTGTCGTGAAGGTCAGTCACAAATATCTTTANAATTTGCAAATAGCCAGCCTTTTGCACAAGAAAATGGGGGTAAGGTTTTTTGCCCTTGTAGTAGGTGCAAAAACGAGAAGCGTTTTCTAGGGACTAGAATTTGGAATCATCTTTTTAGTTATGGGTTTATGCTAGATTATTATGTTTGGTATAAGCATGGGGAAGAAATAAATATGGATATAGGAACGAGTACTGTTGATCCGACATTTATTAGTGGGAGTGAGGAAGTGGGTAATGTAGTAGAAGATAGATATGTGGATATGGTGAATGATGCATTTCCTTCTAATGTGGGTTTTGATGATAACTATCTATGGGATGGGGGTTATAAGAGTGTAGAAGGACCAGTACTTAACCATTTAAAAAAATTCTATGACTTGTTAGAAGGTGCAAAAAATCCAATATATGATGGTTGTCGTGAAGGTCACTCACAATTATCTTTAACTGCTAGAGTTATGCAAAATAAGGCAGATTATAATATGAGTGAAAAGTTAATGGGTTCAGTATGTGAAATGTTGAGTGATTATTTACCAGAAGGAAACCAGGCTACGGGTTCTCATTACGAGACAGAGAAATTGATGCGCAATTTAGGACTCCCATATCATACAATTGANCAAAAAAGAAGAAAAATGTTTGTTTTGTGATGCACCAAGATGGAAGCCTAAGAATGACCGACGCAGAACCAAAGTACCATATAGTCGTATGTGGTACTTACCTATTGGTGATAGAATGAAGAGAATGTATCAGAGTCAAAAGACTGCAGCAGCAATGCGATGGCATGCCGAGCACCAAGCAAAGGTGGGAGAAATGAGTCATCCGTCTGATGCAGCGGAGTGGAAGTATTTTCAAGAACAAAATCCTCAATTTGCTGAAGAACCCCGTAACGTGTATTTGGGATTGCGTACTGATGGGTTCAATCCATTTGGGATGTCTCGTCACCATTCATTATGGCCAGTGATATTGACGCCATATAATCTACCCCCTAGTATGTGCATGGATGTTGAGTACTTGTTTCTTACAATTCTGAATTCTGTTCCAAACCATCCGCGAGCTAGTCTTGATGTCTTTCTCCAACCTCTTATTGATGAGTTAAAAGAGTTGTGGTCTACTGGAGTCGATGCATACGGTGTGTCCTTGGGTCAAAATTTCAACCTAAAAGCAGTGCTGATGTGGACGATAAGCGACTTTCCTGCGTATGGCATGTTATCTGGATGGACAACACATGGTAAACTGTCTTGTCCAGTTTGCATGGACGATATAAAGTCTTTTTCTCTACCGAATGGAAGGAAGACATGTTGGTTTGATTGTCATCGGAGATTTCTTCCTCCTTATCATCCTCTGAGGAGGAATAAAAAAGACTTCCTAAAGGGAAAACACGCTACAAGAGAGTATCCACTAGAGTCCTTGACCGGTGAGCAAGTTTATTCTGATATACATATTTTACTTATTGTTATTATTTAACATATCGGGACTTATATGCAGGTTTCTTAGTGGAACGCCTCCAATCCATTTCCTACTTGGGTTCAAGAAATTGTCCATGGACCTTTGAACAAGGCAAAAACATGGTCAATGTATTTTACAAGAGGTTATTTGTTTCATATAGAGAAACACGGTGTTGGACGAAAGAGATGTAACTATGGGGTCTCTGTTAAAGGTGAAAATTATGCGAATGCATCTGATGCTGCAGATTTCTACGGAACATTAACTGATATCATAGAACTTGAGTATGAGGGGATGCTTGGGTTGAAGATCACACTATTTAAGTGCAAGTGGTATGACCCTGTTATTGGTAGAGGCACTCGCATAAGTATTGGTTGCGTTGTAGACGTTCTTTCATCCAGAAAGTACAATAATACGAACCATTTATTGTAGGTATGTATATAATTGTCCACATTAATTATATATTGTCTTATCACCTTCATATATAATATGTGTAACCTTTACACGTTGATTGCAAAACAACATCTCAAGTCCATCAAGTTTGTTATATTCCGTACCCATACATAAAGAAACCGAAGCATTTGTTGCTCAATGTTCTAAAAGTAAATCCGAAGGGAAATATTTCTGGAGAACCTACTCTTTTGCAAACAGAAACTGATGATGATGTATTGATGACTACAATTGAAGATGTCGATGTAGACAATTTGGAAAGGGGAGATCCAATAAATCAGGATTACGATGTTGCAGACGCGAAACCTGAAGATGAATTTATGTGTAATTTATCGTCTTCAGATGATGAAGAAGAAGACGACAAAGAACTCCAATAATTATATATATATATATATATAAACTATGTAATAGATAAACTATGTAATATAATCTTAGTACTTTAAGCTATGTAATATAAATTATGTACTTTAATTTATATGTAAAAAATGTGAAACTATAAACTATGTCAAATTATTAGCTGAATTGTTAAAAAAAAATTTAAAAACATATTAACATTGGGGCTACTCGAACCCGAGCCTGAAGAGACCAACTATAGTACATTAACCATCTAAGCCATTAACTCTTTTGTGATTAAGTCAACAACGTATACTTTATATTGACTAACTGATATCATATAATTGGATCATATGCTGTTGGGCCCTAAACCATCCGCAGCCCAACAATATAAACCTAAAACCCAATTCTTTTTAACAAAACCTAAACCTAATTCAGAAAACCTAAACCTAAGCCGACTCTCTTCTTCTCCTTTGCAATCTCTCTTCTTCTTCGATTAAACCTAATAGCCGAGTGATCAAAGTTTCTTCTTCTTCTTAGTTTCAATCTATCTNGAGTTCCACCTATTCCAAGTGTCGTATGTCTGACCGTAATGGTCTCGGTCCTCACACCCACTTATCAGGCCCTAAGTCATATAGGGAAATCCAAGATGATATGNAATTTATGTGTAATTTATCGTCTTCAGATGATGAAGAAGAAGACGACAAAGAACTCCAATAATTATATATATATATATATATAANAAGATGATATGGTACTAAGTCATTTCTATTTTGTTAGTTACATTTATCAACATTTCTATTTTATCTGGTACTAACCATTCTTTAATTTCTAACATTGTAGGAAGCGGAGTTGGGAAGAGAGGTCAGTATGGGTGAAGGNGTACTTTAAGCTATGTAATATAAATTATGTACTTTAATTTATATGTAAAAAATGTGAAACTATAAACTATGTCAAATTATTAGCTGAATTGTTAAAAAAAAATTTAAAAACATATTAACATTGGGGCTACTCGAACCCGAGCCTGAAGAGACCAACTATAGTACATTAACCATCTANAGCGGAAGTTGCAAGAGAAGATGGCTGAGCTCGAGGCAGATTCCACTGTTTCAGATGGTACTTCACACCGTCGGGAGCTCACCAGCGATGAATGTACTGCCATCTTTCCTGAGGTAAAGTAGCATTTCTACTTNCTAAACCTAATTCAGAAAACCTAAACCTAAGCCGACTCTCTTCTTCTCCTTTGCAATCTCTCTTCTTCTTCGATTAAACCTAATAGCCGAGTGATCAAAGTTTCTTCTTCTTCTTAGTTTCAATCTATCTTCTTCTCCTTAGTTTCAATCTCTCTCTCTTCTTCTTCGATTAAACCACTTGATGTCTTCGACGGTTAAGAAAACAAAAAAGAGAAAGGTTGCACCCAACCTTTCTTAGAGAGCCGCACCATCTAACCCATCCGTAGCCGTTCATCTCACCAACCCTCTGAGACCCGGACCATCTAACCCATCCGCAGCCGTTCATCGAACCAACCCTCTACCATCGAGTTCCTGATCCGCCTGTTCCGTCGCCTGAGGTTCAGAACAATCCACTGAATCCACTGGAGGATCATATGCTGTCTCCACCGCATCACTCCCATGGAAGTCAACCATCTTCTCAAGGCAACAACTACGAGCCTCAACTCCAGGATGACACGATGCAATCTCTAACCGCCCTCCTCACGATGCCTGGCCGTGAGACGTTTACGACAGTTCTATCTCCTCAACCACGGTCGAAGCAGACTTGGTATGTTTCGCTTCCTGTGAATTGTGTGGAATTCGATGGTTTGATTCGGTTAATTAAAACAAAAATTGGTTCTCATAGTGTTCTTTGTTTGATTCAAATTATATATATATATATAGTTTGGTTTATTCAATGTTTGTGTTCCAATGTAGTGTCCGATTAGATACTTTGACTTTCTCTTGAACTATAGTAATTTTATTTGATCAGATCATTGAATTGTGTGGAAGGATCCCATGTGTTTTTTTGTTTGATTCAAAGTTTCTATTTGATTCGTTTAATTAAGACAAAGCTCTAGTTCTCATAGTGTTGTTTGTTTGATACTTGGTATGTTTTGCTTTCTAATATGACAAACAATTAGCATTCGATTATCTGAGTTAGTGTCTTAGTATTTGATTATTGTCTCAGTTAATAACTTTAATTGTCTGAGCTTTCTAACTGATCAAACTAACTACAATTTGTTTACATGTCTTTGTGGAGGTTTGATCGGGACAATAAAGGCCAACTTGTTCGGAAGATTACCAAGATTTTTACAAACAAATTCGATGGTCCATATTATACTTGGACTTGTATGCCTCCCAATAGAAAAGAGAGATACTTCATGGAGTTTGCGGTAAGAATAGTACAATGACTGCCATGTTTTTTACTTGTTTTCACTGACATAATTCCTTCTCTCTTTGTTATCTAGAAAACTCACACCTGGGATCCATTGATAACAGGAACCGTTCAAGAACATTTCAACACCATCTGTAACCGCCGGATGAAGGGCATGGTTACGATGCAAGGACGGCTTGAATTAAACCTTCATGGATTGAAGGTAAGCTCTGGAAAGAGATGGTTGCTAATTGGGATACTGAAGAACAACAGCAAAGGAGTTCCACCTATTCCAAGTGTCGTATGTCTGACCGTAATGGTCTCGGTCCTCACACCCACTTATCAGGCCCTAAGTCATATAGGGAAATCCAAGATGATATGGTACTAAGTCATTTCTATTTTGTTAGTTACATTTATCAACATTTCTATTTTATCTGGTACTAACCATTCTTTAATTTCTAACATTGTAGGAAGCGGAGTTGGGAAGAGAGGTCAGTATGGGTGAAGGTTTTTTCAAAACACATACAAAGCCGGATGGTTCTTATGTTGATGGCAAGGCAGAGAAATCCATCAAGCTTATCAGCGGAAGTTGCAAGAGAAGATGGCTGAGCTCGAGGCAGATTCCACTGTTTCAGATGGTACTTCACACCGTCGGGAGCTCACCAGCGATGAATGTACTGCCATCTTTCCTGAGGTAAAGTAGCATTTCTACTTGATCATGCATTTGTTTTGCTCTTTACTTACTGTTTTTCTTTTTCTAAAAACAGTGCACTGAGAAGGATTCACTTGGAACTCCTTATGGTGTTGGAAGCCTCAAAGATACTCTTGGCAAGGGCAAGGGCAATCAACAAACCGAAGCATTTCTTACATTGCAAGAGCAACTGAAGGAAGCCCACAGCCAGATTGAAGTTCATGCTGAAATTCAGGCGACTCTCAACGCTGAAGCTGCTGCTCGAGAAAAAGAGACTGCTCTCCTTGTGGCTGAGCAAAAGCAAGAGATCAAAGAGTTGACGATGATGGAAAAGTTTATGCGCCACACTAATCCAGCCTACCTGGAGTTTATAGCCTCTCAATCAGCTGAGGAGGACACTGAGGAGGACAATCTTCCATCAACAACTCCATGATCAACTCTATTGTTTCTTAACTCATGAACTAAGTTATTTTCTTCAGTTTGTATGTGTTATAAACTTTTTCTTTCTTTGCTTTTGGTTTGATTTCTATTTTGGACTTATGTATATTCTGGTTTAAATACAATCATGGTTATGTTTATAATGTGTTTTCATTAGATTTTTCATTTAATAAATCAGTTTTAAAATCAGGATTAGATTCAGGATTACAAAACAATAAAAACCATTCAATTTCATTATTTTCTAAAACAAAGTAGTCGCTAAATAGTCGTCATTTAGACGGCAAATTGTCGTTAAATATAGAGTAAATAGTCGCAAATTAGAACAACTAATTTCAGNGGTGTTGGAAGCCTCAAAGATACTCTTGGCAAGGGCAAGGGCAATCAACAAACCGAAGCATTTCTTACATTGCAAGAGCAACTGAAGGAAGCCCACAGCCAGATTGAAGTTCATGCTGAAATTCAGGCGACTCTCAACGCTGAAGCTGCTGCTCGAGAAAAAGAGACTGCTCTCCTTGTGGCTGAGCAAAAGCAAGAGATCAAAGAGTTGACGATGATGGAAAAGTTTATGCGCCACACTAATCCAGCCTACCTGGAGTTTATAGCCTCTCAATCAGCTGAGGAGGACACTGAGGAGGACAATCTTCCATCAACAACTCCATGATCAACTCTATTGTTTCTTAACTCATGAACTAAGTTATTTTCTTCAGTTTGTATGTGTTATAAACTTTTTCTTTCTTTGCTTTTGGTTTGATTTCTATTTTGGACTTATGTATATTCTGGTTTAAATACAATCATGGTTATGTTTATAATGTGTTTTCATTAGATTTTTCATTTAATAAATCAGTTTTAAAATCAGGATTAGATTCAGGATTACAAAACAATAAAAACCATTCAATTTCATTATTTTCTAAAACAAAGTAGTCGCTAAATAGTCGTCATTTAGACGGCAAATTGTCGTTAAATATAGAGTAAATAGTCGCAAATTAGAACAACTAATTTCAGACTAAAGTCTTGCAAATTTTATTCATGTAAAAACGTCGCAACTTTGTCGCAATTTAGTCGCTACATTTAGCGACTAATAAACGACTATTGCTAAAATAGTCGTTACATTGTCGACAATTTGTCGCTAAATGCGGTTACTAAATGACGACAATGCGACGACAAATTAACGACAACATTATATAGTCGTTATTTAGCGACTATTTAAGGACTATTTGTATTAGCGACAAAATGTTAGCTACAACAGTAATTAGTCGCTAAATAGTCATATAATTTCATTTAACGACTATTTAACGACTATTTAACGACTATTACCACAGTGACCGTTGGTCTGTTTTCTTGTAGTGAATGTGGTTTGAATGTCATTTGGACATACAATACATGGAAAGATCTAAAACAAAATTAATGTGAAAATTAATCAGTTTTGGTAAACACCCAAATTTGGGGGTGTCAACCAAACCAACTTATAGTTTTCTAAAATACATTTTGTAAGAAACGACATAAAAAAAGAAAATGAAGGGTGTTTGTATAGATACACAAAATCTGAATATTTTGGCTAACGTGGGTTCTCTAAAACATATGTGGACTTTGTTTCATGTGAGGTTACTGGACTCTCCNACTACGAGCCTCAACTCCAGGATGACACGATGCAATCTCTAACCGCCCTCCTCACGATGCCTGGCCGTGAGACGTTTACGACAGTTCTATCTCCTCAACCACGGTCGAAGCAGACTTGGTATGTTTCGCTTCCTGTGAATTGTGTGGAATTCGATGGTTTGATTCGGTTAATTAAAACAAAAATTGGTTCTCATAGTGTTCTTTGTTTGATTCAAATTATATATATATATATAGTTTGGTTTATTCAATGTTTGTGTTCCAATGTAGTGTCCGATTAGATACTTTGACTTTCTCTTGAACTATAGTAATTTTATTTGATCAGATCATTGAATTGTGTGGAAGGATCCCATGTGTTTTTTTGTTTGATTCAGAGTTTCTATTTGATTCGTTTAATTAAGACAAAGCTCTAGTTCTCATAGTGTTGTTTGTTTGATACTTGGTATGTTTTGCTTTCTAATATGACAAACAATTAGCATTCGATTATCTGAGTTAGTGTCTTAGTATTTGATTATTGTCTCAGTTAATAACTTTAATTGTCTGAGCTTTCTAACTGATCAAACTAACTACAATTTGTTTACATGTCTTTGTGGAGGTTTGATCGGGACAATAAAGGCCAACTTGTTCGGAAGATTACCAAGATTTTTACAAACAAATTCGATGGTCCATATTATACTTGGACTTGTATGCCTCCCAATAGAAAAGAGAGATACTTCATGGAGTTTGCGGTAAGAATAGTACAATGACTGCCATGTTTTTTACTTGTTTTCACTGACATAATTCCTTCTCTCTTTGTTATCTAGAAAACTCACACCTGGGATCCATTGATAACAGGAACCGTTCAAGAACATTTCAACACCATCTGTAACCGCCGGATGAAGGGCATGGTTACGATGCAAGGACGGCTTGAATTAAACCTTCATGGATTGAAGGTAAGCTCTGGAAAGAGATGGTTGCTAATTGGGATACTGAAGAACAACAGCAAAGGAGTTCCACCTATTCCAAGTGTCGTATGTCTGACCGTAATGGTCTCGGTCCTCACACCCACTTATCAGGCCCTAAGTCATATAGGGAAATCCAAGATGATATGGTACTAAGTCATTTCTATTTTGTTAGTTACATTTATCAACATTTCTATTTTATCTGGTACTAACCATTCTTTAATTTCTAACATTGTAGGAAGCGGAGTTGGGAAGAGAGGTCAGTATGGGTGAAGGTTTTTTCAAAACACATACAAAGCCGGATGGTTCTTATGTTGATGGCAAGGCAGAGAAATCCATCAAGCTTATCAGCGGAAGTTGCAAGAGAAGATGGCTGAGCTCGAGGCAGATTCCACTGTTTCAGATGGTACTTCACACCGTCGGGAGCTCACCAGCGATGAATGTACTGCCATCTTTCCTGAGGTAAAGTAGCATTTCTACTTGATCATGCATTTGTTTTGCTCTTTACTTACTGTTTTTCTTTTTCTAAAAACAGTGCACTGAGAAGGATTCACTTGGAACTCCTTATGGTGTTGGAAGCCTCAAAGATACTCTTGGCAAGGGCAAGGGCAATCAACAAACCGAAGCATTTCTTACATTGCAAGAGCAACTGAAGGAAGCCCACAGCCAGATTGAAGTTCATGCTGAAATTCAGGCGACTCTCAACGCTGAAGCTGCTGCTCGAGAAAAAGAGACTGCTCTCCTTGTGGCTGAGCAAAAGCAAGAGATCAAAGAGTTGACGATGATGGAAAAGTTTATGCGCCACACTAATCCAGCCTACCTGGAGTTTATAGCCTCTCAATCAGCTGAGGAGGACACTGAGGAGGACAATCTTCCATCAACAACTCCATGATCAACTCTATTGTTTCTTAACTCATGAACTAAGTTATTTTCTTCAGTTTGTATGTGTTATAAACTTTTTCTTTCTTTGCTTTTGGTTTGATTTCTATTTTGGACTTATGTATATTCTGGTTTAAATACAATCATGGTTATGTTTATAATGTGTTTTCATTAGATTTTTCATTTAATAAATCAGTTTTAAAATCAGGATTAGATTCAGGATTACAAAACAATAAAAACCATTCAATTTCATTATTTTCTAAAACAAAGTAGTCGCTAAATAGTCGTCATTTAGACGGCAAATTGTCGTTAAATATAGAGTAAATAGTCGCAAATTAGAACAACTAATTTCAGACTAAAGTCTTGCAAATTTTATTCATGTAAAAACGTCGCAACTTTGTCGCAATTTAGTCGCTACATTTAGCGACTAATAAACGACTATTGCTAAAATAGTCGTTACATTGTCGACAATTTGTCGCTAAATGCGGTTACTAAATGACGACAATGCGACGACAAATTAACGACAACATTATATAGTCGTTATTTAGCGACTATTTAAGGACTATTTGTATTAGCGACAAAATGTTAGCTACAACAGTAATTAGTCGCTAAATAGTCATATAATTTCATTTAACGACTATTTAACGACTATTTAACGACTATTACCACAGTGACCGTTGGTCTGTTTTCTTGTAGTGAATGTGGTTTGAATGTCATTTGGACATACAATACATGGAAAGATCTAAAACAAAATTAATGTGAAAATTAATCAGTTTTGGTAAACACCCAAATTTGGGGGTGTCAACCAAACCAACTTATAGTTTTCTAAAATACATTTTGTAAGAAACGACATAAAAAAGAAAATGAAGGGTGTTTGTATAGATACACAAAATCTGAATATTTTGGCTAACGTGGGTTCTCTAAAACATATGTGGACTTTGTTTCATGTGAGGTTACTGGACTCTCCGGCAAATCCATATCATCTTCTTGTGTCCATGACCCACAGTACTGTTGAACCACAAGAACCGACACAGTAGCTGCAAAGTCTGATGAGGCAAGCAAATCTCCGATGGCACCGAGCTCAGGACACTCGCTCCAATCCGTTAAACCTGCGGTTAGAGGAGACGACATTCCTTCTCCTCTTCCAACAATAAACAGATCATGAGAACTGTCCATTGATCTCACTGCTGCAACCGTCTCCTCCCCATTGCTCACTAGTTTTTCTATATACACAATTGACTCAAAATCTGCATTTGACGTCCTGAATGCATTGATGTACTCATCATCAAGCTGTCTTTGCTTTTTATGGTCCATGTTCATCTTCGGTACCTTTAGGTCAGTCTCATTGGTCGCACGTGTTGAAGCTGTGTCGATTTCATCTTCATCATGAATGAACCGCAAAACGGTTAAAGAGATGCCAGGATGTTGAGCCATTCTCCAGGCATAGGCCAAGGCTTCTCTGTCGTCCGGACCACCGAAAAACAGAACAGCAACTTGGAGAGACACAGTGTTTGAGTTTAGTCTTGTGGCTCCATTGAGTCCTCTGTCTACGAGTATTCCAACTGAACAAGGCGAGTTTTCTAGTAGGTTTTGGTTGACCAAACGGTAGGCCGGGTTGGTTGCTTCCATTCCTCCATCAACTGTTTGTTGTTTGTGAAATGGTATGATTATGAAGGAGACACGTTTGTCCTCTGCTAAGCTACAAACATCTTCGTGCATTGTTGAGTAAGGGGAAATAGCTGTCAAGGGTTGAACAGCTACAAAGGCAGCATGTTGTTCATAGTTCTCAAAGGCGTTGATGATGTGATCTGATTGAGCTTGAGTTCTGTTAAGCGCTGGTCGTCCTGACTTACGAGTGTTGTGGACAATTAGCATTGCGGATGCTCGTCCCGTGAGCTCAACAAGGTGGAGAACGTAAATGCATATGGGAGATCTCTTTGTAGGATGTGAAGCTTCAAGAAGGTTGATAATAGTAGGAACGTTACGCGGCGTGTGAACGCAAACCAATACTCGAAGCTCGCTGTCTGGCTTCGTTTGTTGTATTGTTCGTCTCTTGTACGAAACAGATTTCTTCACTGGCCTATAAAGGACTGTAACAATAGGGGTGATGACTCCAGTCATAACCAAGGCCACAAGAACCATGGTAGCAAATGTCTCATCATCTAAAACCTTTTGGTCTTTTCCAACATTGAGCACAATCATTTCGACAAGACCTTTGGTGTTCAAGAGCAGGCCAAGAGTGATTCCTTCACGAACTGGCATGCCATGGAAAAATGCGACAATAACGGTACCGATGACTTTTCCAGCACAAGCGAGGAATATAACAAAGAAAAGAGTGGCCCAAGTGGCAGGACCTTGGATGGCAGCTACGTTAGTCTTGAGACCACTTATAGCAAAGAAAAGAGGTAGAAGAAGGCCAGAGACAAAATCTTCAAGCTTCTCGATGAGGGTGAGACCAAGAGGCCCATTGGGAATCACGAGACCAAAGACAAATGCCCCAAAGACTGAATGTGTTCCAATTGCATCGGTAATAAAGCCAGATATCATAACTCCTGTCAAGATGAGGCATATA
The DNA here is from genome assembly GCF_000633955.1 of Camelina sativa. Lineage (NCBI taxonomy): Eukaryota > Viridiplantae > Streptophyta > Magnoliopsida > Brassicales > Brassicaceae > Camelina > Camelina sativa. Next base: position 18,305,477 of record NC_025703.1, on the reverse strand, counting down.
TAGAACTCACTGTAGTTCTCTCCTTCAGGAGTTTTACGTATGATCCAAGTGATGCCTGGTCTGACAATAAAGACACAAACAGCGATGAAAACTGCACTAGAGATCATGACCCAAAGGGAGGCAAATGAATTTTTGTCACTCTCGGCCAACGCGATGGCCAAGGCAAGAAGAATCCAAGCAAACATGTCATTAACCAAGGCTGCTGACATTGATATCCGTCCAATCTCGGTATTGATGAGCTTGAGCTCAGCAAGAATCCTCGCAAGTACCGGGAATGCAGTAACGGAGAGTGCAACACCGAGGAAGAGTATGTAGGTGCCTTGCCCCAAGTGATCTTCTGATCGGTGCATAGAGAAAGAGAAGGCGGCACCAATGAGGAATGGTAAGACCATACCACCAATAGCGATGGTTAGGGCTCGCTTCCCTGTCTTGCGAACCACCATGATGTCCATCTCTACACCCACCAGGAAAAGGAAGTAAAGTAAACCCACATTAGCCATTGTTTCAAGTACCATCACACTTCTTTGAGGGAAGATGGTGTGTGCGAATTTTTCGGAGCGCCCAAGCACTGATGGCCCTAGCACGATTCCACCCTGAAGATT
>NC_025703.1:18287935-18303493 GCF_000633955.1 Camelina sativa | reverse complement strand
AGGACACATTAAGCCATATGAGGGAAAGGGAATGGATTCAAAGTTGGTGGTGTTCCGTATCATCCTCTCTACTCAACAAGTCAAGCATCATCATTGATCATCTCTATTTTTGGTCTTCTTTTCTTTTATTAGAACTTTAAAAAAATATATTTTCAGGTGTTTTGCTAACCGATTTTTTTTTTTTTTTATTCCCCATAATACAGTAAATATTACATGAATGATTAATTATTATGATCTTTAAAGAAAATGTGTTTTGCAGTTTTTTTTTTCCTTTCACAAAACACATTTATAGCCATTAGTGGAAAGAAAAAGACAAATTCTCGCCACCCTATTGTCTAAAAGTATTATGATCTTTAAAGAAAAAGAGATTCTCTGAAGACTTTACTTAAGTCATTAATCATATACCAAACAAAATTAGAAACTTATGAAAAGAAATCAAGTATGACCATCTAATTTATTTACTTATGTTAAAATAAAATTAAAAATTAGAAATAATTGAAAATGTAAATTTATAAATAAGAGGAATGATAAAAATATTTATGTGGCCAATTATAGCCACATAAACACTCTGGCTAAATGAGCTAGTACAAAAGTAACCATAGGTTCGGCATGGACATATAGTAGTATAGCCATGAATACTTGGTGGCTAACCCATTGTTACAGTGGCTATGGAATAGTCATGGCTCTAGTGTTTTCCAATTTAGCCAAAAATATTTCTTACGTGGCTCCGTCTTTGGCGTTTAATAATATTTCGTGGCTATACCAAGTATTTTTTTTTTTTGATATTTGTCGTAGTTTACATAAAGACGTAACGCCTCATATGTGGTTACAGAAACATTTTTAGGGCCTAAAGTGTCAATACATGTAAATTTATCATGGAAGAAACTAATAATGCCATTAACAAAACAAAAATTTCTGAAAATCACTTTTCTTGAAGACGTCGGCAACTTTTTAACAATGTTAAATGATTTTTTTTTTTTTAAAATTGGAAATTGGTGAAGACATGACAAATTGACAAGTAGTATATATAGATTACAGATATGGAAGTAAATAATGGGTACAAAGGGACACGTGACTCTTCATTTCTTGGAAAAGTTACAGAGAAGTGAGAAGAACAATGGCATGTGAACCCCTCTCTCTCTATTTATATGGTATAAGAAAACAATGGCCCGTGACCAAACTTAAAATTTTCAACTCTCTTCACTTAAATCCAATACTACAAATTACAGAAGTCTAGCTGTCTTTTGAACCATTATGACCAATCCAATACTAACCAAAGTTTATTATAATCATGATACGCATCAGTAGAAAAACCAACAAAAGAGATCATATATAATTGGTATTGTTCTATTACTTGTCCTTTTTCTTAAGCATTGGAGAAAGAGAGAAAGAGAGAGAGAACAAAGCTTCTTCATCAATGGAGAAGGAAGGATGTGAGATCGAAGCTTTAGATATTGATTATAACATCTTTGAACGGAAGATTAATGTTAATCCTTTCGGATTCTTTACTCAAAAACCGCGGCCAGAAGCTGACCAGACGGTTAAGACAGAGGAAGAGTCGTGGAAGCTAGAGCATGAATCCGGCAACAAAGTCAAGCATGTACTAAAAGGAGTGACCTGCAGAGCCATGCCTTGGGAGATTCTTGCCATTGTTGGCCCAAGTGGTGCAGGGAAGTCTTCTTTGCTTGAAATTCTAGCTGCTAGACTCATCCCTCAAACCGGGTCGGTTTTGGTCAACAAGAGACCGGTGGATAGAGCCAACTTCAAGAAAATTTCTGGTTATGTCACCCAAAAGGACACTCTGTTTCCTTTGCTTACGGTTGAGGAAACCCTTCTGTTCAGTGCTAAGCTGCGTTTAAAGCTCCCAGCTGACGAGCTGAGATCACGGGTTAAGTCGTTGGTCCATGAGCTTGGGCTTGAAGCTGTTGCAACAGCTCGTGTTGGCGATGATACCGTCAGAGGGATATCGGGTGGAGAGAGACGCCGTGTCTCCATAGGAGTTGAAGTTATTCACGACCCCAAAGTTTTGATCCTTGATGAGCCGACCTCTGGTCTTGATAGTACTTCGGCTCTGCAGATCATAGACATGCTCAAGCACATGGCTGAAACACGAGGCCGGACCATTATTCTGAGTATCCACCAACCAGGGTTTCGGATAGTCAAACAGTTCAATTCTGTACTTTTGTTGGCCAATGGCTCGACCTTAAAGCAGGGCTCGGTGGATCAGCTTGGAGTGTATTTAAGGTCAAATGGTTTGCACCCTCCTATCCATGAAAACATCGTAGAATTTGCCATTGAATCAATCGAACCCATCACAAAACAGCAACGGCTACAGGAAAGCAGAAGAGAAGCTCATATCCTAACATCACAAAAAACATTACAAGAGAAGAGATCAGAAGATAATCAAGGGGAGAGCAGAAGTGGAAAATTCACACTGCAACAGCTGTTTCAACAAACAAGGGTTGCTGATGTAGGAACGATGAACATAGCAACGGAGTTCACCAGAGATTTTGCAAATTCAAGACTAGAAGAAACTATGATACTCACTCATAGGTTCTCCAAGAACATTTTCAGAACCAAGGAGCTTTTCGCGTGCAGGACAGTTCAGATGTTAGGTTCAGGGATTGTCCTAGGTCTAATTTTTCATAATCTCAAAGAAGATTTAAAAGGTGCACGAGAAAGAGTTGGGCTCTTTGCATTCATACTGACCTTCCTGCTAACTTCAACAATAGAGGCACTCCCTATATTTCTGCAAGAAAGAGAGATTCTGATGAAGGAAACATCTAGTGGAAGCTACAGAGTGTCCTCATATGCCGTCGCCAATGGACTTGTTTACTTGCCATTTCTGCTCATCCTAGCTATTCTATTCTCAGTCCCAGTGTACTGGCTGGTGGGACTGAACCCAAATTTCATGGCATTTCTGCACTTTTTGCTCCTAATTTGGTTGATCCTCTACACAGCAAACTCAGTGGTTGTGTGCTTTAGTGCACTGGTTCCTAATTTCATTGTTGGAAACTCAGTGATTTCTGGTGTGATGGGTTCCTTCTTTCTGTTTTCTGGCTACTTCATATCAAACCATGAGATCCCTAATTACTGGATTTTCATGCACTACATCTCCTTGTTCAAGTACCCGTTTGAAGGATTTCTGATTAATGAGTTCTCCAAATCAAGCAAGTGTTTAGAGTATGGATTTGGAAAATGCTTGATGACAGAGGAGGATCTACTAAAAGAAGAAAGGTATGGAGAGGAAAATAGATGGAAAAACGTTGTGATCATGCTATGTTTTGTCTTGTTCTACAGGTTCATTTCCTATGCGATTCTGAGGTGTAGATGTTCACAAAGAAGTTTCAAAACCACTCTTGTTTAATAAATGTGGTAGCAATAATATATTTTCTGAAATACATTTGGTTACAGGTTTGTTTATGTGTTTAATTATTTACTTCGTACAGCAGCCAAAGATGTTAAAGAAAGTGTTGTTTATGCAAAAAGTGAATTTTCCATTGATTCTATCGTCTCTCACTTACCACCTGTTTCTATTTCCTTAAGTTTTTTTCAAGTAAAGAGAATAGATTTCCAACAAAAAGAAAACAAATCCAGCAAAAAGCACTTACATGGCATTGTCCCAAAGAAGATCCATTTCCTCAGACGAGAGTGATTCTGATTCGGCATGATCTGGTTCCTGTCTCATCTCTGCTATTAGAATATCAAGAAGTGAGTGTATCTGCCTTTTTCGAGGATGCCTTTTGTCTTTAACCATGAAAACATGAAGATGTCCTAGTATCTTTATCCAACTACAGCCTGGCTGCTTCGTGACTCCCTCTTTCCTCATCAACTTTCGTACACTTATCACATCCTCCCATTTTCCGACCTCAGCGTACATGTTAGACAGAAGAACATATGGTCCTGAATTTGACGCTTCTACTTCTAGAAGCTTCTCTGCAACGTATTTACCTATCATGATGTTCCTATGTACTTTACAAGCAGCAAGCAGTGAACCCCATATAACAGAATCTGGTTGCATGGGCATCTCCTCGACCATGCTCTTTGCTTCTTCGAGAAATCCAGCTCGACCAAGCAAATCTACCATGCACGTATAGTGATCCCTAAGCGGAGCCACACCAAAATCTCTGGTCATGGAAGAGAAGTAATGTCGTCCTTCTTCAACAAATCCAGCATGTCCGCATGCAGAGAGGACACCAATCATGGTAATGTGATCTGGTTTTTCTCCAGAATCAAGCATTTCTCTGAACAACTCAAGAGCCTCATTTCCATAACCATTTTGTGCAAACCCAATAATCATCGCATTCCAGGAAACACGATCTCTTTCCATCATCTTCCTAAATACAAGATAACCATCTTCTACACAACCACATTTTACATACATATCTATCAAGGAATTGCCAACAAATATATCAGCTTCTTCACCAGATTGAAACTTAAAGCCATGCTTCAAGACATGGACATGAGCCTGCATGCCGAGATGTAACTCTGCAAGATCTGCACATGCCTTGAGGATATTTGCAAAGGTATAGTGGGTCGGGGATATTGATTCTCTCTTTAAGAGACAAAAGAGACTCAGTGCTTCTTCGTTTTCCCCATTTTGAGTATAGCCAGCAATTAGCGCATTCCATGAAACAATATTCCTCTCCGCCATTTTGGTGAACATGAGTCTAGCTGCCTTAGTGCTTGCAGCCATTGCGTACCCACTGATCATGGAAGTTTCTGCAATTACATTCCTGATAGGCATGCTATCAAATATGAACCTAGCTTCACTTAATTTGCTGCACTTTGCATACATATCCACAAAAGCATTGGTTAGAATGATGTCATTCCTTAACTTATCGTTTTTAACAACACGGCCATGAATTTCCTGACCAACCTTAATCGCCGACAAGCTTGCACAGGCACTAATCACACTTGCTAATGTAACCTCATCTGGCTCAACCCTAGACTCCAACATCACTTGGAAAACCTTGAGAGCTTCCAGGGCAGGACCATTTTGTTCGTAGCATGTAATCAAACTATTCCAAGAGACAACGTTTCTATCACCCATCTCATCAAAAACCCGCTGAGCATCATTGACGTTACCACATTTGGAATACATATCAACAAGAGCAGAACCTATATACACATCTGACAAACAAGGCGACTTTGCAATCAAAGAATGTATTTGTACACCCTTATTCATATCATTCAGACCTGAACAAGCGCTAAGACCACTAGCAAAAGTATATTCATTTAGCACAAACCCTTCCTTATGCATCATACCGAAATAAAACAAAGCATCTTCACACCTATCATGCTGAGCAAAACCCGAAACCATGGAGTTCCAAGTACACTGGTCGCGTTCAGGCATTGACCGGAACAAAGAATCAGCTTCATCTAAAAAACCTAACTTGGTCAAACCCGTCACAACAGAGTTCCAAGTGTAAACATTTCGTTCAGGCATTTCGTCGAACAGTTGGCGACTATTGTTAAGTGACCCACATTTCGCATACGCGTCAATGAGACGATTCTGTATAAAGACCTCGTTTGAGAAACCGGATTTGAAGATAGAAGCATGGACACAACGGACATCAGTTGCTGATAACTTGGCTCGGATGCATGAATCAAGAAGCTTTGCGAATGGTGAAGAATCCGTGAGAGAAGAGAGATCACCAGCGAGCTTGAGAAATGATTGTCTCATTCCATTATCGTCGTTTGAACATGAATCTTGGTTTCTCTCTAGCAATCAAAAGTGTGTCTGGGAGGGATTTGAGTAGAAGGCCCCGGTTTCTTTCTTATCAATCTGGAAATGATCAACTGTACCAAACCGGAATAACTCGGACCAAAAATATAAAGGTTAATAATTTCTCACAAGCACAAAAATGAATTAGTTTTATTTTTAGAAACTAGGGAAAAATAAAGAATACAATCTGAGTAGCACAAAAGCTTCATGGGTTTGAGTAGTAGAAACCATGGATGGAAAAAAATGAAAAATCAGTTACTCAAAAGATAGTGATGTAGGAAGCCGCGGTTAAAAAAGAAGGTAAGAAGAGGAAATGAGAACATGATAGAGCTCCCATCAGACGATCGTCCGCCTCCTTCCCCTGTTGGCACAGTTTTCTATCCATTTCCTGGTCCTAACATAAATTTGCCATATGGATGCATTTAGATAACATAAAGACTATTTTGAGACTGGTGTTTCTTCCTTACATTTGTTTTAAATTCGGTTACCTCAAGAATTTGGTGACTACGGTAGGAGAGTTGTGTAAAGCAGAACAACAACAACACAACACTTGTTGTTTCGGTCCAGAAAGGAAAGAGAGTAGGCCTTGACAATATTAAGTCCATCAAGATTCTGAGTAATGAAGCTCCCTCTAACGGTAACAGAGTACCGCCTTTGTCTACACCATGTGAACCTGTTCGTATAGTCAAACCAAGTGTGACAGGTCACACTATGATCCAAGTAAAGACCATATACGCTCCTCTTGGAACAATCGAGCTTTGTAAACCTAGTCCTTGTCATATATATATATATTCACAATGTGATGTAACAAAGTTTGCTAAGAAATAAAGTTATCATTTTGAGCCATTTCACTCTCGTTTACTAGGGTTCTTAACCCTTACTTTCATGGTATCAGAGCATTAGTAATACGATCTATGGCTCCAGAAGATTCTTTTTCTTCAGCTCCGTTATCTATCTCTCAAGTTGTGACTCTCAAACTTACAGAGTCCAACTATCTTCAATGGAAAAATCAGTTCGAGTCTTTCCTTTCTCCTCAAATGTTACTTGGTTACGTTAAAGGTTTGATTCCTCGTCCAGCGTCAACACGGTCAGTCACTGGTGTAGAAGGAGTCACTGAAGAACCAAATCCAGAGTTTCTCAAATGGGTTCGCAATGATCAACTGGTCATGGCATGGACGTGGATCTTGGGGTCTCTTTCTGAAGCAGCCATCAGAGTCGTCTACGGTCTGCAGTCTGCTCAAGAGGTATGGTCTGCCCTCGCTAAGAATTTTAATAGGGTGTCCACCTCTAGGAAGTTTGAACTGCAGAATAAGTTGGGAGCTTGTCTTAAGTCTGGTAGATCTATGGAGGACTACCTTAGTGAGCTCAAACAAGTGTTTGATCAACTTGATTCAATAGGTTTTCTTATGAGTGATTTGGAAAAAATTCATGGCTTACTGTTTGGTCTTGCTAAGGAATAAGAGATTGTAGCTACTGTGATTTAACACTCTATGGATTCCATTCCTCCTCCTTGTTATGAAGATGTTGTCTTCAAGGTTATTGCCTTTGATGATAAACTGAAAGCGTACTCTGTTGCGCCTGTTGTCACTCCACATCTCGCTTTTCAAGCTGTGAAACAACAACAACACTTTGATAGAGGAGGTTCGAACAACAGCAACAGAGGTGGACGATCTGGTGGTGGCTACAGAGGTAGAGGAAACTACTCTACAAGAGGTCATGGGTTCCAACAACATAGCAACAATCAAAACAGAACTGGAGGATCTTCTACTCGACCAACGTTTCAAATCTATGGGAAATACGGTCACAATGCTTTTCGACTGCTACAATCGTTTTAATGAAGAATTTGTTCAGTCGTTACCCACTGCTCTAGCTGCTATGAGAGTTTCTGATGGGGATCATCACACAGGAAATGAGTGGTTGCCTGCTAGTGGTTCTACTGCCCACATTACTAACACCACTGCAAATCTGCAACATGCTTAACCTTATCAAGGTCAAGAATCGGTAATGGTTGGTAATGGTGAGATCTTGCCCATCACTCACATTGGATCAGTACCTCTTCAGACAACATCAGGTAAATTTCTCCCTCTGAAAGATGTTCTGGTCTGTCCAAATGTACTAAATCACTTCTCTCAGTCTCTAAGCTATGTGACGACTATCCTTGCTCTGTTAAATTTGATTCTGATGGTGTACGTGTAAAGGAAAAGCATACCAAGCAGCTCCTCACAACTAAAAACAAGAGTAGAGACCACTATGTGCTCGGGACCAGAGTTCGCAGCCTTGTATTCTAGTTGATAGCTAGCAAATAGTGATGAACTGTGACGCAAACGTTTGGGGCATCCGAGTGCAGAGATTCTTCAGCATTTGTCTTCTACTGCAGCAATAACAATAAACAAGCGCACCAACAAGCTTTGTGAGTCTTGCAGGCTTGGGAAGAGTGCTCAGCTTCCTTTTTCTTCCTCTATGTTTGTAGCTATTAGACCTCTTGAGAGGATACATTGTGATTTTTGGGGTCCTGCTCCAATCGCTTTTACTTAGGGTTTTAGATACTATGTTATCTTTGTTGACAACTACTCTCGCGATTGTTGGTTTTATCCTTTGAAGAATAAATCAGACTTCTACTCAGTTTTCATTCTTTTCCAAGACTTTGTTGAGAATTAGTTAAATCAGAAAATCAAGATGTTTTAGTGTGATGGTGGAGGTGAATTTGTTAGTACTCGGTTTGTGACTCACCTTGCAACCTATGTAATCAAGAAACTAATATCTTGTCCTCACACTCCTCAACAAAATGGTTTAGCAGGGAGAAAACACAGACATTTAACTGAATTAGGCCTCAGCATGATGTTTCAGAGCAAGGTGCCACAACAATTCTGGGTTGAAACCTTCTTTACAGCGAACTACCTGAGTAATCTACTTCCCTCCTCTGTGTTCACCTCTTCTCTGAGTCCTTATGAAGCATTGTTCTAGCTCAAGCCTGATTACTCGACTTTGAGAGTTTTTGGCAGTGTTTGCTATCCTACTCTTTGTGCCTATGGTACCATTAAGTTTGATCCTAAGTCATTGAAGTGTGTCTTTCTAGGATACAACAATAAATATAAAGGGTATCGGTGCATCTACCCTCCTACTGGACGTGTCTATATCAGTAGACATGTTTTCTTTGATGAACAGGTCTTTCCCTTTGCGGATGACTACTCTCACTTGGTGCGAGCAGCAACAACATCTCTTCTATCTGCTTGGCAGAAAAGCTTTCAGTCTCTATCACCTGCAGTTCTTGCTGTTTCTACTTCTTCAGCAGATCTTGATTCTAACAAGGTGTTGTTTCAAATATTACACCTACAGAACCTGAACCAGCAACTGTAGCACCTGCAATTGTAGCTCCTCCAGAACCTGAACCAACAGTTGTAGAGCCTGAAACTACATATCCTACACCGTCACCTGTAGAAACTACTAAGTCACCAACAATCTCCGAAAGTGAATCAGGCAATGAAGCTCCTTTATTTTCAGAGGCTGACTTCCCTCCACTTGTTGCATCAGTTGTTAATGATCATACTATGATCACCAGGGGAAAAGATGGTGTTCGAAAACCAAATCCCAAATATGCTCTTATAGTCACTCACACCACTGTTAAAGAGCCCAAAACAATAGCCTCTGCACTAAAACATCCAGGATGGACATCATTTATGGGAGAAGAGGTTGACACCTTTGTTGAAACCAGAAATTTTTCTTTAGTTCCACATGAACCATATATGAATGTCCTTGGTTGCAGATGGGTCTTCAAAACGAAACTCAATGCTGATGGTAGCTTGGATAAGCTTCGAGCTCACCTCGTATCAAAGGGATATGATCAAGAGGAAGGAGTTGATTTCCTTGAAACATATAGCCCAGTAGTTCGAACTGCAACAATCCGTCTTGTTATGCTGCAGTCGTCAACAAATGGCCACTCAAGCAACTTGATGTGAAGAACTCCTTTGTCCATGGAGATTTAACAGAAATGGTCTACATGCAGCAACCTTCTGGCGTTGTTGATGTTGTCAATCCCTCACATGTCTGGAAACTACACAAAGCAGTCTATGGTTTAAAGCAAGCCCCTCGGGTATGGTTTGACAAATTCAGTAAGTTTCTTTTGCATTTTGGATTTACGTGCAGTTTCAAAGATCATTCTCTCTTTGTTTATGATAGAGATAATGATCTTATCGTTTTACTCCTCTATGTGGACGATAATGATCTCTACTTCATTACGTAGTCTCTCTACCGTCTTTTCCAGATTTACAATCGCAGATTCCCTCGATGCAACATCTTTAGCGCTCTCTTGCATTCTCTTCTCTGTCCCTCCGTACGTCTTGTACTCTTCCAAAATCTCTGGGGCTTATTTTAGTCATCTATTAGCTTCTTGATTATTGCTTCTCGTTCTTGGAACAAACCGTTGATCAGTTTATGCTCTTTTGGTTCATGCAGATAAATCTTCTCAACCTCGGTGGTTGAAACGACATCTAAATTTCGTACATCGCTTCACAATGGTGCTTCCACACAACCTATGATTAAATACAATTAACGAATTAGTATCCCTTATATATTAAAAAAAAAAGCATTCTCACAGAAAATGCTGATTTGACGCATTTATAGAGCTCTGGACATTATTTTCCTTTATTTGTCATCAATTTTTAATAATATTTACATTTATTTACCATTGTATTTTTCCAAAAATACAATTAACGCCCAAAATTAAATATTATATTCTCTTTCTAACTTAATTATATCCTTTAATTATATTTTCATAAAATTTTTAAAATGAATTTTAAGAACTCTTTGTTCATATGATATAATAATATAATATTGATATTATAATAATTCTCACGGGTTATATTTTAATTATTATACAAATCTTTTTTTTATAAATATATACTATACAATCGAATTTTAGATTTTTCAATTACTGATAAATATAAAAGATTTTATAAATAAAAATTACATTAAAAAATTTAATAATTATTTTATACCGCACTATGTGCGGGTTGTTACCTAGTGTATATTTAAACAAAAAAGTTGGCACGAACAAAAGAAATGATAGGTAGTTATAAACTTATATTGTGAATAAAACACTAAGTATTTATAAGAATCTAAGAGGCGTTCATGTTTTGGGTTTTTACATTTTTTACAATTTCCATCAACACATGAAAGAAGAAATTTATATTTTTGAAAGATACGACGGGCCATTATCACAACCAATATTCGTAAAATTACCTTTATTTTTGTGTTAGAAAATACACGTTATCTTATATATATATATGTATATGGTTTTTTTTTCTTTTGTACAATTTTTGAATAATTTCAAAAATGTTAATTAATTAGATGTCTATTTATAATTTACTTATATAACCTAAGAACCATATTAACATAAAATCATAGGAAATTAGGCATTCTAAAATTGAGAACGTTTACAAAAATATTTATGGCTTTTCTTTTTATGATTACATATATTAAGGAAAGAGTTTTTAATTAAGTAAATTTTAGTTTTACCAAAATTCTAACGCTGACATGGAAGTTGACATGTCGAATCCTGATTGGATGTTTTAAATCCTAGGTGGACAGCCTTAGAAGCTTATACCTTCTACTTTTATTTAGCATCGATTTAGGATATGTCATTTATTAAAAATTGTTATTTTGGTTAAATCTTTCTTCATGTTATAAAAGTACAATTTAACAAGTGTTTTATTTTTATATTTTGGTTTAGTGAGTTTCAATTTTTCTTTAAGTTTGGTATTTTGTTAGGGACCATTTTGTTATGAAGTGTGTATTTTACCAAAAAGATTCATGAATATGTTTGTTTTGAAGTGGTAAAAAAAAAAGAGCAAATCCACTAAACCATTTTTTAATAAATGGCACATCTATGGGGGTGTATTGAAAGTAGGATTTTGGAGAATTTTGTGGGATTTATGATATTTTGGATTTTGGGAGATTTAAGTGAGTTTTGGTGGATTTGTTATTATTTTCCATTTAAAAAAAAGAAAGTAGTTTGTGATTTGGTGAGATTTGTAGAATAATTTTGAGTGATTTTAAGAGATTCTCACCCTCATAAGAAAATGGAATAGTAACGAGAGTTTACAATGTTCAGCGAGACCGGAAAATCCGACGAAAGGATGATCCGTTAAAAGATGTTTTAAAAAAGGGTAGGTTTTGTTAAAATCACATTTCTAAAAGTGTGATTTGTTAAACCAAATTTTTAACTAAAAATGAAGCTCAAATCTCCTAAAATCCCTTTGTTAAATAAATTTGTTAGGATATGAGTTTAACAAATCGTAGTTGAATAACAAGGGATTCTATATTATTTTAATTTATTTTACATATATTTCATATTCAGTAACATAAATTATTAGCTGAATAAACTAAATCAAATCCACAAAAATTCCCGATCCAATAAAGAAAAGGAGTATTTGTAATTTTAGTACGTTTTGAAGAAAAAATTAGGTTTTTAGTACGTTCCCTATTTAAAATCTATATTTTTTTCTTTACAGTTTGATATGCATTTTGTTTTAGTAATTTCAAATATATTTTCATATCAAAAGTGATATATGTGATAGCTCTTTACAGATGTCTATACACATAATTAAGTGTCTAGATGTAATTTATTAAATACAAAAAATCTATGTTTTTTTTTTTAATTTTGAATATTTTTTGTTTGATGATTTTATTTGATAATATTAAATATTTTTTACAAAACTTATTTCTTAGGATAATTGTAATTTTAGTATGTTTCCAAAACTTATTTAGGAATATAGTATGTTCACTATTCATAATAGGATAATTAGACGAAGGACTACTTGTGAGAGATACAAATATTTGGTAAGATATATTTTCTTCTAAATTTATGTCTATGTTTTTTTTATAGTTTGATATGCATTTTGTATTATTATATTAAATATTTTTATAACACAACTGATATATATTATTGTTCTGTACATATTTATAGTTGGATGGTTTTTAATCCGTACAATGGATTGTTAGATATATCAATTCCAGCAAAACCATCCAGCCATAAACGTATACAAATCAATTCCAACAAAAAACATGTATAATAACCATCCAGCCATAAACGTGTACACATCAAAACCATACAGCCATAAATGTCTTCTGATCAAAACAATTCAGTGTACGAATTAACAACCATCCAGCCGTAAACGTATACAAATCAATTCCAACAAAAAACATGTATAATAACCATCCATCCATAAACGTGTACAAATCAAAACCATACAGCCATAAATGTTTACTGATCAAAACAATCCAATGTCCGGATTAACAACCATCCAGCAATAAATGTGTAGAGAACAATCATATACATCAGTTGTGATATAAAAATAATGAAAAATAATTAAACAAAATGCAGATCAAATTATAAAAAAAAAACCATAGATTTTTTGTATATGAATTTTTTTTTTGATTACATATACCACTTTTGGTATAAAATACATTTGAAATAAATAAAACAAAATGCATATCAAACTATAAAGAAAAAAATATAGTATTTTTGTATCTGAAAAAAGGGGATTTTCAAAAATACCCCTTTTCCTATGTCACTTTTTAAAAATACCCTTTTATGTTGGTCATTTAAAAAAATACACTTTTCTATGAATAAAATCACTAAATTCTAAACTCTAAACTCCAAATATTAAACCATAACCCCTCAAAACTATATCCTAAATGTAAAATGAGAATCCAAACCTAAAAAAAAAATCTAAAAATTAATTTAACACATTGAAATTATCTAAAAGATAGTAAAAATGAAAATGTTCAAAAATGGGTATTTTTGAAAAGGTATCCCATAAAGGGTATTTTTAACAAATTCTCAAAAAAAATCTTATTATCAAATATCTAAATAACTAGACATGGGGTGTTTTAAAAAATAAAAATACAAAAATTATATCTCATATCAAATTATAAAGAAAAAAATATAGTACTTTTGTATCTGAAAAAAAATTATATTATCAAATATCTGAATAACTAGATATGGACTGTTTTAAAAAAAAATAAAAAAACAAAATTATATCTCATATCAAATTATAAAGAAAAAAATATAGTATTTTTGTATCTGAAAAAAAAATTATATTATCAAATATCTGAATAAAGGTGTTTTAAAAAAAACAAAAAAACAAAAATTATATCTCACACAAATGTGTCCTACATAAATTTTCTTTCTCTCACACCCTCTCTCACGCCCACTCTCACTCTCTCTCATCCTTTCTTATTCTCTCTCACTCTCTCTCACTCTCTCAGACTCAGACCCAATCTGCAAGATACCCTAAAGAAAATGGTATTAAAACCCCTTGATATTAATTTCATGAAGATAGTTTAACCTTAAGTTGGTCTAGTGGTAAAATTGTAATAAACCCTTGATATTAATTTCACAAAATACTTTAACCTTAAGGACTTAGTGAGGGAGGGATTTTCTCCTCATTCCTTTTCTTGGCCAAACGAACAGATCTCCTCAGTTCCTTCTTCTCATAAACAGCAGCAATAGGCATAGTTATCTCATCAGCATTAATCTTTACTACACTCTTTGGGCGACGCTCTGCCTTGGAAACTTGTTCACGCATTGGGCTTGTCATTTGGTCCCATAAACTAATCAAAGCACAAGATATCTGAATATGAAGTCTGTTCAGGTAGTAGCTGTAAATAGAGAGAATATGATTGTATTATTATTGTTATCTATTGTCAAATGGAATGATACAAATTATATATAAGCACAAACCATAATCAAAAGACATAATTAAAGAGATTAGATAGAATAATATAATTAATGTATATTAGAGTAATATATGGGATTTGAGTAATCATAGGTGATATGATGATACTCTTTCTTTAATAGTAGCTACTCATACTCTCGATTTCTCTACCGTTCATTCTCCTGTGATGATGACAAAAAAAAATTAAAAAATAACCCCAAATGCAAAAGCATAGAAATTTTGCAGAAGAGCAAGAATTAGAGGGAAAGATGATTATTACTCGTTCAAAATCCACAATCTATCGAACTCGCTCTTCAAGGATTCAGATTTGCGTCTCTCGAATTCCCTCTCTATTTTCAGCTGCAAGAATCGGAGCATTTCAAATACAGAATCGGAGCTAGGCAAAGAGAGGACCAGAAGAGAGTATAAATTCACGCACCAGTAGTTTCTCCCGTCTTTGTTCAGAGCTATTCATCAAACAATACATGCACACAAGAAAGTGATCTCCCAGGTGAAGGACTCAAGCTAATAAGGCAAGAAAAAGAAAAAAAAAGCAAACAAACAAAAAATGATGATTCTTTGGGCTTAAGAGATGACCTGAGAACCGGAATAAGAACATCATCCTCAACTTCGTCTGGTGGAATTATCTTCAACTGGGAAAGTGAAACAAAAATGTTTGAGAATTAAGGACAGCATTCTCAATAATAGGAGAAATAAGTAATTTAATTCATTCTTCCCACCACCCCTAAAATGAAGTTTCATCACCTTTTGATCCACAATGCGCTCGACATCCTCGAGACGACTACTAATTGCTTGCAGATCAGTGAAAGTCGCACTGTCGTCTCTACCAGTCATCCTCCTGGAGAGGAGTATGAAGAAGAAAAGTCAAAATTCAGAATATATATAACCTGAATCTGTAGAAAGTAGGAAATGTACTTACTTGATCAGGAATCGTAATCTCACGACTTCTTTCCGCAGCTGCAAAGCAAGAACATAGAAGCAAGTTCATATATATATATATATGATGAGCAAATTGCTGGGAAACGAGGACAGGAAGAAGGAAGTGAGATTAACATACATACCACTGCTTCTTCATTGTCTTGATCCTCCTGT
>NC_025703.1:18222402-18287387 GCF_000633955.1 Camelina sativa | reverse complement strand
AAAAAAAAAAAAAAAAAAAAATCAGAGTTTACTCTAAAACCATTCGTCGATTTAAGATTCCAAGAACCAACAAAGCCCAGTAATCGCTAATCCAGAAACCTACGAATCGAATTTTGTGATTATCCATCCATATAATATCCCCATTAACCTTAAGACCGACCTCTATCTAGTTCAACCAAATAAAATAAAAACCCTAGAAGATAACTCTCTACGCTGAGATCTACCAACCTGCTGCTGGAGAATTCGCCTCCTGTTCAACTTCATCTTAACCCTACTTCTTGTATGATTTGATTCTTAACTGGTGAAGTGTGCTTTGTGTTTTTTACAAATCGGAACCTAGGCGAGAGATTTCAATTTATTGACTTTTATTTGGCCCAAATCCATTTTCTATTACTCATTGATTGACGCCCAAACGTTTGCTAGCTTCGGTTAAACCAACCGTTCATTTCGGTTCAAGATATTTAGGGTTACATGAATTTTGAAATTGAAGGAAAAGTATATTATCCGTTCCGTTCGGCTTGATCCGGGTTTTGCTAAGAGTGTATTTATTGATCGGGGCAACTTCTTTGTTTTTGTTTTGGTTTTAATAAATCTTCTTTGGTTTGTAGGATACAATATCTCCCACTTTTGAGTTTCTTTCGGTTTTGTTAGTTGCTTAAGTCTCAGAAATCAATTGTAATATCAAGGTCTATTTATAAAAACCGGTTTTACTTTGCTTAATAACACAAATCATTGAGCACACTTTGTTATTATTTCAAAGTTAACAAAATGGTATCAGAGTCTTTGATACTAAACCACAAAGAAAATGAGTGACAATGATGCTACCAAACTTTGATGGCGATTACGAGCATTGAGAAATGCTCATGGAGAATTTCTTCGGGTCCAAGGAATGGTGGGATATTGATGTTGCGTATATTTGGATAATTCCAAATATCTTTATTATTTCTTATTTAATTATTTAGATAATTCCTTTTATTTTTCTAAGAATATTCAAGAACTTTTATTTTTATTATAAATAAGGCTTTTAGATGTAGGGTTGTATTCAGTTTATCGATGAATTAATGAAAAATGTGAGTTTCTCTTAAATTCTTGTTACGGCTAGAACTCGAGAGTTCTCAATGGAATAAGAAAACTTAGATTCTCAGACATTCTCAGACTAAACAAGATCTTTGCGTTATCTTAGCTTTTGCTACACCATTTTGGTATTAGAGCTGGCGCTTTGATTTCTCAATCAAGTATCGATTTTGTTTCTTATACCGTTTTCTTCCGACTTTTCTTTCAAATGGATCAATATCCATTTACTTCTATTGAAGATTGCGAAGGGTGCAAACAGATTGATGTTACTCTGGTCTATAACATATAATGGCAGATTTTTCATCCAGAATATCAATTCCCTATGCAGTTGTAATACAAAGATTTATCAATCCAAATGGTTGCTAGCTTTGATTGTTATGCTAGCAGATAAAATGCAATCAGAACTATGCAAGTCAAGCCAAACAATAAAACGGATTTTGTCTGACAACCTAGAATGAACAGAAATAAAAAGAATAAAACAAAGAACTACTCGACCGAGGTACACAATGCAAGCAATCGACTAGGTGATCAGGTGACAAGAAAATAAGAACAAAATGATGAACAACGCAAGACAACACACGATGCTAATGATCGAGTAGCAGATCGGGTTGGTGGTCGAGTTAGGGGTAAATGTTTAAACAATTAATATACGAAAGCTTATAAGGATGGATAATCGGTTCATAAGTATTCCTAATCAATCTAGAATGTTTTACAGGCCTCAAGCAATCTATTCCTTACACAATGAATCTCTAAACCTTGCTAATCCACTTTCATGGCAGAAATAATAAACCCTAATCACTTACTTATCCAACTCTCGTTGGAGAAACATGACCAAGCAGACATTAAATCCGATTCACTATTGTCAATAAATTACTTACTCATCTAATCTCTTAGGCTAAGTGAATAAATCTATGACATTAGTTGATTCAGACATTTCATCTAACATCTCTCGATGCAGAAATGCCTAGAATCTAATCTCAATCTTTCGGTCTGAAACTAGCATTAAGAACACTAATTCAGAAGGGAATTTTCATATAACCAATCAAACTAAAACATCATAACCGATTAAGAACACATACTAGCCTATCCCATCCCTAGAAACTTTGGTTCACTACTCAGATCTCATCACAAACAACATGAAAATAGAGATAAATATGAATTGCATTGAAAAATAATGAGTATAATAAAAAAATGCTAAAGAACAGGAAGTAGAATTACAAACTAAAAAAAGAAAAATGCTATATTTTTTATATAATATTAAACTAGTGATCCAATACTCGCTAGCCACCTGACCACATTCAAAGCAAACAGCGGAAATCACCATGCGTTAAACCAATAAATTAAATAACCAGTAATTAATTCCATAACAAATAAACCAATAAACCATTCAACATAAACCAAAAACCAGCAATCCTAGACAACATTCTAAGGACTCAACTCTAGCAACCTAACAAGAGCCTGACAACAACCAGTCGAGCCACTATAAAATCTTCCTCTTCATTACCTTGATTCCACGATCACACTTTGCCTTTACTTGCACCACAAACACAAATTGAGATGCATGAGTATTGTCATAAACTTTTAGTGAGGCAGTCCTCCCATCTATTGGGCTATACACACAAGCAATTGAGAAACTCCAACCAACAAACAACATTAAACAAACTAACCAGGAAGTTGGTGTTGACTCGATCGACACTGACAGAGATTGCATCGATCAACACCAACCCTGCATCGATTGATGCATGCTCGACAATTCGCGAAATCCCTTATTTGCCTCGATCGATGCATGCTCGACAATTCACGAAATCCCTAATTTGCATCGATCGACACCTCCACATGGCATCAATTGATACTCATAGGTCTTATCGCGCCGTCCTCGCACTGTGTCGATCGACGCAGATGCCAAGCATCGTTCTCCTCGAAGCTCCATGCGAGATCTCCGTTCCTAAGCACACCAAACTAGATCCAAAGCCACAAAGGACCCTCACAAAGCCTCAAGTACCATGAAAACACTCCAACAAACAAAGGAATCAACCCCATAACACATAAACACGAAAATCAGAGAATTATCAAACTTAGATCAGCCATGTTCATGCACTTACCTTTATCAAAGAAGATTCTGACTCTCTAACTGACGAATCCACACTCCTAGCAAGCTTCCCACACGATCCTAGCTTCAGATCCCTCAAGAACAACTAGAAATCTACAAAAACTCACAAGAACGCTCAAGAACACTTTTTCCTCTTTTTTCTCAGGAATCGACAAAATAGGATCCTCCCAAAGCCTAGGTCAACTTCCCCTCCTGATATACCTTGGTTTAAACCAAACCGCATCAAATCGTTGATTAAAACAAACCGAACAAACCTGAAATTAGGTTGTGTTGATCGATGCACCTACTGTGACGATCGACACACCTCCTTAAACCGACCAAACCGGTTCGCGGATGTTATAATTCTCCCCAACCAACATAGATTCGTCCTCGAATCTTGAACAACCATTAGCCAATGACTCTCGTTCAACCTTTTCCATGGCCAGCACCTCCTCTGACCGATCTACGAAGGTTACCTCTAGGCGATAGACTCACGTTCGAGGTATTAGTTGCTCTCAAATTTTGGACTTTCCTTTACTCATTGGTCTCAACCTTGAGATATTATTGTCTCTTTATCAGGCCTTAGCGTGTATGCCATAATATTGGCTCCTCATCGGGCCTAAACCCCCATGCCATAATATATAAAAGAAGTCCAATATTTGTCTCTCGGGTTACCACCCTACAGCGCACTCTCGGATCGTCATCCGAAGTTGATATACCAACCATACTCTCAAGCCACAAAGTCTCAGAATATAACAGTACTAGGGGAACTAAAGTCCTCTGATTTCTCTCTATTTTACACCTTTTTAGGTATCTTTTTAGTCACGTGTTGCATTGTATAGAGCATAACCTTAGAATTTTAGGTCTTTTTAGATATTTGCATTTAGGTTGTTTAGGGTGCTGTATTTTTGCATTGTTGCATTTTGGATGAAAATAGGTGTTTTGGAGCCTTTAAAGAGCAAGAATGAGGATGAACCCGATCATGTACCCGATGGTGTGATCATGCAAGAAGAACAACCCGAGACCTTAACCCGATCAAGCGGATCTAAGCTCAAAAGGAACTACCCAAATCCCAACATGAGGAGGTGCTCGACCCTATCCTCGTGTAGGTCTTTGGGAAATGCTGTGCAGCTAGGTCAAAGGGTTTCCATATATAAACCCTTCATATTTTCTCATAGGGAGGACGCCACACACGACACAGAGAGAGAGAGAGAACCGATTTACTTTTTACAAGCTTTGTCAGGATTTCATGTATTATGTTTTTGTGTTTCTTTTACATTGATTCTGCATTATGTTTTGCTCCTTTTCAATACGTCATCTACTTTTCTTCTATGGAATTCTTATTCGTTTATGCTTCTATGTCGATTAATATGAGATCTGAGTAGTGAACCAAAGTTTCTAGGGATTGGATAGGTTAGTAAGTGTTCTTAATCGATTAGGATGTTTTAGATTGATTTTTTTTTTACAATTCCCATATGGGTTAGTGTTCTTAATGCTAGGTTCAAACCGAGAGATTGAGACTAGATCTTAGGCGTTTCGGCACCGAGAGGTTTTTGATGAAACGCTTGAACCAACTAATGCTATAGATTTATTCTCTTAGCCTAAGAGATTAGATGAGTAAGGGATTTATTGACATTAGTGAATCAGATTTTAATGTCTGCTTGGTCATGTTTCTCCAACGAGAGTTGGGTAAGGAATTGATAAGGTTGATTATTTCTACAATGAGAATGGATTAACAAGGGTTAGAGATTCACTGTCTATAGAATAGATTGCTTGAGGTATGTAAAACATTCTAGATTGATTAGGAATACTTATGAACCAATTACCCCATCCTTAGGAGCTTTTGTATTTTGATTTTTTTACAGTTTTTGCGTTAACTTGATCCCCTACCTGATCTTGTACTCGATCACTTGCATCATATGGGCCTTTGAATAGTTCCTATTTATGGTCTTATTTTTTTTTCACCCGACCACTTACTCGATCCGGTACTCGATCATTAGCATCATGTACCTCTCTCGAGTAGTTCTTTATTTCATTCTTTTTTTTTTTCTCATTTTAGGTTGTTAGACAAACCCTTTTCATTTGCTTGGCTTGACTTGCATAGTTCTGATTGCATTCTATCTGCTAGCATACAACTATTTGGATTGATAAACCTTTGTACTACAACTGCATATGGAATTGATACCCTAGGTGAAAATCCTGTTATCAACTGCATATGGAAAAACCATTTCAAAACTTGCTAAATTAAATTCTTTTCATTTATTTCGTTCGGTACTGACTTGTTTGCTTTTTCTGCTTGTGTGTTTTGTGTTTCAGGTACAACCCAAACATCAACCTGATCTGTCACCTAGGTCGAGTTGACCATCGAGTACCTGCTCGGATACTTGTTTGTGCATTCAAACACGGTCCAAAGGTAGCCAACACCTCAGTCATTTCATCGAAAACATCAATAGACCTCGACTACTCTGATAACAACAAGTACTGCAACCCGTTCAGACACCACTTGAGGAGGATATGAATCAGAAAAACGGTACACCTGCCCCTCAAGAGAGGACAAACATTGGTGCTGGAGAAGCTCCAAATACTCAAACTTAGAGGCATGGTAGAGCCTCCTGCTGTTCAAAATAACAACTTTGAGATCAAGAGTAGTCTCATACAGATGATCCAGAGCAACAAGTTTCATTGATTGCTAATGGAAGACCCATTGGATCATTTGGATGAGTTTGATAGGCTCTGCAGCCTCAAAAAGATTAATTGAGTCAGTTATGATGGCTTCCAGCTGAGACTATCCCATTCTCTCTTGGTGATAAAGCACACATGTGGGTGAAATATCTGCCTAAGGAGTCTATCACCACATAGGAAGCCTGTAATAAAGCATTCCTCGCTAAATTTTTCTCCAACTTCAGAACAGCAAGGTTGGGGAATGACATCTCCTGTTTTGTTCAGAAAAATAATGAGACGTTCAGTGAAACCTGAGAATGTTAGGGATATGCCAACTGGTTCCCGCCTCACGGATTCAGCAATGCGTCCTTACTCAGCACCCTCTATCACGATGTAGTCCCAAAAATCAGGATGTTGCTGGAAACTGTCATCAATGGAAACTTCCACAACAAAGATGTTGATGATGATGGACACTACAATGAGGACTATGACCGATCTATCCGTTCTTTAAGGAACGAGGACGCGAAGTACAAGAGAGACATGAAAGCCCTCAATGACAAGTTTGACAAAGTACTCCTCGGCCAACAACAAAACGTCAGCTTTGTCTTTGACGAAGAGCAGTTTCTGCAGTAGGATGGGGAGTATGTTCATCTTGAGGATGTCCATTACATCAACAATTAGGGAGGCTACAATAAGGGCTACAACAACTTCAAACCAAACCAGAATCTCTCCTACCATAACCCAAATGTTGCAAACCCTAAGGATCAGGTCTACCTTTCATCCGCTCAGGGAAACCCAGCCCCACAGAAGTACTCTGGCGGATATCACCAGCCAATGGCTCCATCAGGTTTCCCACCACATCAGGCACCACCCAATCCACCCCTAGAAGCCGACTTATGCGGTTTGATTCAGCAAATCACCCAGGGGCAAGCGACAATGGTAATGGACACCGCCAAATAGTTTGTTGAGATGAGTAACAAGATTGATTCTGGGTACAACGACCTCAATGCTAAGTACGATTCTTTGAACAATAAGTTGAGGTATATGGAAGGACAGACTGTAACACCACCAGCTCCTAAACCGGGCCATCTTCCGGGTAAAGCTGTCCAGAACTCGAAGGATTATGCTTCTGCTCATGCCATTTGGGTACACAACGTCAATGACAACTTCACTGAGGACAGTGATATTCTGGAAGGGGAGGATGTGGATCAGAGGCAGATCAAAGAGCAACATGACTGCCTACCCGAGTATCAACTCGATCAGTGACCCAGCCACCTGGATCGAGTTAACCATCGAGTTTGTGATTGGGTAAAATGCTCAGAAAAGGAGGTATTCATGACCGATGCACCACTTGATAATAAACCTGGAGCTTCACCCGATCACTTGGATCGAGTGAACCATCGAGTAGACGTTTGGGTGGCAGAGCAAATTCGACCTCTTACAACCAAGGAAGAATAATTGGAGAAAAGATTCAGGGCTTCCCTTGATATTCAACTAGAAGCACTCGCAAAGTGTATCTCCACCCGAAAATCCCCTGCTCCTAAGCTTTTACCCCCGCATGCTCTCAAAGAAGAAATAATCCGAGAAACCGCTCAGTGGGAGGAAGCAGCAAAGGAAGCCGTTAGGGAAATTGGGAATGTGATTCTGATGAGTGGTGTATGTTTAGATGTAGAGCTTAGGATCCAGGAGAAATTGGACGACCCTGGTTCTTTCTCGCTTCCATGCTCGATGGGCCTTCAAATCTTCACCTACTGTTTGTGCGACTTAGAGGCTTTAGTTACTGTCATGCCTCTTTCAGTTGCTAAAAAGATGGGTTTTAATGATTTTAAACCTAGTAGCCTCCACTTGATCCTAGCTTATAGGACTATTAGGCACCCCCATGGTGTTCTAAAGAATTTGCCCCTTACGGTTGGAAAGGTGGAGATCCCTAATGACTTTGTAGTCCTAGACATAGATGAGGAACCTGAAGATCCATTGATCCTGGGAAGGCCATTCTTAGCAACGGTTGGTGCTATGATCGATGTAAAGAAGGGACAAATTAACATTAGGCATGGAGAGCACTTCAAGATAAGATTCGACATTAATAATAGAATCAAGAGACCAACTATTAATGGCCAGGTCTTCTCCACTCAAGTGCTGCCAAGGATCACAAAACAATGCCAAGAGATGCAAACTGTATTTTCTGAAGAACCAGGAGAAAAAATTGAAGAATCACTGAATAAGTCCAATGCACTAGAGAGGGTCTCCAAACGTCTCTATCCCAAATACAATGTGTAACATCCCCAAATTCTATATGTGTGGGCCACTTTGAATTTCAGTCCATTAACGACCCGATTAGAGAAAAGTCTCAAAAGGGAAACGGAAATCGAAACCCTAAGAACATAGCAACTTGATCCTTGTGTCTTGAGCAACGTGGATGTTCTCTTGTTGTGTTGTTATTGGAAAAAGAGAGGAGGAGAAAAGAGAGCCGTGAGGAGAAAAGAAGAGAGAGAGAGAATGGGATGTGTAGAGAGGGGAGAGAAGTAGACGTCATGGAGCTTGTGGGAACACTGGTGGGGTCTGTTTTTTTATGTCATGGCCGTGGAAACCCTCGGTGGTAGTGGAGAAGCAACGCCGGAGTAATTGGGACGTGGAGAAGAGAAAAACAAGAAATAGTTAAGAAGGAAATAAGAACAGTTTGAAGAGACGACATTGGAGACTCGTCAGACGCCGGATTGGACATCGGTTTATCTATCTAAAATCACCAGCGCGTTCACTATCAAGCCATGAGCTCGTAGCAACTGACAGAAGTCCGATCGTAGTTATATTCAAGAAGTTATGTGGGTTATTTCATGCACAAGCAATATCTGAAACAGTCCGAACCTGCAACCCTAGAAATCAGATTCGAGGTTTTCTCCTTGGAACAGCGTTTGGTGGCCCAAATCTTACCTGATCGAGCTGAGATTTGGTGTGGAGCTTCAAGGTATTACAACCTAAATATTCAACGGTGGGATCGTGAATTTAACGGTTACTTAAAGTGTTACCCGTGTGTTTCTAAGGCTCGTTTGTATAGAATAAATGGTGACATCATGATGTTACAGCTTCATCCAGATATGTAAGTTCTTCTTTATATTTGTTCTTTTGGCGTATATAGTTTATTTCATGTTAGCTTGTCAAGATTATGAAATTTTATAACATGCTTAATTTTAGGCATTTACAAAAATTTAATAATTGAAAATAGAGGCTTTATTAATTGATAAACTTGCATAAATAAACTTGAGAAAATCTCAGCTCTTATTTGAAAGGAAAAACATAAATTAAAAAAATAGCCTCTTTAACTATTGGACTTCATTTTTTGATCACTCTGGTCATCTGCTTCATTTTTTCAACCTTCTCAATCTTGACTCCCTGTAGTATATAACAATCCGTCATCTGCTTCATTTTTACAATCTGTCATCTGCTTCATTTCTATATTACAATCTTGATGTCCAACCTTCTCAATTTTGACTCCCTGTAGTAAATTTATAAAATAGCCTCTTTAACTACTGGACTTCATTTTTTGATCACTCCGTCATCTGCTTCATTTTTTCAACCTTCAAATTACATAACTTCTTCGAAGTAGAAGTCTGATCAGCCAGCTCCATGGCAGCCATGGATGTTGATACCTTCCTCTTAGACTGGATAGATTCTGGTGAAAGTGATTCCTCAGATGGTCCACCACTGTCGGTCAACATTAGGACTCCCTGTAGTATATTACAATCCAATTATTTATTTTTCATTTGTAGCATAGATTTTAGTAAAGTCAGTAAGAAGTGAATATTATTTAAGTACCTTCTCTGCCGCAGAAACCCCAGAATTACCGGCCAAACAACCAAATGTGTTGTTGGTGTCCTATGTTTAGAAGAGAATCACAAACTTTAATATTTGGTTTTGGAATATTATAAGGGATAGTAGAAAAACCTGCTGTGAGTCCTTGTCAGAAAACTCATTGATCAGTTCACCATTGGTGATGATCTTGAAAACCTTGTAGGTGTCATGTTTGTAGACAATATTCTCCTTATCAATACCAATCTTAAAGAAATAGGTTTTTCCGACCACTTTAGTCACTTCAGTAGGATTGCATCAGACTCTTGAATCTGCATAGTTCATAAGTAGAAATATTTGATTTAGAAATGATGTTTTAAAGCAGAGGAATAATATTCTCTAAGATTCAATAGTTTCTTTTATGTCTACCTCATTTCGGTCTTCAGGAGCCAGCTCAGTTGCAGTCTGACCGATAATCTGTTGTGCAAGATTGTCGAAGAGTAAGAAGTTGGTGGTCCCTGTGTCATCAGAAACACGGATGTGTAATTTAAACTTATAGTCAAAAGAAAACATTAAGTAATTGATTAGCATACAAAAATTATTAATATTTTATGTGAGGATGAATTCAAATTAATATGTTTTTACTATATATTGAACAAATGTATACAGGAACTGTAATTACGTAAAAAGACATACCTAGTGAAATAGCACTTTCAGGAGACACAGTTTGTTGTGTTATAGGTACCGTTGTTGGTCTTAGGTGTTTATGAGCTGTGAACAATTGAGAATTCATTCATATGTCTATCGTGCAAGAAACAATAAAAAAATTTATGTTCATTTTATCTATAAGGTAATTATAATAGGAACAAAGTTGTTATTAGCATAAGATGAAAATAAATGTCTTACCGTTTAAAGATTCATCCCTTATGTTCTCGACAAAATTGTTAGTTCCAAGTTTAGAATATGATTGTCTTATATTCACTTCAGACAGATTGGAGGCATCTTGTTCAACAACAATCGAATCTAGAAAAATTGGAACAATAGTTCTACTTAGTAATGAAAAGGTTTCAAGGCTGAAATGGATAAATATTGAATAGTGTTTAATATTTAATGTACATTTCTAAGATTCTAGACGGATGGATGATATGAATTCATGACCACCACGTGATGAGTAAGATTGGTTTACTTTCACGGGTGTGAGATACTCACAATGGTCATTTACAGAAGTTACTGTGAGGTAAGGTGAGGACGTCAAGGATTTGGACATCGATCCTACCACCAAAACCGTTGAACCAGATCTTTTACCACATCTTATACCAGAAATACGAGAAGGTCCTATGATGCAATCAAAGGCTAAACAGCTCAGGAAGAGGTTTGACGTAGCCGTGCAAGACATTGTAAGCTCCCTAGAGCTAAAGGACGTCAACTGGTCTATACCACCATCACGCCGCCACAACGGATATGATCACATTGTCGACTAAGATCTTGCTGAAGACTTCACCCAAATGAGCCTTGATCAAACCAATTCCCCAGGTATGAAACCTCTTTGGCAGGTCAAGGAATCCCTAGAAGCCAAGAGAAGACGTTGGAGCTGCAAGGGACGTGCAATACAAGCTTCACCTCCGAGAGCAATCAAGATAGTAAAGATCAAGACCAAAACATAGAGGATATGGACGAGCATCAAGAGACTGATCAAGATACTCTCGAGGAAATCTAAAAAGACCCTTACTTCAAGAAACAAGCCAACAAACAAGTACAAGATAATAACCCTGAAGTAGTTCATCGAGTAGTACAAGAAGTAATTCAGAAAACATCTGTTGGGCCTAGATCGCATCCAGGTAAGTTTTATTCAATAGTTTTTATCTTTGCAGGTCCAATAAGCCCCAGCAACAGCTAGAAGACGTGCCCATCATGAGAGTTTAGGTCTGATTAGTATTTTCTTTATTTTGTATATTTTTATTTCCAAAAACGATGTTTTTTTGCTTGATTTTATTTGTTTCCTTTATTGCGTTATTTTACATTTAATTTCAGCCTTAAGCCTAGCTAGAGGACTCTTATAAAGTCCCTCTGCAGCAGTTGTATGATTTTTCACCTTTGATATTTTTCTTACTTCTTCTATTCGAGTGTTCTTGAGAGAATAAGTTTGTTCTTTGTCTTGTGTGTGCGATACCACAAGGCTGAGTTCATGTACTGTATTAGAGACCAATCATATCTCTATGGTGTACTTCATTCCGCCAACACTTCCCTTTTTCCGATTCCATATGAGAGAAGCGACCGCCATCATGTGAGATCTTCATCTACGACAATATTTCCTTCACAAGAGAGAAGCGACTGCCAGGTTGTGAAGCCATCGTCTATCCTGGTAAAAGTCTCACCATCAAGTTTTGTATCATTTGGTATCAGAGCATAGCTCACATTGTTCCCTTGCCAGGTTTATCTTTTCCATTTTCTTTCGATTAGTTTTGATTTGTAATTTTGTTTCATTTAAGTTTTTTTAAAACAAAAAAGATTATTAAAAACCGTTGTTTGTCACAGCCTTGTCTCTATAGGTTTTCAGTTTTATTTTCAAACCCTAAATCAAAAAAAAAAAATCGCAATTTGTTTCCTTAAGTCGTGTGCTAGTCTATGTACTAGTTGTTGTACTAGTTATTTTGTTTTCAGTTATTGTTTCAGCTTTTATTGTCTAGTATTGCTTCTCAACCTTAATATGTGTAAAAAAAAATTATTTTATTTTCTTTGAAAATTTCCTTTCCAATTCCTGTGGTACATTGATTCTTTGTTGTTTTCGTCTAACTGCAGATCGCTTTTAGACACTCACAATGGGAGAAAACGCAGACATACCCCAAGATGCCATGATGCAAATGATAAGAACCCTCACGGAGCATTTGAGAGGACTTGGCAAAAAGATAGGCCGTTTGGAGCAACCTCAGCCGAGGGTTGATGTTGGACCAGTCCCGGAAAAAAGGAATGTCCGCGACAAGGAGGAAAAATCCCTTGACATGGACGACGATGATGATCCACCACCAGACCCATTAAAGCGTCAACATCAACAGAGAGAAGATCCTTTGATGTGGAACCAAGCTCGAGAGGTAGAACGACGAGAACAAAACCGAGATGTCAAACTACCACTTCCTACTTTTGCTGAAAAGTCTAATCTGGAGGCTTACATGGACTAGGAGAGACGTATGGAATACATATTCTAATGTTATGGCTATGGAGAAGCTCGGACGGTAGCCCTAGAATCGGCGCAGCTCACCGACAATACCTTGTCTTGGTGGGATAGGGCAGTGGCCGATAGAAGGAAACAACGGTTTGCTACCATCAGCAGTTGGATAGACATGAAGTACCTCTTAAGGTTGATTTATGTCCCTGATCATTATCAACGAGACTTACAAAAACATTTTAGAAAATTGTTTTAGGTAACAAGGACCGTGGACGAGTATTCAAGGAGTTCGAGAAGCTCATGAACTCTTTCGAGCTGGAAAAATCGAGCGAGTCCCTAATGGCTCAATTCATTGACGGCTTGCAAGAGTGTATAGCCAAAAAGGTGGAGACGTCTAACAAAAGCAGCCTAAATGAACTACTTCACAAGTTATACAAGTGGAGCTGCAAATCCAGCGTAAGATGTCTTTAAGGAATCGTACCATAAACAACACAATTTGGAATGCAAGCAACAACCGGAGCATAGATAATAACATCATTATTTTATCCATATTAGTTATAGTTTTCATATGCATTTATGAAGAGTTTGAGAAAATGTCATGATACTTAAAGTGTTACCCGTGTGTTTCTAACGCTCGTTTGTATAGAATAAATGGTGACATCATGATGTTACAGCTTCATCCAGATATGTAAGTTCTTCTTTATATTTGTTCTTTTGGCGTATATTGTTTATTCCATGTTAGCTTGTCGAGATTATGAAATTTTATAACATGTTTAATTTTAGGCATTTACAAAAATTTAATAATTGAAAATAGAGGCTTTATTAATTGATAAACTTGCATAAATAAACTTGAAAA
Organism: Camelina sativa; assembly: GCF_000633955.1. Lineage (NCBI taxonomy): Eukaryota > Viridiplantae > Streptophyta > Magnoliopsida > Brassicales > Brassicaceae > Camelina > Camelina sativa. The sequence continues at coordinate 18,273,761 of NC_025703.1, read as the reverse complement.
CATCCCTATCTGAGAAAATCTCAGCTCTTATTTGAAAGGAAAAACATAAATTTAAAAAATAGCCTCTTTAACTACTGGACTTCAGTCAAACCGTTGCACATCCGTTTACAGGTAAATAAAGAGTATTTTTTAATATCTCCTTACCGTGATCAACTTCGGTTCCGTTGTCACAATACAGGCTCTAACTCAGATATTTTAACTAAAGTAGACATAACATGTTTTAATAAAAAGTTTTATAATATCATCATTAAGAGGTTTCTAACACAACATTAACATATAGTAGAACTATAAAACCTAAAAAAAATCATAAACACTTGGGAAAAAAACAGAGACACACAGCCGTATAGAAATATTATGATGAGTTGAACTTGTAAGCTCATGATAGAGATCATTAGGTATCATATCAAAACCTTCCCTAATGTATAGGAATGAACATGTGAGACTACAAAAAAAAAAAAATTGTATTAAATTTTCAAATTTCCATTAAATTTTTCTACAAAAAAAATTACTAAATAAATCCAAACCTTCCCTTATGTATAGGAATGAACTTGTGAGACTAGAGTGTCATTGGCTCCCATTCAATCATAATTTCAGTCATTAATCAATTTCAGCCTATCAAGGCGATCATATTTCTTAATGAAGGGGTGCTGCATTCTTTCAAAAATTATATATAGTGTTCGTTCAATTGAACCGCAAAATAACGACGGACCAAATTTCATTCAACCTGAGTTCTGAGGAGGATTATACAGACANAAAAAAAAAAAAAAAAAAAAAAAAAAAAAAAAAAAAAAAGATTGTAACAAAATGTGAACATGTCATCTTCAGGATTAAAGAAAGAGTCTAATATATAATAAGATTTCTGGAAGGACACAAGGTCAGAACGCATTCGCATCAATCCTATCCTCTCATCATATGACTTGTAAGTAGACAGACTTGAGTCCGAAAGGACGACACGACAACAAAGTCAAACCCAAATTAGATAATCATCACGGATTCGCATTAATCCATTCCTCATTAGACTTGCAAGTAGGCAGAGCTCAGAGAAAGTCATATCGCTCAGCCCTCTACAACTCATTCTCTCCTTCCACAGCAATAGTCTCTCCAGCTCCACAGAAGGGGATTCAGCTCTTTGGCTATCGTGTTCTATCTGCATTCGCAATAGTGATTGTACTTCATCAAACACTGGTGGTACTTGATCATCTTGTGAGCTTGTAAACGTAGATAGAGGAGCATTTTTTCCCGCCATCACTTCAGCCTGTTCGGGGCGCTGTGATATCTCCTGTCATATAACAAGATGTTTGAAACATTTTTTCACTAGTAGGAGAAAAGAGAAATAAAACTCAAAAAAAAAATATTTCCGAACCTCATCCACAATGAGCACGGCTTCCTGTAGATGGGTTATCAGTTTTTTGAGCTCAGGGAACTCAAACCTTGTAAATCCATACCAGTCCATCTCCTGGGAAGGAATGAACAGCACAAGCGGGATCAGAGCAGAGCTAATATGAACAGCATTGAAAAGAAGAAACAACATAGAACAAACAACAACAACAACATGTGAATGAATGAGCTATAAATATTATACCTGTTCAAAAGCCGTAATCTCTTGAGTTGGCTCTCCATAGACTAGGAGGTTAAGGAACAATTATGTGAGTAAGCAAAACCAGAGAAATATAAAAAGGTGAAAAGAGAAGAGGGTAGATATTCAAACCAGTGAATCATCATGTCCTTCTTTGTCTTCAAATCTGGAAAAAGTCAGAGCTTTTATTTAGGTTAAACTGTTGGTTTGATGATTACAAGCAGAGAGGACTAGAGGAGAATCATGAACCAACAAACCAACACTTAGAACCTACCTATATAGCCAATTTCCAGATTCAGATTCCCTAATTGCCCAGTAGTAAATAGCTAACCCTAGAAAATAGAAGAGGAACATTAGTTGTTCGATCTACCTGGTGCTGCCGCAGTAATCGCAGAGCACCACCCCCACCTTCTTCGTCCTCCGATCTCTTCGCCTCCATTTCAGCTTCTTCTTAAACAAAAACGGTTTCATCCTATGGAAGAAAAGCCTGAGATAGACGGCGATTGCCCACTCGCACGACAAGGAAGACAAGAAAAAAAACTTGTACATTTTCTATATTTTATATATATAACTAGATTATCCCTAGCAATGTATTTATTGGTTAAATATATTATAATTATATAACAATTGTTAATTTTATAGTTTAAATTTTAAATCATATAATATTGTAATATAATTTATTTTTTACATAATATTTATAAATCAATTTAATTAGATATGTCTATTATCTAATACCGATAATGTTAACAAAATAATGAAATAATGTTTTATCCATGTAGCACCAAATTAATTGATATTTTAAATTTATATAAATATCAACAAAACCCGTCCCGCTATATAACTCCGTCCCGAGATATTTTAACTTGCACTACATCATTTTAATTTTTAATATTTATTGTTTTGTATTATAAATATTAGATTGAGTTGATATGTTATTTATTAAGATTGTAACCATTTACATTTTATAAGATTGCCGCTTCTTATAAAGTTTAAATAATTTTAATACTTAGGATTCTTAAAACGGTTGAGTATTTCTCATATTTGGAATTTCGTAAAAGTTTAAATATATTATTAATATTTTAAAGGTTTTCTAACTTTTTTAAAAGTTGAAATATTTATAGTATTTCAACTTCTTATAAAGTTTAAATATTTATAATATTTGAAACTTTATATTCGTTTAAAATATTATTAATATTTTAAACATTTTATAAAGTTTAACTTTCTAAAATATAAATATTTATACTTTTTATAATATATATGTATATATATTTATATAATTTAACTTTTTAAACGTTTTTAATATTTATAATATTTAACTTTTTAAGAACTGAAATAAACCATATAAAAGATTTTTAAGTTTAAATGCCTGATAAATCAAGCTTTCTACTCATTTGTATTATAAATCATTTTTATCTCTTTTATAGTATGAATCTGAACCATTGCCCAATTTTTTTAGGCGATGTGGGATATTGTATCCATATTTTTTATTCATCTATTGAGTTATATATGTCTGTTTTTATTTTTTTTTATTACATCATATGCATAAAAAAAATCACAATTTATATTAACTAAATGTATTATAGAATATTTCAAGATAATTTAAATATAAATTCAAATAAAAATGAAAATGAATCATATATTTATGTTTGAATGAGGTAGAAAGATTTTCCTTATTTTTTTAAACCTTACCAATAATTAATTTTGAAAATTTTAGTAACTAATATTAAATTCAATGCATTGAATGCTAATTGTTTCTAAAATGATTTTTTTGTCAAAAGTTGCTGTAAAAATACTAGTATAGCTTGTTCTACATACAACCCATTTTTCATTTTACATGTGTTCTTTGGTAAATGGATAGTCTGTGTTGGAAAAACTTGGATGGGTAGTAAATTATATGAGACAACAATGAACACTCAATATGCATAAAACCATATGAGAATGTACGAGAAAAAAACATATGAATACCTAATTAATCAAACAACTTGTGGTTTGGTAAAGTAGTCATGCTTAACCATGTATATATACATTAATATAATCATTAAATTTTTACAATTTATAGTTTAATATCTATACTAGTATTTTTGTAAACTTTTTTTGAGAATTAAATTTGTTTTGAAAACTATTAGCATTAAATACTATTAATTGTTCAAATCCATCTCCAAACAATTTCAATTGACTTTCTCTACTATCCCTATAACAAAACACAATTAAAATATTTTAAATATTCATAATTATAATGTTCTACAATTAATACAAATATTTAGAAGATTTATTCCAGATTTATTTTTTTTTTCTCCTATCATCTTTGTTTGAATTTAATATTTAACTGTTGTGGATCATCATATAATACATAAAGTTAATAAATATTGAAACAAACCGATCCATTTTTTTTTGCAATAGTAACTAGTGATCTCATACTCACTAACAACCTAACCCAATCAAATCCAACTAGCATATAATAGTCAATAACATAAACCAATATCATTAAACGAATAAATTAAATATACGAATAATCAACAATCCAATAATATCATGAAGCAATAAACTAGCAACCTAACATCATTCTAGTGACCCACTCTAGCAACCTAATTGAAGGCAGATCAGAAACTCCGAAACACGCCTTCAAGCTTCATCAATTCATCCCAAACGATCCCAGGAGCGAATCCAAGCTTCAGGAGCCACGAAAAACACATAAAACTCAAAGGAAACAATCACACAACACACAAAGTCATAGGAATTAGAGATCCTAGCTTATATAAGCCATGGTCATGCACTCACCTTAGCCAAACAACAGGATCTAAGCCCCATACGACAAAGCTAGCACCACAACTACCTTTCCACACATCCCTAGCCTTGAAACCTCACTCTCCAAGAAGAAAAACACACTAACAAGGACAAGAATCTCCAAAAAAATCAAGAACGTTCTTTGGAAATAATCCTGGGCATTCGGGTTTTTGGGTTTTCGGATTTAGACATATAGAACCTGTTCGGGTTTTTTATACGATCGGGTCGGGTTTGGGTATTACCCATTCGGGTTCGGGTAATTTGGGTATACCCGAACTTGACCAAACCATGAACAAAAAAAAACTAATTTTTATTTTTTTATAAATTTTAGAACAATTGTATATATATAAATATTTAAAGTTTCACATTAGTACAAATAAACTAAGATGGCAAAATGATTAAAGGTGCACCCTTAACTGCTCAAGGTTATGTGTTCAAATCCCTTTAGATGCATAGTTTTACATTTAATTCAGATTAGTTCGGGTGGGCATTCGAGTTCGGATATTACCCGAACCCGATCGGATATCCGAACTTCAGAAATACAGAACCCGATCGGTTTTTATACAATACCCGAACCCGAACGGAACCATCTACTTCGGGTTGGGTTCGGGTTCGGAATTCGGGTCTGGATAATATGCCCAAGGCTATTTGGAAAACTCTCTCTTCTTCTTTTCTCTCTGTAAGTGTCAAAAGCGGCTAAAAAGATAAGGAAGTCGAGTTTTTTCTTATATACTCGAGTCTTAGGGCTCCACCAAACCAATCACGAAAACCGGAGAATTAAAATCGAACCGGTTTGAACCAATCACATAAGGTGTCGACCGACACCTTTACCGAATTTCCACAATTCGGTTCACCGGTGTTACAGAAGTATCATATTAATGATACTTTATTTTTTAGTATTATCAATTCAACCTTGTCATGTAATATCATAAAATATAATCTCTTTGTGTTATTTTGAAAATTTAATATATTCAAATATTCATAATGTTAAACTTTTCATTAAGTTTATATATATCAATTATAATATCTTAACTTTTTAAAAGTTTAAAATTTACTATATACGGCTAAATTAAACAGTTCAACTAAAAACCGAATTCAACTCATGATATACCTTGGAACTAAATGAGAGTATAATGTTTTATTTTGTAATTATTATCACAAAAGTTTTTAAAAATGTAACCAAAGAGTCAAAATTATAAAGAAAGAACAAAATTGTTTACTTACATTTTACATTTGGAATGATGGCGACACATAATATGAACTTTGACCATATATAGCGATGTAAACGATGGTGAGAAGACACAAAATATGAACTTTGACCATCTTTTCCTTTGTACTGGTCGATTTTTTATTATATCTTTCTTCAGCCAAAGACGATATTGTTCCCTGCTTCGATCACTAAAATTAAGTATCAAAAGCTCAAATTAGATTTATTAACAATTAGTAAAAAGAAACAAAAAGATTGGTTCTACAAAAATGAATTCTATGAGTTCGGAATGTGCATTCGATTCTTATATATATAGGAGAAGCATGACAATTTTAGAATGTGCCTTGAAAATCCTAATATATGTTTAGTTGTTATAAATGCAAATGATACCAATATATTTTCTGATAAAACTTTTCCATAAATATTTGGTTAAATAGCTATATATTTTATGCTTTGAGTAATTTAGTTAGTAAAAACATCAAATATTTTTAATTTTGAAATTAGGTAGATATGAGGTTAACGTAATAGTAAAAGCGATCTAGGTAATATTGAAGGATATTTGTTATTTTAACTTAATGATTAGCATTTAATCAATTTTATATATGGTTACTTTCAAAATCGTATTATTCTCACAAATATTTAGTGATTGAGTATATTTTAGTTGTTATCAAAATTATGGTCAATACTAAATATGCAGAAGTTAGTGGGCTAGAATAATTCTTAAGTTGGTAGGTTAGATATTAAGAAATTTAGTAATAGTTTATTTGTTTTCCAATATTAGTGATTGATATATTCAAAACTCATGAAATTAAATCTAAAAAATTCTTAAGTTGAGATAAATGCAGGTTCAATATCTCGAATATTTGGTTATCAAGACAAACATTAATGTAGACGATTAAATCAATTGAATTACATATTCGGGATTTATGGAAACTACAATATTCGTAATTTTAACAAACTTTGACACCAAGTTAATAAAATTGATTGATGTTTTTATTGAGATTTATGGAAACTATTGTAACATCCGCAAACAAAATCTTGGTTTGGGATGTGCATCGATTGATACACATGATGCACTAGTCGATGCAAGGTCGGGTGTTGCAAAAGAGTTAAGTTAAATGCTTGTTTTGTTGCGTTTTGATTTGGGGAAAACACTAAGGTCGGCATTTAAAGAGAAGTTTGACGAGTTTGACCGAGTTTTGGTCGGTTTTAGAGAGAAAAGAAAGAGAGAAGCTGTTCTTGATGAATTTTGGAGATTGGAGTGCATGTTCTTGTGAGATCTTGCCAGTGGAGTGGAGATCTGAGGCTAGGACGTGTTAGGAGCCTTTTGGGAGGCTATTTTCATGAGGTTAGATCCAGTTTTCGTCATTCTCAAAGGTGAGTGCATGACCATGGCTGATCTAAGAGAATTGATGATTGTTTTGTGGCAAGGAATGCATCAGTCGATGGAGTTAGGGATTTGATGGCGATGCAAGGGGCTGCATCGGTCGATGCAAGGAGTGCATCAGTCAATGCAGTTAGGGATTCACAGGATTACATCAGTTGATGCGACGGTGGTTCATCAGTCGACGCAAGGCATGTGTCAGTCAATGCAAGGTCGCAAAGTTGCGTATTATCTGGTTTGCTTGTTTGTATGTTGATCGGAATTGTCTTTTCGCTTGTGTGTATAACCCAGTAGATGGGAGGATCGCCTCACAAAGTATTTATGACAATACTCACGCATCTCATATGTGTTGTCGTGCAGGTAAAGGTAAAGTGTGATCGTGGAATCGAGGCGATGAAGAGGATAATGTTTTAAAGGCTCGGTTGCGTGTTCTATGTTGTCGTTAGGTTCCTAGAATAGTACCATGTGGTCTAGAATGAATGTTTAGGTTGATAGTTATTTGATTCATGTTGTTTGCTTGTGAATGGTTGGTTTAAAGTTTGTAGACATATGGTTATTGATTATTGGTTATTAGTTTATTGGTTATTGTTTTATGTTATCCGCTGTTTGGTTTGAGTATGAGATCATTAGTTTAATAATATATTAAAAAAGTAGGTCGGGTCGTTTCAACTAGTGGTTATTTTGATTTATCCTGTATTTCACTAGTTTATGTACTTTTAAGTAAATAAGAAACAAATAAAGAAAAAAAGAATAAATAGTTTAACGAATGGGGTAACCAAATAAAACAAGAAAAATATGCTGAACTTGTTAATTTAGAAGACTAAACAAAAGGAGAAGCAAATAATAAAAAAAATCTAGTAATTTGACACCAAGTGGAATCGATCTTGGTACCTTTAACACAAGTCCCAACTATATTTAACCACCAGACCATTTTATTTTTTGAACAAATGATGGAACTAAATAATCATAAAGGCTTTGGAAGATAAGAAAAAAATGGGAAAATGTAAGATCTGACCCAGTAGCCCACGCGTTCATCCGAATAAGATATGAGTAATTGACGTTTTTACTCTTAATGAGAATCTATTATTTTACTTTGTTTCCAATGGCATTCTGATGTAATTTTTTTTATAAAATAAGGCTAGTTTAAAAAAAAAACACTTTTCGATTAATAGTAGGGATGCTTCCAAACCAATTCAAAATATTAACGTCATTTTAATTACATTGAATGATGCAAAATATGTATTAATCAACCGATCGAGCACATGGTCGAGCAATTGCAGCCGACTGAATTTTCACAAGATTATCGAGGGAAGATGGGAACATGTGATGGGAATCCAAATGATCGAGAGATGGTCGATCTTCCAAAAGACTTGAAGGATTATTGAGAAACCCGAGAGAGATTGTCGAAGATTGAGTAGTGATCGTTGAGTAGTTTTCGTAAGTATCGACTGAACTGTGTGTTCATCAATAATTTATTGAGTATTGTCGAAGGGAACGTTAATCTGGTCTGTTTGTCATAGATTTTTGAGAAGCATGGGCTATAGGGAGATCTGGTCGAGATTCTAAGTGCCAAGAGGTGTCAGGAATTGTATCCGAGGGACTAAGACCATCTCCAATAGTTTTCTCTATTATTTCCTCTGTAATACAGTATTTCTATAATAGAAATGAGTTTTGCTCCAATGGTTTTATCTATTTATTCATCTATAAAAGAGTATTTCCAATAGATTCTATTTTTTATTTTACAATTAACACCTTTTATTTTTAAAAATTGCAAACTAATCCATTTTACTTGAAATTTTGTAACTCTTTCATAAAATTATCTTTTGCAAATGGTAGTCTCAATATTTTAGAATAAATATTATACATAAATTTATATTTTTAGTTCTTAAAAATACTTATTTTATTTATTTTGGTCATAAATAAAATAAGTTAAAGATTAAGAGGACTACTTTGCAAATAAAAATAGTTCACCTCTATTTATAGAGGAAAAACTAGAGTTCCTCTATAAATAGAGTTCCTCAATAAATAGAGAAAAAAATAGCAATCTCTATTATAGAGGTGAAAATAGAGTACCATTGGAGCAAAAATTACTCTATAATAGAGTATAGAGGCACAAATAGAGTACCATTGGAGATTCTCTAAGGTGAGTTGCGTGACCGTGACGACAACTCTTGTTTCTTTTTCTTGCATAGATTCACTTAGTCTTTGATTGTCGTATATAATCTGTATGATTGCTTGTCGTATCCTGATTATCTGCTACTTCGTCTTGGTGATCGATGCGGTTTATTGAGGATCTAGACCGACGAACGCTTGGGGGCAGTAATGCTCGCTAAGGATTGCCTGGTTGCTGGAATATTGCTTGATAACTCTGCATGGTTAAACTAGACGATTTTCTGTTCGCGACTTGCAATATTGACTGTTTGAATTGACTGTTTGATTGTGATTGCTTACTTGTGGCCTAGTGAGACGGGACGACCGCTCTAACTAAGCAAATCCTTTTGCTTATGCCTCCTTTGTGATGCAGGAAAGAATTGTGATTGGGAGGGTAGTTGTACTTTGTCTAGTATGTAAACGTGTAATAGCTTATTAGCAAACTCACCGTTGTACTGGAACCTCGTTATTAATTCAAGTATTCTGTTTATGCTTAAAAAAGACTTGTCTAGAATTTCAACTGCCACCGAAAAATAGTTTAGTTAATCGGAAAATGATAATTGTTCAATCGGTTTAACTTGGCCGTGAGTTGTCGCAGCGAGGTATAAACCGGGTTGGGGCATTTCAATTTGGTAGAATAGCGTGTTCGATTCTAGGAAAGTCTTAGCATAAGTGGGTTAATGGGAAATCCATCCTTCCAATTGTAACGCCCCGACCGCCACTTCTTAGTGGGTCCCATGTACAATCCCAGCCCATGGGGCCACCTTACTTAATGGGCCTCACGTCCTCTCACTAGGCCCGTGAGCCCATCCATATCCGACAGTCAATTTGCAACATCCGGGAAGCTTTAAAGACTTGTTATCGTCCCTACAAATCCCCACATGATCTTTCCCTGTGTTTTGTCCTCACTCGCACAGTTCCGACAGTCACTTCCCGGAAGTTACCCATCCAAAGACTACTCCAGCTCAAGCACGCTTAACTCTGGAGTTCTCTCAGGACCCTTGACCTAAAAGATAAGTGCACTTTGGTGACATAGGTGGCCAAATCAATATTTTAAACATGATTACTAATTAACAACTAAAAATAATTGTTAGTAAAAATACAGAATAATTATTTAAATATTAAACAAATAAATTTTATAGTGAAACAAAAATTATTATTAATATTGGAAAAGTACAGTTAAAGAATGATTATTTGAGAATTAACATGAATATATATAGGGTTTGATAATATATATTTTAATTGTCGATTTTCCATTATTAAAAAAAACAAACGCAACTGTCCACATCCACAAACGCTTGCGGGAAGGAGCTTTTGAAATCCAGCGATTTTGAGCGGTTTGAAAAGGTATGGAGTGATTTCTATGAATACTACCAAAAGCTAACAAACGCAACTGGCTGCTAACAAACGCTAGACAGGTGATAGCAGGAAAACTAATCGAAACCTTAATTGTTTGCTTACTCTCATGCTTTATGTTTTATCACATATTACTTGATTATTTAATATACTCATGATCATGCATTATTGTTTGTTTTGATGCATCAATGGTGAGCAGTTGGGGGTGGTTTTAGTCGGTGGTGAATCCCGCAACCAATCTTTAAAAGCCACTATCGTCAATCGTGAGCTAACTGATATGTTGGTTTAATTATTTTAAAGAGGAGATCTGTTCGACGTAACAATGTCTCAATTCTTCTATTGAGATAAGTATAACTGAATTTATTTTGCAGATTAATTAGATCTTATCACCACATATATCTATGATATATCTACAACTCAACTGACGGTAATATATTATTGATGTAAATTTTAACCTGCCATTAAAAATTAAAAGAAAAAAATTCATGAGATCGTTATATGTCATTGTTAGCCATTGGTCATATATAATTATATTCTTTGGTAAACGTTTTAGATTTTATAATAAAATCTTTAGTGAATAAAGAAAACTAAAAAAACATGTGTCGATTTTTCTTTGGACTTTAGAGTTTAGATGCTGAATATTATATGTCGAATTTCTTCTGGACTTTTCTTTAGCAAAAAAAACTATGAAAGATCCACCATTCGAGCTAGAGGATCATGTATGTGGACCAAGTTTCTTACATCATTGATTACTACACCGCCTGCCTGGTAGTATGAAATGAGGTAAGAAAAAGATGTTTCCAAGATCAAAAAGCAAACATGAATCTCCAAAAAAGAAAAAGATGACAGATTCACAAAAAGAAACACTTTGAAGGGAAGGACACATTATTATTATTCTGCAAACAAGCTGGACACAACACAACTGGGTGTAAGGAAAATCCTATACAAAAGTTAAAGGCAAAGGAGATATTACCAAAGAAGAAGTTCATGACTAATGCAAAAGTTTTATCTATGTTGCATTTTTGTCTATGTTGCAGTCTGGTTTTGTGTAATATTTACATTGTCGTTTAATTGTTTTCCAGGATGTTGCAGCATTTTAGTTCATAAAAACCACATAGCCAATGTAGACAAGTGATGAGTGATCTAGTTTTAAGATTGTAATTTAGGATTTCGGTTCACATTAAGTCATCTGAAGATTTATTTGACTCGTCTCATTTTAATCTTTGTGGTTTTCATGATCTGTTCTGATTTCATCATGGCTTTTTTCAAGTGGACGAGTGATGGTGTTTCTTCAAGTGACGAGTGATTGATATTTTTTCTCCAGATCTGTTCTTGTCTGATTCATTTTAGATCACTTCTTTTGTAACATTGCAGTTGTAAATTTTCCAACCCATAAACAAAAAATATCACACACTTGCTCTCCTTTGCGAACAACAGGTCCAAAAGTCACATTCTCTTTGGCTCTCTTAGCCTTTCCCCTCAACTACAATCCCATAAACACGGTCATTTTTTTTCGAGCCCATAAAAACATGCATTAGGCGTTTAAAATTATTAAACCTCTAAAATTGATAATTCTCCTCTGAAGGATAATAAGAAAGTTCAAATACTTACCTGATTTTCGGTTGTAAGAAATCATTACTTTAGTTTGTGAAGTATAGAGAAGAATATCATTACTTTGTGTAGTGAAGCGGTGAAGTAGTATGGGTCCCTTTCTGTCGTATAATGAAGTTAACACCATTCATTTAATTTACACTAATTTGCGGTTTTGTAAAAATTAAAAAAGGAAAACCGCATTAATATTTTGTTCTAGCTTATTAGATGAAAAACGTCCTGCCAATAAATTTTCTTCAAATATGGTGCATATCACCATAAATCTGCTGTTACTTTTTTTTAGTTATAAAAGATATATTAATGATTGTCCAAATTTGTATTAAAAGAAAGTTTATGGTAACTTATATATTGCTTTAAGTAAAAAGAAGATGTTTATGCAATAAATAATTATATTACAAAAAAATAAGAATTATTTACATATGTTTTAAATATCAAAAAAATTTATAATTTATAAATATGTATATTTTAGTTGTGCATAAAAATGTGCATAAAAGTTAAATTTTAGTGTCAAAAAATCTGATTATTTTTTATCAATACAAATTAAACCAATAATCTATAATTAACTAGATTAAAAAATTTTAAAAAGAAATTCTAGTTTCCTATAGAAAAAAATCATGTTTAAAACGTTGTATTTCTACACTATTTTAATGAACACAAATTACATGATTAATTTTAAACAATTTTTGATTTTTAAAGGTTATAATTATGTTAATTATTAATAAATAATATGAAATCCGCAATGCAAATCGTTTTTTACCAATCAAACATTATTTTGTACCACATATTTTGCATTTACCACACTTGTTCCGCACTTTTGTTCCGCACGTACTACATTACAACCGTACCGCACTATCAAATCATTTGTCCTGCACAATCAAATCTGTTGTTACCATTTGAACTCTAAGTATCACCAGAGGCGTGTCTGTTCAATGACAAATAAAAACACTCGCCTACGGCATCAACTTTTGAGGAAACCAAAATTCCAAATATTAACTCACTTGCAGGCGCGGCCCTTCACATATTACTAAGACACATTTGTGTTGAGCCTCCAAATTTATTGAGATTTTTATTAACAAAAATAGGCCTCAATATATTTTTTTATTGCAAAATAGGCCTCAGTTTTATGAAATCGTTTAACCTCAATTTGTAAATTTATCTATTTTTATTGCAAAAAATTATTTTGTGTTGGGCCACAAATTATTTTATCGCATATTACTTGATTATTTAATATACTCAAGATCATGCGTTATCATTTGTTTTCATGCATCATTGGTGAGCAGCTGGGGCTTGTTTTAGTCGATGGTGAATCCTGCAGCCAATCTTTAAAAGCCACTGTCGTCGATCGTGAGCTAAGTGATATGTTGGTTTAATTATTCTAGAGAGGAGATCTATTCGACATAACAACGTCTCAATTCTTCTATCGAGATAAGTATAACTGAATTTATTTTGCATATTAATTAGATCTTATCACCTCATATATATATATGGTATATCTACAACTCAACTGACGGTAGTAAGTTATTGATGAGATCTTTATATGTCATTGTTGGCCATTGGTCATATATAATTATTTCTTTGGTAAAACGTTTTTAATTTTATATTAAAATCAATAGTGAATAAAGAAAACTAAAGAAAACATGTGTCAAAGTTTTTCTGAACTTTAGACTTTAGATGCTGAAGATTATTTGTCGAATTTCTTCTAAACTCTTCTTTAGCAAAAAAAACTATGAAAGATCCACCATTCCAGCTAGAGGACCATGTATGTGGACCAAGTTTCTTACATCATTGATTACCAAATCGCCTGAACCAATTCTGCCTCGTAGAAAGAAATGAGGTAAGAAAAAGAAGTTTCCAAGATCAAAAGGGAAACACAAATCTCTAAAAAAGAAGAAGATGACAGATTCACAAAAAAAAACACTTTGAAGGGAAGGACGCATTATCAATCTACAAACAAACTGGACACAACCCAGCTGGGTGTAAGAAAAATCATATTTACATTGCAAAGGTTTTGTCTATGTTGCAGTCTGGTTTTGTGTGATATTTACATTGTCGTTTAACTGTTTTTCAGGATGTTGCAGCATTTTAGTTCATAAAGACCACATAGCTAGTGCAGACAAGTGATGAGTGATCTAGTTTTAAGATTGTAACTTTGGATTTCGGTTCACATTAAGTCATCTGAAGATTTATTTGTCTTGTCTCTTTTTAATCTCTGTAGTTTTCATAATCTTCTCGGATTTCATCATGGCCTTTTTCAAGTGACGAGTGATGGTTTTTCTATAAGTGACGAGTGATTGATATTTTTTCTCCATATTTGTTCCTGTCTGATTCATTTTAGATCACTTTTTTTTGTTACATTGCAGTTGTAAATTTTCCTTGACGAACAAAGGTCCAAAATTTACATTCTCTTTGGCTCTTTTAGCCTTTCCCCTCAACTACAATCCCATTAAAACGTTCATTTTTTTTATTGACAGCCCATAAAAATATGCATTAGGCGTTTAAAATTATTAAACCTCTGAAAATGATAATTCACTTCTGAAGGATAATAAGAAAGCTCAAATACTTACCCGATTTTCAGTTGTAAGGAATCATTACTTTAGTTTGTGAAGTATAGAGAATAATATCATTTCTTTATGTAGTGAATAGGTGAAGTAGTATGGGGTCCCTTTGTGTCGCATAATGAAGTCAACCCATAGAAAAATATTCGTTGTTGCTTCAAACCACTATTAATGGGTTCGTCTGAAAATAGAAACCTGCTTCGAAACTTAGGAAAAGTATTTTTTCCAATATGGGTTTGTCATTTTTTTTTTCTTTTGGTTGTATAGCTCGGTGAGCATCTCCATCAGTTATCTTTGGGTGATGTCTATAAATTTTTTATAATTAATTTTAATAATATTTAATAGTAAATATTTTTAAAATGCCAAAATAATATCTTAAATGTATATTTTGAGCCATTTTTACTTTTTTAAGACACTCAAAATATACTATTTATCAAATAACATTAAAATTAATTATAAAAAAAAACATAGACACTTAACAAAAAAAGCCAATGAAAATAGTCTCATCATTTCATTCTAGAAACTGCTTTTGATAGTGACAAGGTGAACATGAAAAAGAAAGTGCGTCTCATGGGTATTACTATACAAAAATGCCGAGATATATCATGGGTATCACTATACAGAAATGCCAATATATATGTATAGATATAAATTAGACGAATTAAGTTTCTAACCCGTTATATATCTATGAATTAAGCCTTAAAGCTTATCTAATATACAGAGTCTAAATAAATTATAAATAAAAACAAATAAAATAAAATTTAATATTCAATAGTTTAAATTAATATGTCTCGAAAAGAAAAACATTTGATAAAATAAAATTGATGTTGTGATAAACGCCTTAAATGGTGATTTAAAAAGTGGGACATTTTTGTAAAAAACGAATTAACTACATCATTCATTTAATTTATACTAATTTGCAGTTTTGTAAAAAATAAAAAAGGAAAACCACATTAATTTTTTGTTCTGTCTTATTAAATGAAAATGCCCCGCCAATAAATTTTCTCCAAATATGGTGCATATCATCATAAATCCGCTTTTACTTTTTTTTTAATTATAAATGATATATTTTCCAAATATGGTCCAAATTTCTATTAAAAGAAAGATTATGGTAACTAATATATTGTTTTAAGTGAAAAAAAGAAGATGCTTATGCAATAAATAATTTTATTACAAATAACAAAATAAATAAGAATTATTTACATATGTTTTAAATACCAAAAAATATATGTACATAAATGTTAAATTTTAGTTTCAATATATTTGGTTATTTTTTTATCAATACAAATAAAACCAATAATGTATAATTAACTAGAATAATATAATGAAACCAATAATGTATAATCCTAATGTAATTTATGTTTTGTTTTACTAGTACAAAAAAAAGAAAATTGTTCTTCTTCTTAATCACTAAGATTCGTGTTAGGATTTTGATAAAGAACAAAATACAAAATTCGGAGTTTCTCAATCACAAACAATCTTTTCAAACTCGATATGCCATGCATAGAACCTGGTTCTTCTTCTTCTTCATGGTGTGTGCTTGAATTTTTTTATTCAGTCAAAGATAAAATTGATTTCGTTTAAGAATTGATGGTCTCCCTCAGCTCTGCCGAGGTAGAATCGTGATATGTTTGTTCAATCTTCATCAAAAACCTAGAAAATATTCTTTAAAAAAATATATTCAATAAAATATTAAATAATCAGTTTACTAACAATAAAGTAAACAATTTAATTTTTGATATATTTGCTTATAATGTTTATTTATAATTTGTATTTATAATACATAATAATGTTAGTTATTAATAAATATTATGAAATACGTACTGCAAATCGTTTTTTACCAATCAAATATTATTATGTACCACATATTTTGCATTAACTGCACTTATTCCGTAAATATTTTTGTTCCGCACATACCGCAGTTCAACCGTACCGCATTATCAAATCGTTTGTCCCGCACAACCAAATCCGCTGTTACCATTCGGACGCTAATTATCACACCAGAGGTGTGCCTGTTCAATGACAAATAAAAACACTCGTCAAATATTAACTCACTTGTGATTTTTAAAGTTGTTTCTTTGTTAATCATTGTAATTCGAGTTAATTTTTTGTTTATATTTTTCATAATTTGAAAAATTCATGGTTATTTTAATAGATATTCCATTTTTCGTATATCAACTTTTTATTCTATATTTTAATTACATTTATTTTGTCCATATAAATCAGCCAGTAATATAAAAATCATGTAATACATAAGACATACATAATAATCTATTTGTTAAAATAATTATGAATTTATAAAAAATTATGAAAAATCTATGAACTAAAATCCCTGTTTTAAAAACCACTAGGCGTTAGTCGGGCGGTGAGGGAGGGGCTAGCGATTAATCGGGAAATCGGATTTAAATCGGGGATTAATCAGGGCCTAGTTTTAGGGTTTTCTATTATTATATATAATAAATAAATAAAATATTTAAGTTTTAGGGTTATATATATTGTTTATCGTGGTATTACAAAAATGTTTGACAGCTCAAGCGGTTTAAGGCTCTCTATGAATGGCTAAGCTCGTGAGTTCGACTCTTCTCGGTGTCTTTTTTGTCTTTTTTGTCCTTTTTATTACCAAGGACAAAACGGTAATTTCTCTGGTCGTCTTCTCCACCCGATCCCGCTGCTGTCAAACCATAATCTACGCCCGCAAATTTTTTTTATCTCAGTTTCTACCCATTTTATCTTATATTCAACTAGATATGAATCATATGATATAGAAATAGTAGATCTTCACACTTAACACTATATTTCAGTAGAAAATCAAATCAAATTTTTTTTTTTCCGATTTTCTTCCCGATTTGGGTGTAATCGCGGTGGCTGCTTGGTGCCTAGCGATTCCACGCCGTATAATCGGCCGATTTGACCGATTTTTGGAACAGGGACTAAAATAAATCGGAATAATTCACCTCTCAAGGATAATAAGGTAATTTATGTTTTGTTTTACTACTATTATTTTTTCATAAAATACAAAAAAAAAAATGTTCTTCTTATTAATTGCTAAAGGTTCGTGTTAGGATTTTGATAAAGAACAAAATACAAAATTCGGAGTGAAACAATCCGACCCGTTTTTTATTTATTTTTAAATCATATTTAAGCACCCCATAATATTTAACTAAACCACCAAATTACAAACCATCATTAAACTAACAATAAACAATATGCACAGTGGAAACATACCAACAACAGGAACACTCCTAACCATTTTAACCAACAACCTAGCATGCTACTAAACCAGGTTCCAACATTAATAAACATAACCAAGACCAACAACACGAAACCGAGACCCTAGATCATCTTCCTCCTCATCGCCATGATTCCATCCTACACATTAACTGCATCACAAACACAATGAGATGCGTGAGTATTACCATAAATACCCAGTGAGACGATCCTCCCATCTACGAGCTATACATACAATCAAATCAAGAGTACAACCACAAACAAAATATAACAAACCAACCATTAAACAGAACTCCCAATAACACATTCACCACACCTACACATCATCACACAAAACAAGTCATACAACCCAATCGCTTAGATAAGCTCATGGTCATGCACTCACCTTAACAAATGATTCACGAAAATAACTACAGCCAAAAGAGAAGCTCTCCAATATCCAAGAACAACCAAACTCGCTCCTACAACCAATCACAAAAAAAATATATATATATTGAAAATAAACTGCCAGAAAAATCAGAAAAGAACAACCTCACAAGTAAAACCACAAAATCAAAATGAACCGTTAACTTTCCAATCTCTCCAGTGAAAATCAAGGCCTAGACGTCCAGAAGTTTCCCACAAAATTTCAGCATAATCAGATCTCAGATCAAACCGCAATCGATCCCGAAATATCCGCTGGTCTCAATCCGCGACCGAGACGAAACGCCCCATGAAACTGCCAATATCTACTAGAATATTAACTCAAATTCACTTCTGTAAACAGGAGAGTGTACGAAAATCTCTTAGCTACAACCCTACCAAAAGTCAATACCTTTCGACACGATTTGAGCAGTCGGATTCTCCTTCTCTTAAACCCTGACGATTCTGTTCCTTCTCCTTCGTTCTAAGACAAAGCTTTGTTGATCTCTTTCTCCTTCTCCTTCACACCAAATCGACCAAGGCTCTCTGTCTCTCTCTTTTTCTGTGACTCCCAATTTCGACACTTTAAAACAAATTCTAGGGCTTTTGGTTTAATCTAATCAAACCAGGATTTACATAATTAAACCAAAATTAAATAAAATACAGTCCATTGATTTATTAAACACAACCAAAAATATAATTCTCGAACACGGATGTTACAATTCTCCCCCACCAATAAGGATTCATCCTCGAATCCCACAACATTGTCCATCCACCAAGGACCTTCGTGCAACTGTCACCACGGTCCGCAAATCCACTGACTTGACTGAACAACGTCAGCCAAGGTTTCCCCATGCAACTGTCGCAACTGTCCGCACACCCCCATGATCAACGGTCCACAAAACCAAAACACGAGATCACTCCCGACCTCCGNCAATTAATATTTTCCAAAACAGCCTAAATTTTTAGATTAGAAATATATTAAAGCGTGGTCCTATTCCTATAATCCCAAATCATGAACGATAGCCAAAGAACTTACGTAGTACTACGTATGGAATATTTTACATAAACATGATTTTCTGAATCATTACACATACAAAATTATTGAATATAAAAAATTTGGATAATGACAATAAGAAGTCGACATCATCATATAACTAATTCTGAAAGTTAGTCCACTACAGAAATTAAATGTAAAATAACCCAACCCAAATGCCCACAAGTCGTATCCGGTGCAGGTAGGCTACCAAATGTGTTATTAAAATTTTTAATACCATTTGATCTTGGTAAGAAAATTTGTTTTTAATGCGTTTGTAATTTCGTGACTTGCTCTCAATAGCAATTAGTTACTATATTATTGTGTTGGATATCTTGCTCTCAATTGCGATAATGGTGACTCACTACGAAATTAATTCTTCCATAACTAGATATCCAACACAAGAAGGGCAGCATCAAAAATAAAACTATAAAACAATATTGCGACGGCACTCATTACATTTCATAAAATGAAAATGATTTAAAAGCGTATACCTAGCAAGTTATTTAACGGTTCAAAAAACATATAATTATATATGTTGTACTGATAAAATAATAAAAGAAATAGCTATAATGAAGATGGCTTGCTGCACCTTCTAAACAACTTTTACTAAAGACTTATATGTAAAAGTATATTGATTTACGAATTTCCCCATTTAAATCATAGATTAACTAACAAAAAAGTGTTGATAACTTTATGTAAAGACTCATGGGAGATCGACAACTGCGTTATCTGCCAATCTTAAGACTTCGTTAGTTGCATCAAATCTATATATTTTTTTTTTGTCACGTATAGATTTTTTAAACTCATAAACCAAAAGCACCTTTATCGAACCTTAAAATATATATTTTGAATGAATGCAATTTCTTTTGATATAGTAAAGAGGAAGTTCACGTAGACAGTCACCATTATCGCCTCCCACATGAAATATTTTATTCAAGATATTATAGGAGATATATATATCAACAATTTTCTAACTATTCTAACCATAAAATTATTATATAATGTATATTTTCTATATTAATGACTAACATATCCCTGTTAGCACTATCTTTTATCAACATCTACAACAGTCAGAGTCGGCGCTACATTTTAGAAGGCTACAAGCCATTATAAAAAAAAACCACTTAAAAAAAATAATGAAAAAATTGACTGTTTGAAGATTCAAACCCGGGTGGTACACTCAAACAAAAATCTATCATATCAAGCACTACCACTAGACTACAAAACAACAAAAAAATTTTGGGGCCGAAATTTTCTTATACATATTATCGGCCGCAAGCACTAGCTTTTTCAATACTTAGTAAGGCAATCCTCTCATTTACTGGACTATACATACAAGCAACTGAGAAACCATTGTTTAAAAATTAACAACAAAACACAAACAAACCAGAAAAAAACAAGCATCACGCGATGCTGAAACAGATTGGTGTCGACCAACACTACCTCAATGTCGATCGACACTAGTTCTTTGGTGTCGACCGACACCTACTTGGTGTCAATCGACACCGACTCTGCAACTCGTTCTGCACAAAGCCGAAAGTCGAAGATCCGCTTCCCAAATCCTCCAAATCGTCCGAACTCACCCAAAACTCCTGGAAACCAACAAACAACCACAAGAACACAAGAAAACAACACAAACAACAACAAATCAAGAAAAACAAAGGATTCTCGGACTTAGATAAGCCATGGTCATGCACTCACCTCTTTTGCAGGAAGTTCTGGCTCAAAAACGAAGAATCCAACACCTTAAGAAACTTCTCCTTCGTTCCCAGAAATAGCACTCCTTCCCTTAGCAACAGATCTCACCAAAATCACCAAGAACAATCCCAAAAACCTCTCAACTTACAATCTCTCTCTTTTCTCTCTTTTTTCTCAAACGGTGACAAAAACTTTTTTCCCAAAACCCTGAGTTGACCTCCTCTTTAAATATGTTGGTTCGGGCTTCAATTGAATCAAACCAACCCAAAATCGACAGTTTAAATCAATCTGGTCGAACCAGAAAAGCTGGTGTCGATCGACACACCCTTGGTGTTGATTGACACACCCTTGGTGTCGATCGACACCCATCCCCAAATCTCACTATTTGGTTTGAGGATGTTACAATTCTCCCCTACCAACAAGGATTCATACTCGAATCTCGGAGCATCGTCCATCCACCAAAAACCTCCTTGCAACCGTCACCACGGCCCGCACATCCTCTGATTGGACTAAACACCGTCAACCAAGGTTCTCCGTAGCACTGTCGCAACAGCCCACACATCTACGTGACCCAACGGTCCACAAAACCCTGACCCCACTGGTCATCACAACCCAAAACATGAGATCACTCCCGACCTCCGAGGTCTACATCCAGTCATTATGCTCATAACCACGTTCTAGACATTGTTTGCTATCTCACTCATACATTCTCAGGTCTCAACCATCGAACTGCACCGCCTGCACTCTCAGACCGTCGTCTTCGAGCCATACCATCTCACTCTCGGATCATCACCCTCGAGATCTTGGTACCAGGGGAACCACTCATCCCCTCTAGGGAACTAATCATCCCTTAGGAGAACTAATCATCTCCTCTGCCGCTCTCAGGGTCGCAACCCGTCAAGCCCGCGGTGCACCAGGGGAACTAATCATCCCCTCAGGAGAACTAATCATCTCCCTAGGAGAACTAATCATCTCCTACAGAGAACTAATCATCTCCCCATTACAACTAATCATCTCCTCATGAGCAACAAGTCCTAACGCCTATAAGCATCTCCCGACCGGAACTACCTCTCGTGGTTCGCGTAAAACATCGCAATGTCCTACCAACCACCATATTCCCTCACCAGAATATCACCACCACCATGACCACTATTCAGGCCAACTCTTTCTTTTTCTATGACTCCCAACGTCGACACTCCATGAAAACAAAGGAGGCAACACTTTAAAACAAAGTCTAAGGCTTTTGGTTTAATCTAATCAAACCAGGATTTACATAATTAAACCGAAATTAATTAAAATCCACTCCTTTGATTTATTCAATATAACCCAAAATATAATTCTGGAACATGGATGCTACACGGAGTTTCTGAATCACAAACAATCTTTTCAAACTCGATATGTCATGCACAAAACCTCGTTCTTCTTCTTCTTTATGGTGTGTGTTTGAAGAATTTTCTTTAGTCAAAGATAATATTAATTCTGTTTAAATATTGGTGGTTTCCCTTAGCTCAACCAAGATAGAATCGTGATATATTTGTTCAATCTCCATCAAAAATCCCGAATATATTATTTAAACAAATATATCCAATTAAATTCAAAATAATCCATTTTACTAATAATAAAAAAATAATTTAATTTATAATATATTTACTTATAATGTTTATTTATAATATATATTTATAACTTGAATCACCGTTTATATATTCTTATAATTCACACCCATATATAATATAGATGTATACATATATGTAAACCAACGAGATATTAGACCAGCTATAAGCATGAGTCTTAACTCTTAAGTCGGCAAACTAATAAATCAATATATAATCATGTGTGATGTGTCGATCAGAAATCAAACATTATGTAGTGAAATACATGTTCATGTACTTAGGAAAAAGACGTGTTCACTGGTCAAGTAATCAATGCCTCCAAGTCCTCAATAACCTTTGGGAAAAAGGTTCCTACTTTGATCAAGGAGGATCTTCAACGATGCCTAGGAAACTTGAATCAAGGAGGAGCAGGGTCATATCTAGGCCTCCCTGAGTGTTTTAGCGGGTCAAAAATAGATTTACTCAACTATTTAAAAGACAGAGTGAAGAATAAGCTGTCAGGTTGGTACGCTAGGAATTTGTCTGAGGGAGGTAAGGAGATCATGATTAAGACAGTGGCAATGGCGATGCCTGTTTTTGCCATGTCTTGCTTCAAGCTTCCAAAAAAATCTTGTGCAAATCTGTCAAGTGCATTGGCCGATTTCTGGTGGAGCTCAAACGAGCATGTCAGGAAGATTAATTGGCAAAGCTGGGAGAGATTATGTCTTACCAACAACCTGAGAGGTTTGGGTTTTAGAGACATTGGTATCTTCAACCAATCTCTCTTAGCAAAACATGCTTGGAGAATTATTCAGGAGCCCAACAGCCTATTCTCTAGGTTCTTGAAAAGTCGGTATTTCCCTCGAGAGTCCTTTCAGTTTGCCCCCTTGGGCTGCAGACCATCTTTCGGTTGGAGAAGCATACTCCACGGAAGAGATTTGCTATTTAAAGGTCTAGTCAAAAGAGTTGGCAATGGTGCTAGCTTAAGAGTCCGGTGTGATCCTTGGTTGGATGATGGGGTTATGAGAGCTCCCTGGATTAAAAACGACATCATTAATATCAACCTAATGGTCAGTGACTTGATAGACTTTGCCAAAAGGGATTGGAATATCGACAAACTAGAAGAATTGATTTTTCTGGTCGACGTTCAGAAGATAAGAGAGAACAAACCAATGGTTTCAATGAACGATTTTTGGTCTTGTAAACATAACAAAAGTGGAGCTTACTCGGTGAAATCAGGCTATTGGATGGCTTCTAAATCGAAAAAGAGCCCCTCCTTAGAGAGGTTTCAGCTTTACCGTCTATCAATGGTCTGAAAGAGCAAGTTTGGAAACTCCACACCAAGCCACAAATTAAAGTATTCCTGTGGAAACTGTTGAGCGGAGCTATTCCAGTAGGTGATCTGCTAGCTCGTAGGGGGTTAAGGTTGTTCTACTTGTGGGATGGCAGGTGAATCCATTTACCATGTTCTCTTCTCCTGTCCTCTCGCGCGTCAGATCTGGGCTCTCTCAGATTATCCCTCTCCTAACTTTAATCCTGGAGAAGGTTCAGTTTTTTCCCATATTCACCACCTGCTAATCAATAGGGATAATAAATTGTGGCCTGTCGAGATCAGGAGAAGTTTTCCCTGGATCTTGTGGAGAATCTGGAAGAACCGTAATTCTTTGTTCTTTGAGGGTAAGAGTTTCTCTCCTCTAGAGACTGCAAAAAAGATCAAAGTGGATGTGGAAATTTGGCTTGACGCTCAACTGGTTGAAGAACCTCCGGATATTCCTCTCTCCTCTACACGGGTACCTACTGTAACACCTGCCCCTGTATCTGAGACGTTAGATTGGGAACCCCCATATGATGAGTGTTTGAAATGTAGTATTGGACTCTCATGGTCAAGAAGAAATGAGCTTGTCGGAGCCTCCTGGATTCTGTAAAATGCCTTAGGTATGTTGATCCTCCACAGTCGAAGACCTTTCTCCATGATTAACTCAAAACAGGAGGCTTCGCTTATTAGTGCGATTTGGGCAATCGAAAGCATGATAAGCCACAAAATCAGTAAGGTTCTTTTTGCTTTAGAGGACTCTGCCTTGATAGGTTCTGTTAACAAGCCAAAGGTGTGGCCGTCGTTCAGGTTCCATTCCTCCCAAGTGTTATCGTGTTTAACATTACTAGGTGAATGGCATTTTGTTGGTGTATCAAGGGAAGCAAACAGAGGAGCTTTTCTCATTGCCAGAAGCGTAATTGAGGATAATCGGCTTCACTCTTATGTAGCCTCTGGACAGCCTTTCTGGTTAGATTTTTTGTTTCTCTAATGAGAGAGTTCTTTCCTCTGTGTTGGCTGCTAATCCTTAGTCAGGAAATTCTTTTGTTTTTTTGTAAAGATCATGGTTCTAACATGCATCTCCCTTGACTAGTCTTAAAGCTTCTAGTTATACGGTCTCTTGGTAATGTGATGGCTTTCCATAAGTCAATTCCCTGTTTTTGTATATTCCCAGTGAAAAAACAAAAGTACTTAGGAAAAATTAAAATATTGTAATGAAATCAGATCAGCATATATTTAAGCAATAGTGACCAAAGGAATTGAATTAAAGCAACCGATAAAGCATGAATGTGGGCTTAGTTGCTTCAGTACTTATGAAACAATAATCAATAAAGCATTATAATGAAGAGCTATCCATACGAGGATAATTTAATCATTAATTAATGTATATATTATGTCTTATTCAACCGATTCACAAAATTAACATGAACGACAAATTAATACAAATTAGACACAATACTAATCAGAGGCATAAGCCGATAATATTTAAACATGACCACCATAAGGTCCATAACGACGATTATAAGCCACAAGTCAATAATTATTAAAGATGATATGCTACTTATCTTGTTGGGAGTTATGAGTGATCGGATCGAAGACGTTGCAAGGACATCGATTAGAGTTCTAGATACGGTGTTGATGTCACTATATTTTACCATATTTAAAGTCTTGTTTAGTTCTTATTTTACATCATATAGAAGTGATTTCTTAATTTTTATAATCATTTCTGTCCAAATATGCACTTAGGATGTTTAGAAGCATATATTGCATATATTTGTGCATTTGGAGTATTATTAGGTGTTACGGAGCTTTAAAAGTCTAAAGAAAGACATGATGTTATATCTGGAGCTAAACAAGAGAACTAGAAGCATCAAGAATGTAAAAGAAGGCACTCGACCATACCACTCGAGCAGACACACGGTCGAGCACACGGTCGGATTCATAACGAGCTCCTCAAAGATCGATCCTAATGAAGATCTTCCGTTGCGATTCAGCTTCAGCACCCTTCATGAGAGTTGTAGGACATTGAGTTAACTTTCTAATGCCGGTAGTTTCAAGTCCATCGGAGGTATAGTTCAAGAGTTATCCCGATTTGACTGAACAGATATTATTCCAGATCGAAGACACGAGCTACGTGACGGACCAACCACTCGACCATGCACTCGACCGAGCACATGGTAGAGCTTCCAGCCGAATCTCTGTTTTGTCCTCTAGCTAACTAGGGTTTCTCTCTCTTTACTATATATATGTACTGGCACTTGTGGCCGTAAAAGTTAGACCCTGACAGACACCTCATAACCTAGTTTTTGCCATTTTTAGCTACTTTTATTTTATTACGTCATCTCTTATCTTTTCTCTAGATTTTTATAGATTTGTAACCTTCACAACTTTGAATCTATTGAGTATTTGCTTTCACTTCTTTGTATTAAATTGTTCATCTTTATCTCATCTTTCTAATCATGGTAGTTTTATTAATTTCTGGGTTTGTGTTCTTCATGATGATTTTTAGCTCTGATTAGTGGCTTAGGATCTTAGGGATGGATTAGGCTGGATAAGAGTTATGGGTATCTACACTGATCAAGCTTGATTGTTTATATATCTCTTCTAGATTAGATATGCTCTATGTTATTCTTATACTGAGAGGGTAAGGATAGATCTTAAACTTCTTAGCATCACACCAATGTCTAAGTTGTTAGATAAGGCTAATGCTAGAGATTATCATGAAGCATGCTAAGAGATTAGATGTTTAAAGTGATTTTTGACATTGATGATTTGGTTGTTTAATGCCTGCTTTTATATGTAATAGCTAGTGAGAACTAGGTCTAAGAGTATCTAAGCTTGATTGTTATTGTCATGAGAATGGATTAACAAGTATTAGAAGATCATTGTCTAGAGATTGATCATTGTTGATTGAGGTTTGTTGATCAATTTAGATAACCATAGCTTGAGTCCAGCCCATGAATTCATCCCTAGGACCCTCTTTGTTTATTGATTTCTCTGGTTGAATACTGTTATTCGCTTGCTGTTTGATTTACTTGTGTTTTGCTCTGTTTTGATTGTTGTCCTGTCTCTGTTCTTCATCCGGAAACCCACTCGACCCCCCACTCGACCATGCACTCGACCGAGTGCATACTCAAGCGCCATTTTACTTCCTTCTTTATGTTCTGTTTCATTTCAGTTTGCTTTTAAATTCATTGTTAGTAGTTTGCTATTGCTTATCATAGTTTATTGCACTTGTTCTATAGTTTAATTATGCATTATTACTGTTTTAAGTTGCATTAGTTCATTGCATTTCATTATTGTCATTAGGTTGTTAGAAACAAATTAACTTGATATTTGGCTTAACTTGAATGCATTGATCACATCTTGTCTGCTTACATATCACACTCTTTATGGATTGATATCCTTTATGCTACAACATCATAAAGGTATTGAAACACCTTGCATCCATCTGTTCATTCATCTATATTCACCATCACCCATCTCCTCACCAACCATAAATAACATGTTTAAGGCGTCTTCAAGTCAATAATGATGGTAAACGTTTACAACGCCAGCGATGAGAGATGATGTAGTCTCAGTTTGCTCGGTTAGGTTTATCTTTTTTAAGACGGTTAGAGTTTATAGTAACGGGTCGATAATGAGCATCCACATAAGATAATATATTCATAACATTTATAGAGTTCTCAAAATAAGATGAAAATTCTCAAAGACACCAAACTCTTTGGAGTGAAGTTGGGTAAAGTACTCTAAGTTAGTAACCAAAGAATAACTAAAGTTACTAAATAGTGATTTGAGTGTTTGTTAGAGTCCCAATGTGTATAGTGGCTTGCTTGTGTATGATAGGCAAGGAGGATCTAGAGAACCAAATTGAACCATGTAGAGAAGGAGGAATAAAAGAATCGTGCAGATAGAGAATTAAATAAATCAAGAAAGTGGATTTATCATTATTATTAAAGGTTAACAATAAGCTATGACCGAACTAATGTCTTTCAAATCGACGATACGGGCATTAGCATTAAAATTTACCAACCAAACTTTACCAACCACTACAAAAACAAACCCTTTTCTAAAAGAAAGTTGATAGTAGCTAATATATTGTTTTAAGTAAAAAATAAGATGCTTATGCAATAAATAATTTAATTACAAATAACAAAATAAATAAGAATTCTTTACATATGTTTTAAATACCAAAAAATTAATAATCTATAAATATGTATATTTTAGTTGTGCATAAAAATATGTACATAAATGTTAAATTTTATTTTCATTAAATTTGGTTATTTTTTTATCAATACAAATTAAACCAATAATGTATAATGAACTAGGATAATAAGGTAATTTATGTTTTGTGTTACTACTATTATTTTATCTTTAAATTACAAAAAAAAAATTGTTCTTCTTCATCGCTAAGATTCATGTTAGGATTTTGATAAAGAACAAAATATAAAATTCGGAGTTTCTGAATCACAAACAATATTTTCAAACTCTATATGTCATTCACAGAACCTCGTTCTTCTTCTTCTTCTTCATGGTGTGTGTTTGAAGAATTTTATTCAGTCAAAGATAATATTGATTCCGTTTAAGAATTGGTGGTCTACCTCAGCTCTGTCCAGGTAGAATCGTGATATGTTTGTTCAATCTCCATCAAAAACCTAGAAAATATTCTTTAAACAAATATATACAATCAAATTCAAAATAATCCATTTAATTAACAATAAAAGAAAAATATTTTTGGTTATAATGTTTATTTATAATATGTATTGATAATACATAATTATGTTAGTTATTAATAAATAATATAAAATCCGGATTGCCAATCGTTTTTTACTAATCAAACATTATTTCTACTATATATTTTGCATTAACCGCACTTTTTCCGCAAATATTTTTGTTCCGCACGTACCACAGTTCCAGATATGACGTCTTCAATTCAATAATGATGGTAAACGTTTACAACGCTAGAGATAAGAGATGATGTAGTCTTAGTTTGCTCGGTTAGGTTTTTGTAAGACGGCTAGAGTTTATACTAACGGGCCGATAATGAGCATCCACATAAGACAATATATTCATAACATTTATAGAGTTCTCAAAATAAGATGAAAATTCTCAAAGACACCAAACTCTTTGGAGTGAAGTTGGGTAGAGTAGTCCAAGTTAGTAACCAAAGGATAACTAAAGTTACTAAATAGTGATTTGAGTGTTTGGTATAGTCCCCATGTGTATAGTGGCTAGGCTAGGAGGGTCTATAGAACCAAATTGAACGAGGTAGAGAAGAAGGAATAAAAGAATCATGCAGATGGAGAATTAAGTAAATCAAGAAAGTGGGAAATTATTAAGCAGACAACTTCTCACAAATCCTCTTAATCACCAAGTGTTGCCGATAAGGACGAAGCTTCAGATAAACCCACGAATTAACAGCAAATTCCACATCCTGACGATGATTATCAGCATTGTTCTTCATAAGCTGGTGAGCGTCCACCAAATGAGCCTTGATGTCGACCAACATCCTATCACTTTCTTGTAGCATTTTCTCAAAATCACACTTTTGAGTGGAAAAAGGTTCATACCGGAGCAAAGCAGGAGGATCACGCCCATTCAACACCCTAAACGGAGTAGTCTTCAAGGCCGTATGGTAAGAGGTATTATACCACAGTTTTGCCCAGGACAAGAACCTGTACCAAGTCTGAGGGTGAGCCGACGCAAGGCAACGTAAATAAGACTCCATACACTGGATAAGGACCTCTGTTTGACCGTCAGTCTACAAAAGAAACGCGGTACTGAACTTCAACTTTGTGCCAGCTAGCTTAAAGAAATCCTTCCAAAAATGGATAAGAAAAATTCTATCACGATCAGAAACAATAGAAGCAGGGAAACCATGCAAGCGAACAATATCTGCCACAAACTTCTGAGCCACATCGAAAGCCGAAAAGGGATGTTTCAACCAAATAAAGTGACCATACTTACTCAAACGATCGACAACCACCAATATCGCATTGAACCCTTGAGAAGCAGACAAACCCTCGACAATATCCATATTCCCATCTGCCCAAACTGTATGAGGAATAGGTAACGGTTGTAACATACCAGCATGAGACAATGTAGAGGACTTGTGAGTCTGATAAATGGTGCATTCAGACACATACTTCTGGACATATTTCAACATACCAGGCCAATAAAAAGACAACTGGATCCACTTGACCGTCTTCAGGACTCCAGAATGGCCACCCAACTGACTATTGTGAAAAACCTCCAAAATCAATGGCACAAACTTAGAGTTAGCAGGAATGACCAATTTGTTTTTAAACCAAAGCTTGCCATACTTCACCGAGAACCCTCTCTCTGCAAGTCGGAGAGAATCAAACTCGCGAATTCGCCGTTGAATCTCCACATCCTCCTCAATCTCCTTAAAGATATCTTGCAGCTGCAACACGAAAGGCACTATATCCGCAAATAACTCCAAAGTGGAAACCGAAACTGGAGGTTGTGTCATGTGAGACAACCTATCTGCCGCCTTATTGTCAACACCTGTCTTGTACACAATCTCAAAATCATACGGAAACAGCTTCGTTAACCACTTCTGATAGTCCATCGAAACTTCACGCTTCTCCAAAAGAAACTTGAGACTCTTCGGAACCGTGTGTAATGTAAACATGTGCCCCATCAAGTAGTTTTTCCACTTTTGAACAGCTAGAACAATCGCCATCAACTCTCGTTCATACACTGGCTTGAGTTGTTCTCGAGGAGTTAACCCCACACTGAAAAAAGGAATGGGACGCTTGTCTTGCATCAGTACCGCACCAAGGCCATAACCAGACGCATCTGCTTCCACCACGAACATAATAGCAAAGTTAGGCAAAACCAACACAGGAGCTGTAGACATAGCCTCCTTAAGGGAATCAAATGCCAACTGAGCTTTCTCTCCCCAAACAAACTTATCCTTCTGCAACAATTCAGTCAAAGGTCAAGCTATAACCCCATAGCCACGGACAAACCTTCGAGAATAGCCTGTGAAACCCAACAATCCACGCAACTCCTTCACTGAGCCGGGACAAGGCCACCCCATCATGGCAGTAGTCTTAGTAGGGTCTGTGGAAACATCCAAAGCGGATATGATATGACCAATGTAATTGATATATCATGGTTTTTAGGTGTTTTTAGCCATGATATAAGTCTTATTTATAGAATCTTTTTGGTATTTTTAGAGTCTTTTAAGTCTTTATAGTATTTAGCATGGATGAGAGCTTAATGGAGCTAAATAGGAAGATTTGGAGCTTAATCAAGCATTGAGGCTGAGCTACGAAGTTGGGAGACAAGTTCAAGAGAAGGCATCAGTCGATGCTTCATATGTGTCGATCGATGCTAGGCCAAAAAAGAAATCGGAAGTTTTCCCATAAGTTTTAAATATTTACAGAACCGCCCCAAAGTTTCCTTATTTGCATCATTAGTCCTTGGACGTTTTTTAGGAATATATATAGGATTTTTATGGTCATTGTCTAGACCTAAGTTTTATTTTTCCTGCAACCTTTTGAGAGAGAAATCCCTGAGAGACTTAGAGAGTTTTTGGAGAGAAGAATCAAGACTGCTTCCAGAGAAGATTCAGAACTCCTTTTATACTTCTTTTAATCTCTTAATGCTATCTATTTTAATCATAATTTGTGTTCTTGCAATTATGTCTGAGTAGATCTCTTGTTAGGTTCAGGGGTTTTCATAGGGGTTTTATGATTTATTAGATCTATTATTTTTAGGATTCTTTATCTTTCTAGATCTTCATCTTAGGTTGTTCTTCATATTAATTCTTAATTGATCACCTGGAATTAATACCTAGGAAAATAAATTGATATGAAAATATAATTGATTTTCCTGATAAAACCTTTTGATGAACAAAATTATTTCTTGCAAAGAGATTTGATTTAATAATTTTGTGAACAATCTAAACTTGTGTTTAGAGTTCTAGATCTGATCTTAATTGCTTGAATCCTAATTTAGTGATTGATTTAATATTTCATAAATTCCTGAGAAATTCCCTAGGCCTAGCGTTTTTAATTCCTGAATTTACAACACTTTTGAATTCTGTTTTTGCATTGCTTTTAAATTAATATTTCTGTTTAGCATAATTAAAAGATTATTAAATCTATTGTGTGATCTAGAGTCCTTGTGGATATGATCCCTAAGTACTACAATTAATCTCTTAATTTGAGAGAGTAGCTCTAGGGTAAATTTGAGCATATCAAATTTTGGCGCCGTTGCCGGGGACTCTTTTGATTCACCATTAGATTAAAGTCTTTGATTTTGTCTAATTTTTATTTTTCTATTTTACTCACAAGCTTTTGTTTCTTTTCTATTGTGTGTTTCAGGTACATACCTAAGCCTAGCACCAGGAAAAATCCTACTGGTTCGGTTGTTGAGCTTACAAACCAAGAGTTAGGACAACTAGAGTGTGATAACACAAAAGCAGCCAAGTCAGCGAAGATGGCCAATACAATCATATTGAGACATGATGAGGCTGGAGTTTTAAGAGATCGAGAGGGTCATGTGTACAACGAGCAAGTGGCGTCGACCGACGCAATGATGGCATCGATCGATTGATGCTGAAGGACGAGTTATTCAGGAAGAACTCGTCGTGGTTGAGGATGATGCACGTGGCGTCGACCGACGCAATGATGGCATCGATCGACGCAACCAAGAAGGCATCGACCGACGCAACGTTGACATCGATCGACACAATGCCAGATCTGGTGCGGATTTGGATGGTAACGACCAGCAGAACCCTCAGGGCAGAAGGGATAACAATGGAGAGCTTGTCAAGACTCTTGCAGACTTCAACTGACCAGACTTATTCTATGAGAACCGCTCTGCAATTGTCCCTCCTCCATTCCCAAGGAATGATTTTGAGCTAAAGCCTGCCTACTTTGCTCTTGTCGGCCAAAGACCATTCCAGAACTTGCCGCATGAGAAGCCTTTAGACCACATTGAACACTTTGAGGATATAGTCACAAGCATCAAGGCTAATGGGGTCACAGAGGACTATCTCTATTGCAAGCTCTTCCCCTACTCTCTTGCTGGGGAAGCTTCTCATTGGCTCAGACAACTCAAACCGGGATCTCTGACAACCTGGCATGACATCAAGGTGGCATTCTTGAACTACTTCTATGATGATGCGATATCTGATGAGATGAGGATTAAGCTCTCCACTTTTCGACAAGGACCTGCTGAATCTTACAAAGCTGCTTGGGTAAGGTTCAAGGCATATCAGAGAGACTGTCTGCATCATGGGTTCTCAGAAGTGCAGTTGATTAGCATCTTCTTCAATGGTATTGATTGGAGGTATCAGATGGCTTTAGATGCTGCTAGTGATGGGAACTTCAAGACAAGGTATCCAGATGACGCTGAAAAGTTGATAGAAAGACTAGCATCCAGCAATATCACCAAGAATGCGGACTTAGAGCGGAGAAGAGCACATGAAGGCAATGGTTCAAATCAGTTTGCTGCGGTGAATGCTAAGCTGGATACAGTCCACAATCTTCTTGTGGGAAAGAAGTCTGTCCATTTTGCTGAAGATGTTGAGACGTTTGAGCCAAATCCAGAGATTACAGAAGATGTCAACTATGTGTATGGAGCTGGGTATCAAAATCAGAGATTTGGTCAGAAGAATTCCTTCACAGGAAATCCAAACAGCAACTTCACAAGAACCTATGGATCTTCTTCTTACCAACTCCTCCCTCCACCCAATTCAGAGAGCAATTTGGAATCGATGATTGGACAGATTTTGGAAGGTCAACAGAAGTTGACAGTGGACTTCAATGGAAAGATTGATTCTGTATACACTGAGCTGACTGGAAAATTCGATGCATTGAACACTCATGTCAAAACCCTGGAGAATCAAGTAATTCAGACTGTTGGGTCTGTTAAAAGACAAGAGCAACTTCTTTCTAGAAGAACTGAGAACCCCAACCGTTCTTGTAATGCGATTTTGGTGAAGGGAGGAGACGAAGATACGTCTGTTGAACCAGCTTCGATCGACGCCATCACAATGCATCGATCGATGCAGTCACCATCATCAAGGCAAACTCGCTCCAGAACGAGAGCATCGATCGATGCACCACCAGTGTCGATCGACACCCCCCACAAACAGCTTCGGTTCTGTTCCAGTTCCACCTGCTTCAGAGCAAGCTTATAAGCCTAAGGTTCCTTTTCCTAAGCCTAGGAGGTCTAAGCAGGAGCTTGAGGAAGCTAGATGCAAGGCTATGATGGACAAGGTAATTGTTGAGATGCCTTTAATTGATGTTGTCAAATTTTCTCCTGGGATTAAGCGGTATGTCAAGAGAATGGTCACCAATGGTTTGAGTCCTGAGGAAGGAGCTTTGCTAACCAAGGATGTCAGCTCAATTCTGTTGAATCAGCCTCCAAAGAGGAAGAAGGATAAGAAGCAGGAGTTGGTTGTCTCAGAGGAAGTAAGTGCAGTGATTGAAAGTAGGATTTCAGAGAAGTTACCAGATCATGGAAGCTTTGTACTTGATTGATCTATCTCTTCAGCACGGTTTGCTCACTCTCTTTGTGATCTCGGTTCTAGTATTAACCTGATGCCCCATTCTGTTGTTGTGAGCCTTAGGATGACAGATTTCAAGCCAACTATGATATCTCTTATCTTAGCTGATCGATCACGAAGGATTCCTGAAGGTGTCTTAGAGGATATTCCAACCAAGATTGGAGATTGCATGATTCCCACTGACTTTGTGGTGTTGAAATATGACCAAGAGCCTAATGATCCTCTCATCCTTGGCCGCTCATTTTTTGCTACTGTTGGTGCCATCATTGGTGTTAAGAAGGGACACATAGCCTTGAATGTAGAAGATTTGGTTATGAACTTTGAGATGGACAACCTGAGAAGGGTTCCCACTATTGATGGTCAGACATTTTCTGTGAAAATTGTTTTTGATGATGATCTGATCATAGAGCTTCATGGAGACATTATTGCTGGGTATGTCAAAGAGTTGGAGACTGTTGAGAAAGTGAGTAAGCAAGCTGTTAAGCTTGAAGATTGGAGTGGAGATCATCTAATCAGTACTAGAGACCATGATGAGGTTCTGATCCATGACAAGTCGCTGGTAGATGACGTTTTTGTACTGGAAACACGGATAGTTGAGGAAAGTTGCAGAATCGTTGAAGAGACACGAGTTGCAGACACAGTATCGATCGATGCAGCTGTTGCATCGATTGACACACCTCCACGAGAACGTCCAGACTTTTCCAAAACTAAAGATTCTCGAGTTGATTCCTTAGTTGCAAGTCCTACACCGGTTGTAAAGCTGAAATCTCACCATTCTACAGTCAAGAACCCACAGGTAAGGCCAAGGTATGCATCTCCTTCTCCCAAACCTTCTCCTATCATCAATAAGACTTCCAAAGGTACAAAAATTGTTTTGCAGTTAATCAAGCCACGAGATTATCGTAGAGCGCTTGTTTCTTTTGTTGATGATTTTGCAGGACTTCAAAGAAAGCAACCATTCCCTATGTCCCGCCCTGGTCCTGTTCCTCATATACTTGGAAAGTCTCATG
The DNA here is from genome assembly GCF_000633955.1 of Camelina sativa. Taxonomy (NCBI): domain Eukaryota; kingdom Viridiplantae; phylum Streptophyta; class Magnoliopsida; order Brassicales; family Brassicaceae; genus Camelina; species Camelina sativa. The sequence continues at coordinate 18,238,310 of NC_025703.1, read as the reverse complement.
CACCTACTGCCTACACACCACCTTGGATGAAGAGGACATTCTCTCAGAAGCATTCATTGCCATGTTCTGATCCACCAGATGCCTGAAATCCGACACAGTCAAGCTAATGACTGAAAACAAGCGCTTAGTGGGAGGCAACCCACTCATAGGTTTTTCTTTTCTACTTTGAGTCATTTTTATTCTTGCTTTGAGTCAGTTTGAATTTATATTGAATTATGAACTTCTATCTATCCTGTTGCGTTTAATCTTGTGTTTGAGTGATTCTTAGCAGTGCTAACATCCAGGAGTGAGAGAAACACAAATTAATCGCAGTTGACTCAAGAGTAATGTTCGAACTCTCTTCATCTGCAGAGTGCATCGACCGACACACCATCGACATCGGTCGACACAGAACATCCGGTTTGGTAACACGATTTTGTTCACAATTTCAATACTTATTCATTTTTGTTTATTTGTCTTCGCCAATGTCTTACTTGATAACACTGGGGACAGTGTTGTTTAAGTCTGGGGGAAGCAGTTACTAACTACGTTATTGTTTTTGAGTGTCAAAAAAAGAAAAAAAAAATGCAAAAAAAAAAAAACTAAAAAACTGTTTTATTGAGTCAAAATTTTGTTGGGAACTATGATTTTTCTTTTTAGTGTAATGTCTTGGTTGATTAATGCTGCAGATTGAATCCAGAATCTGACTAATGAAAAATCCAATGGCTGACCAGTGAACCACATACATCCAAATTTCCAACAGAATCCACAAAAGCCTGAGGTAATTTCTGCGCTTTTCTTTTTACCTCATCAAGGAGATTTATGTTCATAGAGCTTGACTCCTTGTTCATACCTGACAAGTAAGATTTCAGAGAAGAAAATGGTACTCCTCTCCCTTATTTAAAGTTTGAAATATTTTTCCTCAGAGCTTTGTTTTTAAAAAAAAGAGTGAATAAAAGATGAATGATTTTGATCAGTTTAGAGGGGTAGGTAAATTACCTGTGACCTCATTATTCTACTGTTGAGTCAAATGATCCACAAAGCTTGGAAGCGAGGGGTAGGTAAATTACCTGTGACCTCATTATTCTACTGTTGAGTCAAATGATCCACAAAGCTTGGAAGCGAGGGGTAGGTAAATTACCGATGACCCCATTATTTTTATCCTACAACTTTGAGAAAAAAGAGAATAGTAAAAAAAAAACAACAAAGCAAAGCTCAAAGGAAGATTAAAAAGAATATGTCTGGGGGAGAGAAAGAGTATCACATGTGGTAAAAGATATGTCTTGCTTGTTATGGTATTGTACGTGAATGAGTCTAGAAGGTTCTTGACATTGATCAAATTGATGAGACCCACCGATGAAGGCTTAATGGAGGAAGTAGTGGAACTTGGTTTGAATTTGGGATGCTATGAAAGTCAACGGAGAAGTACATGGAGGTTCGATTTGGATTTATCTGCTAAGCATATGGATTATGGTTTGGATGATCATGGCATTACTTTAAAAAGAAAATGAGTTTCTGCGTTTTCAAACCTCTTTCACAGGTCTAAGTTTATGTTTTGCTTGAGGGCAAGCAAAGACTAAGTCTGGGGGAGTTGATATATCATGGTTTTTAGGTGTTTTTAGCCATGATATAAGTCTTATTTATAGAGTCTTATTTTTAGTCTTTTGAGTCTTTATAGGATTTAGCATGGATGGGAGCTTGATGGAGCTAAATAGGAAGATTTGGAGCTTAATCAAGCATGCTACGAAGTTGGGAGACAAGTTCAAGAGAAGGCATCGATCGATGCTTCATATGTGTCGATCGATGTTGGGCCAAAGAAGAAATCGAAAGTTTTCCCACAAGTTTTGAATATTTACAAAACCGCCCCAAAATTTTCTTATTTGCATCTTTAGTCTCTAAACGTGTTTTACNAATCCACAAAAGCCTGAGGTAATTTCTGCGCTTTTCTTTTTACCTCATCAAGGAGATTTATGTTCATAGAGCTTGACTCCTTGTTCATACCTGACAAGTAAGATTTCAGAGAAGAAAATGGTACTCCTCTCCCTTATTTAAAGTTTGAAATATTTTTCCTCAGAGCTTTGTTTTTAAAAAAAAGAGTGAATAAAAGATGAATGATTTTGATCAGTTTAGAGGGGTAGGTAAATTACCTGTGACCTCATTATTCTACTGTTGAGTCAAATGATCCACAAAGCTTGGAAGCGAGGGGTAGGTAAATTACCGATGACCCCATTATTTTTATCCTACAACTTTGAGAAAAAAGAGAATAGTAAAAAAAAAACAACAAAGCAAAGCTCAAAGGAAGATTAAAAAGAATATGTCTGGGGGAGAGAAAGAGTATCACATGTGGTAAAAGATATGTCTTGCTTGTTATGGTATTGTACGTGAATGAGTCTAGAAGGTTCTTGACATTGATCAAATTGATGAGACCCACCGATGAAGGCTTAATGGAGGAAGTAGTGGAACTTGGTTTGAATTTGGGATGCTATGAAAGTCAACGGAGAAGTACATGGAGGTTCGATTTGGATTTATCTGCTAAGCATATGGATTATGGTTTGGATGATCATGGCATTACTTTAAAAAGAAAATGAGTTTCTGCGTTTTCAAACCTCTTTCACAGGTCTAAGTTTATGTTTTGCTTGAGGGCAAGCAAAGACTAAGTCTGGGGGAGTTGATATATCATGGTTTTTAGGTGTTTTTAGCCATGATATAAGTCTTATTTATAGAGTCTTATTTTTAGTCTTTTGAGTCTTTATAGGATTTAGCATGGATGGGAGCTTGATGGAGCTAAATAGGAAGATTTGGAGCTTAATCAAGCATGCTACGAAGTTGGGAGACAAGTTCAAGAGAAGGCATCGATCGATGCTTCATATGTGTCGATCGATGTTGGGCCAAAGAAGAAATCGAAAGTTTTCCCACAAGTTTTGAATATTTACAAAACCGCCCCAAAATTTTCTTATTTGCATCTTTAGTCTCTAAACGTGTTTTACGAATATATATAGGATTTTTATGGTCATTGTCTAGACCTAAGCTTTATTTTTCCTGCGACCTTTTGAGAGAGAAATCCTTGAGAAACTTACAGAGTTTTTGGAGAGAAGAATCAAGACTCCTTCCAGAGAAGATTCAGAACTCCTTTTATACTTCTTTTAATCTCTTAATGCTATCTATTTTAATCATGATTTTTGTTCTTGCAATTATGTCTGAGTAGATCTTTTGTTAGGTTCAGGCTTTTTCATAGGGTTTTTATGATTTATTAGATCTGTTATTTTTAGGATTCTTTATCTTTCTTGATCTTCATCTTATGTTGTTCTTCATATTAATGTTTGATTGATCACCTGGAAATAATACCTAGGAAAATAAATTGATATGAGAATATAATTGATTTTTCTGATAAAACCTTTTGATGAACAAAATTATTTCTTGCAAAGAGATTTGATTTAATATTTTTGTGAACAATCTAAACTTGTTTTTAAAGCTGAATTTTGGAAAGAGATTTGGATTTTCTGGTTTTAAATTTAGATAATATTTGCAATGAGAACTGATTTATTTTACAAGAGTGTTTAGAGTTCTAGATCTGATCTTAATTGCTTGAATCCTAATTTATTGATTGATTTAATATTTCATAAATTCCTGAGAAATTCCCTAGGCCTAGCATTTTTAATTCCTGAATTTACAACACTTTTGAATTCTGTTTTTACATTGCTTTTAAATTAATATTTCTGTTTAGCATAATTAAAAGATTATTAAATCTATTGTGTGTTCTAGAGTCCTTGTGGATACGATCCCTAAGTACTACAATTGATCTCTTAATTTGAGAGAGTAGCTCTAGGGCAAATTTGAGCATATCAGTAATCGACCAAAGACTGAGCAAACAGGCATTTCTTCCTGTTGGCAAAGAGTCGATGTTCCTCAAAGATCTTCAATACTACCAAAAGATGCTCCACATGTTACTCCAATGACGCACTATACACCAGAATATCATCAAAAAACACCAAGATGAACTTACGTAGATACAATCGGAATAGCTCATTCATCATTGCCTGAAAGGTGGCTGGAGCGTTTGTTAAACCAAACGGCATAACGAGAAACTCTTAATGCCCGTCATGTGTGTGAAACGCCTTCTTCTCCACATAATACTCCCGCATCCAAATCTGATGATAACCAGCTCTGAGGTCCAGTTTAGAAAATATGTTGGCTCCATCCAATTCATCAAGCAACTGATCAATAATTTGAATAGGATACTTATCTGGTGTGGTAGCATGGTTCAGAGCACAGTAATCCACACAGAAACGCCAACTTGCATCCTTCTTCTTAACCAACAGAATCGGACTTGAGAAAGGATTGGGGCTTGGCCGGATTGTACCCGTCTGTAACATCTCCTTAACTAAATTCTCCCGAAACTCCTTCTGGGCATGCGGGTACATGAATGTATGGTCGAACACTAACAGCAGTGACTCCCGCAACCAGATTAATAGCATGCTCTCTACCACAGATAGGAGGAAGACCAGAAGGTTCCGCAAAAACTTGTGCAAACCACTGAAGAGCCTGATCCACGACCTAAAGAACCTCCAAAGTCAGAGTTCCAGATAACAGCTGAGTTGATAGTTCACCGGTACCATCACACTCCAACAAGGGAGATGAGCATTGAAACGCACAGCCAGCCAACTGAAGCTCACTCTCACCAACCAAGTTCACCAACTGATCCTTGTACGTAAATGAATACTCATGTGTGTCCCAGTTAACATTGCAATTGCCAATGTGCGTAACCAGTAAATACCCAAAATCACGTCCACCTGTCCCAACTGAAAAATAATGAAGTCTGAAGAGAAAGTCCAGCCTTGAATAGTGAAACAGAGTAAACGACATACTCCAACTCCTTGAACAATCACTCTTGTTCCTAACTTGATATTGAGATTGGCACCAGCTTGAGTCTGTAACTGTAATCTCTCCACCATTTTTGGAGTAATAAAGTTTTGTGTCGCCCCACTATCAAGCATCATCAACACTTCACCATGGTTATAAGTCCTCGCAGCTTGGTAGTAGAAGGGGAAGACAAACCCATGAAGGAACTGTATGATAGCTCCATAAGCTGTCCTGTAGCAACAACTTCAACTTGTTCTTCAGGTGGACATTGATCATGTAACACCTCTACAAGATAATCATCCAAGACAGTGAGAATTTGCAACTCCTTATTTGGACATTCATGACCACGAACCCACTTCCTTTGGCAGTTAAAGCATATCCCTCTGCACTGCATATCATCCAAGTTAGCATTGGAGTGGTGTTTCTGAGGACGCTGAACTGCATTAGGACCTTGCCTCTTAGTAACTTTGCTCTGCTCAGAAACCACCGGTCTCCCTTTCCAAGTCACCACAGACTTAGAATGCAGCACACGCGTGGAATGATCTTTCGCACTTGTTACTGCTCATGGTTGCATTAATCTGTGTAAATGGCTTGTTTCCTTGGATAGAGCAACAACTATCACCTCTGGAAGACTTTGAGGCTTTATCATATATACCAACTCTTGCATCTCCGGTTTCAAACAATTAAGAAAGATTCCTTCGAGCTTGTGATCATCCAAACCTCTAACCTGAGCCGGTAGATCCTCAAATTGGCGCACATAATCAGCTACAAAACCTGTTTGTTTGATGCCGAACAATCTTTGTCTAGGACCTTCGATGCGTAGATTCCCAAATCTCAACAACAAACGATCCTTAAACTGAAACCGCTGTCAAACGGCGCACGAATCAATTGCCAATTGATCCAACCCAAAGCATCGTCAGCTAGATGCACCGACACCAGATCTAACTTTTCCGACTCAGAGAAACCACGAATTCGAAAGTATTGTTCCGATAACGACAACCAGCTATAGATATTCTCACCAGAAAACATAGGCATCTCCAAATTCCTAAATAATTCCTCTCTCGAACTTGGACCTATCTCAGGTCGATGAGGACCCAAAGGAGTAGAAAGTACCTTACGACGGTAATTAACCGACGGATCTGCAGATTGGGGCTCCGAAGAATCACAATCCACGTCGCGCGGTGATTGCTGCAAAAGCAAAAGCTTCACCAACTGTCGCAACTCCGTGATAGCCTCCTTTACGAATTCCCGATCTGAAACCAATTCCTTATGAATCGTATGAACACTCCGAAACAATTCCTCCACTTGCTTCTCTTTGAACTCCTGATAAGTTTCAGAAATAATCGGCGAAAGCTTCGTCTCATAGCCCATCGTTCTCTAAATCAGCGATTTCTCTCGATCAAACGTCACGACGCACCAATTTAATAGAATTAAGAAGTACCCTCTGTATTTATTTCTGTATCGGTATACAAAAAGAAACCTAGAGCATCATATTCTCTAGATTGTCTCTCTCAAATTCTCACGCAAGAGAAAGTCATACACCAAATACATGAATGTTCTAGAATGATTAAGCTAAAGCTTTATACTCCTAACAACCGAGTAAGTTGCAGAAAATATCTTCTTCATTTCAAAATAAAATCTTCAACAGCCTTTTTACACGTGTCCAGCCCACGTGACTTCTTCCTTCGCACGTACATGCGATGCAGCTTATCATATCCTTTACTCAACTCTTTCATTTGCTTCACCTTTTCACATGCTATTTCTGCTTGATGTGCAAGTGGCATGAACATTGAAGTGAATACTCCATTGCCAATTTCTCTGGACACCGTACCAGAAAAAAAAAACAAAAAAAAACAAAATGCGTCATCTTGTTCTTGATATATATAAAAGTAGAATAAGAAGTCACATTGCACGTCTTATATATCAAAAATACACAACTCTTCTACATGACCCGGTTTTTTGGATTATCAAATAGAAGAAAATGTAAACAATAATAATAATAAAATGTAGTTTGTTTGTTCAAGCTATAATATGGTTTCTACTTAAAAAAAATATTTGTTTTAGCTAAGTTTTGTTAATTTATGTCAAATTAAGTTTAAGGTTTAAGGTTTAGGGCTTAGAGTTTAGTGTTTAGGGTTTAGAGTTTGGAGTTTAGGGTTTAGGATTAGGGGTTAAGAGTTTAGGATATATGGTTTAGCATTTACGGTTTAGAGTTTAAAGTTTAAGGTTTAGAGTTTAGGGTTTAGGGTTTAGAGATTAGGGTTTAGGGTATAGGTTTAGGAATTTAGAGTTTAGGATTTTCGGTTTAGGGTTTATGGTTTAGAGTTTAGGATTTAGGTTTTAGGGTTAAGGGTTTAAAGTTTACGGTTTAGGGTTTAGAGATTATGGTTTAGAGTTTAGGATTGTATTTTTGAATTTAGTGTTCAGGGGTTATGAGCAACAATAAGAAAATTGAGTATGGGTATGTTAACATACACAGACCATTACTCTCATAACACTACAAGAAAACATGGTGAAATTACTAATTTTGTAAGAAAATTTGTAAGAAAATAATCTAGAGTCTTGAGGGTCAAGAATTACAAATCTATAGTCATAAGAAAATTTGTCAAAAAAATGGTAGGAATTAAATAAGAATTAAAGCGGTATGAATTTGGTAAGAAAATTTCCTTCCAATTTCCTACAAAAACTATATCGAAACAATTTTGTAGTAAACATGGTAAGAAACGTTTCTTACCAATTTCTTACTAAATTTATTTCCTACTAAATTCCTACTAATTTCCTATAAAAAAAATTACCTACAGAATTCCTACAAACTAAATAAACTTAGATCTATTTTCACCCCTTAAAACATTTCACGCCTCAACCCAAACCTAGATTTGGAGGGTCTTCGTCTCTTAATTTTTTTTTTCTTTTGGGGGAGTTCTTCTCTTCGCATGAAGCGTTGTTGGCCGTTTTTCACTGGATTCAAAGTCACCGTCGTCCTCATCACCAAGCTCTCGGTTGGATTCACTGGTATGTCTCTTCAGATCTGACCGATCTTCATCGGAAATGTAAATTTGGATCGCTGGTATAGTGACCCTCACTAAGAATAAAAATCCAAATAAAAATTTTGGAGAAAAAGACCCGGAAAAAACTTGGAAAGAAGGAGAAAAGAAAAATAAGAAGAACGACCGAAGGAAGTCCGAAGAAAAATCAATAAGTCGGAGAATGGCCAATAGCCGGTAGTCAAGAGGCTAATTCCAATAGGAAGTCGAAAAAGAAGAATTGCCAAGTCAAAAATCCAAGATTAAGCCAAGGTATGATCGAGATTTAGTTTTCCGATTAAAGACCGGCATTCCCACGTAAAAATTATGGACGCGGGACGAAGATGGTACGGACAAACATACACGGACGGAGACAGTACGAACAGTTCAGACGTACATGGACGGAGGCAGTACGGAAAGTTCGGACATACACGGACGGAGAGAGTACGGACAGTTCGGACGTACATGCTCAGAGACGGTACGGAAAGATCGGACGTACATGGTCGAAGACAGCACGGACCGAGTAAATACGAAAAGGACGGACGCATGCGGAATGGAGACGATACGGACCGAGTAGGAGGACACATGCGGAGCGGAGACGGTAAAGACCGTGTATACGTGGGAAAGACCGATTGTTCGCGGAGAAGCTGCGGACAAGACGGAGAAGTTGCGGACTTATCGGACGAGATGCTTGACAGACGCGGTACTTACACAGAATCGCAGAACCGACCAGACAGCAATCCGGAAATTCTGGGCGTTTGTCTGCGGGCGCAAAAGAGATTCTTTTCTCTTGAATCAATCAATGAGAATTCATGCAAAGAGATGGGAGACATAATTATTGCCTTGCTTATGAATTGACCAATAAGAATTCATGCAAGAAAAAGTGGAAGACATAATCATTTGTTGCCTTAAGGAGTGGACAATAGGATTTCATGCAAAGGGGAAAATTGGTGCGCAAGCAAGAGCCAACGCCAAGTGTTGCACCCAACGCCAAGTGTTACACATGCTCGATTCCTCACGCCATTTGTCCAGCGATTTCAAGGGAGAAGAGGAGAGTTGCTCGACTACAAATAGGAGCTCTCCCACTCTCATTTCGTCACTCAATGCTTAAGAGTGATGCAAGGAGAGACGCTGTTGGGATGCTGTTCAGACGTAGTCGAGACGTTGTTGGACGCAACGAAGAGAACGCTGTCTGATCTGTGGTGCTGTGAAGTCCGATCAAATCAATCCTCTGCTGAATCACTGTGAGTCTGCGGTAGTTGTGTGGGGTTATGCATGGACCCTAGGGTTCATGTACGTACCTATTGCTTGCTGCATATTGACCAGGATTCATGCTAGAATCGGTTAAGTGTCGCATGTGTAAATTGGTAGGATTCATGCTAGATTCATGTTTAAATCACATAGAATTTATGCTAGGAATCACCATGCATGTTGAGAATTGAAGAGAACTGAACCTCATGTTTACATGATGAACCTGATGCATTTTTAGCAATTTGGCTTGCTTAAAAATTGGACCATAGACTGGCATGTATGATTAAATTGGTAGATTTTTATCTGCAATTTTATCTTGCTCAAAATCGGTTAAAATGGTTGCATGCATGTAGAACAATCTAGGTTGCTTGAATTTTTTTATTCTTGTTGCCTGTTGATTGTTGCGTGATTTTCTTGCTTGATTTTTCTTGCTTGTTATGCTTGAATTGCTTGTGTTGAAGTACTAAATTCTTAGCGTTTTTACCCTTAGAATTATAGTACTTATTTTAGCTAGTCTCTTGAATTATATTTGTTATTTTTCTTGAGTCGTAGCTAGAATAGAGTAGTCGATCTTGTGTTCCAAGTGTTGAAAGGTTGTCTCGTGGGAAGTTCTCAATGACCACTTACACGGGACAAAGTCGGCGTCTAGCTAGCTACTAGAGCGACAGCTACAAGACGTTGTAGCATTGTTGGCTCATGTTGGTTACCTTTGTGGTTTCAGCATGGGAAGTGGTTTGGAACGGAACAGATTATCGAGGGCCCATAGGTGAAAGAGTCTAGGGTAGTCGAGTAATCCTTGATTATTCTAGTCGTCTTTGTGTTGCATAGGTGAAATAGTCTAGGGTAGTCGAGTAATCCTTGATTATTCTAGTCGTTTTTGTTTGTTGCGCAGGATTGAAGAGTCTAGGTTTATCGAGTCAAGTCTTGATTGAACTAACCTTATTTGCTTGCTTGATTGTTTGTATTTCTGCTTGCGTTCCTTTGATAGCCTGTTGTTTTCCCTTGTTTGTTGGGGTAGTCGGGGTGGGAAGTTAGAATGCATGTTTAGGAAAAAGGGGTACCCAGCTCACTGAGTAATCTTAGATTACTCATGATAAATAATTGTCTTGCAGGTAGCCTAGGATGAGTCTAGAGCTGGAGCAAACATTAGGGTACCGGATAGGGATCGTTTTCATGTGTTTTTGTAAAACCCTATATTTTTTTTAAGATGTATTCTATGAAAGTTTTCCGACTATCTATGTATATTACTTTGGTGACTTGTTTTCAATGTAATAATTTATTATAAGTAATATAATCGGTTTTTGGTGGAAATTGGACAAGTTGTACATTATACATTAACCTTGTCCGAGCCAACACAACGAGCCAGGCGACGCGAGGGTTGCAAAGCCTAAGCAAAACCTCGGCTGCGGGCGGAGTCGCGTCCAGGGAGGACTGGTCGGGAAGCTGCAGCTTTCGTACCTCGGCCGGACCACCCCAATGCGGTTCCCATCTGTAGCGTCTCGTGGCTGTCCTTGTCCTCGTCTGGGCCTAGGGCGGTTCGGGGGCGTTACAGCTGGTGCTGGAAACCCTAACTTATGTAAATGTATTTGGTTCATTTACAGAGGAAGACGCCAAGAACTCCAAGTTTGTCCAACAACACAGACGGTAATTTCTTCATCTTTCCATCAATCTATCCGATTTCAGACTTTTCGATGTTTTCAAGATTTTGTTTTCAGTTCATTCATATTTCTTACAATTGTTTGATAGTTTCCATCTGTCGTAATTCATGATTTGGTATCTGGTTAAGGTAGGAGAGACGAGGAGATCATAGATTCATTATGTTACAAGGATTCTATTTCGGAAGAACGCCGCTCTCATGAGCTTAATCCCAGCGGCAGCGTAGCTTGGATAGCAGCTCCGATATGGTGAGGCCAGTAAGCTGCGGAGAGACTAAAGAATCTATGGCAAGGAAGCTAACAAATCTATCTAAAGGATGGAAATCCTCATGGAGGCGATACTTTCTCCAACATCGGAGATGGGTGGTTTATTTCAGTTTAGGCCTGTTTGTAGTCCTAACCAGACCAGTTGGGTTGATTTGATTATGTTTTATGTTTAAAAGAATAATAATTTGATATAAATTAATTTTAGATCTATTTGTAAATAAATTGATTATATATATATATATATATATTATTCAAATTAATCATTAATGATTATTTTACTTTTAATCAATTTCAGAATTAATATTATTATTGAAAAAAAATATTTTATATATTACTTATTAATTTGGTAGGAAAATCATAGGAATCTCACAAGAATATTTTGGTAGAAAACAAGAAGGAAACATATGGTAGGAAAATTGTAATACAGATTTGGTAGGAAAATAGTAAGAATGCTTTTCTTACGAACATTTTGGTAGAAAAATAGTTAATAAGTTTTTTTTTCCATTTTTCTACAAAATTCTTACGAAAACGTTTTTGTAGGAAATTGGTAAAAAATTTCCTACGAAATTCCTACCAAAACCGATTGTCTTCGAACGATTACCTCCAACATTTTTTTGTAGGAAAATGGAAGGAAACGCCTGTTTCGTTCCACTTTCCTTCGAAATCTGCAGTAGGAAATCAAATGTTTTCTTGTAGTGTAAGATTTAATGCATATATAAATTTAAATCTGATTTGGTGTAATATTTGTTTTCGATGGTGCAAAGGAGGGAACAATACTTAATTTGGAGTTTAATGTTATGGAAGGAACATTGAGGACAAGACAGACAACATATGGGAATTGATTGTTGATGTCACAAAGAAACTGACCATATGGTCATTGTCTCGTGAACATCAACTTTCAGAATTTTTCATATACAATCCACTCCATACAAATTCATGAAAACCAATTTTTGCAAAGGATATTGTCAACATAAACATTACATAATGAACATCATTAGCCAAAATTAGTGATTCAAAGATGTCAATTGAAAAGTCCAAATATTTTTATTGGAAACGGCAATTAGGTATTTTTATGTTTTTATATGATCATCCACATAATAAGACACTTTAAGCATCAAATAATAACTAACAAAGATTCAACTATAAATGAATAATATGTAATATAATTATTCATTTTAAGTATAGTAAAATAGATCTTAGAATATAGGAAAAATATAATTATAACGAATCACAAAAATAAAATTAACAATATATGTCATAATAATTAAATAAAGTGCTTACAAGAGAGAAGAAAAATTAAAAAAAAAAAATAAAAAGTAAAGGGAAGAATAGAAAAAAATATAACATAAAAGTATTTGAGATAAAAAAACAACAATTATATTTGTTGTAGGTGATAGTAAAAATAATCCCCACGTTTTTTTGTCCAAACTCTCAATCTCTCATATTCTTGTTATATATAGAGGGCAAAATAGTCAAAAAAAATGTGAATAGTATAAAAAGTGGCTAAAAAGTGTCTCATGGATAGAAAGTGTGCTAAAATGAAAACACTTTAATAAAAATGTGTCTCTATGCAATTGTCCCCAATTCTAAATCCGAAAAATGAAACATGATCGGAATAATGATATACCGGATAACAATATGATTTGCATCTTTTTTTTCTTTAGAAAACGACTTTATTGCCCCTTTTAGTTTTTTTCCGTGTTCTTCCTTAGTTTATTTCATAGGGATAATACATAGAATTCTTGTTTTTTTTTTAGCTCATAGTGTAATCCCCAACTAATAATATAGATAAATAAATATATATTTTGTAACATAAAGCATTTTCTGTATATTAGCAATATGTGACTTCAATAACTTTTGAACCGTTTTTTATTTATTTAAAGAGACTTCTAGTTTTGCATTTTACATATTATGCTAAATGGGAATGTGAACATCTAATATCTGAAATGAAAGGTATTGTTTTACTTTTAGTGTTTGTGACTAATTTTGTAAACATGCTATAAAATAAATTAAAAGCTCATCTGATAAATTGTGGAGACATGATGGATTAGACATCTACATAGCTAATAGTCCATATATTCCATTTTAAGTGATTTTTAAGATTTTTACACACAAATTAAAAAAAAATATTTATTTTCATTTAATTTATCCTTTTTACATAAAACACCATTAAATAAAATGAATTTAGCCAATAAGAATATATAGGGGTTCATAGTTGGTTTTCTTAAAAAAAACTCTTCTTGACACGATTCCCAGTGCTCTCCCTCAAAAAACCAAGATGCAAGCATTTACTCGGATCTCACCTAACCTCTTTCACTAAAAAGGTACATTTTCCTGGTCTTTACCCGACCGTTAGAATTTTATCCAATGGTCTATCCACCCCTCCCCCAAGTAAACATTCAAACCTCACCTCTGGCTCGGAAGTTGCCTGAAAAGCCCCTCCCCTCTTAGCGTGTTTCTCCACCCATCTCTTCTGTTAACCTTTGCCCCCTTTGTGTTTCCGACGTTAGTTCCCACTAGTATATCTTCGGCTCTCCCTCTTTATACCTTGCCAACCCCACCAGTGACTCTATTCTAGCCATACAAACCCTGAAACTATGACTACCAGAATCCCTGCGTACCAGAAAGGAAAGGGAATAGCTCGAGGCTACTCCCCACCACCAAGAAAATGAATACAAGCCCATGAACTCAACTGTTCTGCCCTAATTGAAGTGAACTCTCTTACCCTTATTGGGCGACTCACAAATCCCACTGGACGGCTTTGGGCTCTCCTCCCTTTCTTAGTGAATCGCAAGAACCTAAAAGGAAAAGCTAGAGGCTCCGACCTAGGACGTGGAGTTTTCCAATTTCGGTTTGACTATGAGGAAGATCTACTAAAAGTTCTAGAAGAGAGACCATACCAGTTTGACCAGTGGATGATCATTCTGCAACGATGGGAACCAATTATCTCTGACTCTTTGCCTTTAAAGATCCCCTTCTGGGTGGAAGTCTAGGGGCTCCCTGTAACAATCCGTCCTGCGGACTCCACTAGCCTCACTGCTAGCTGCTCCAACAGCCCGTCCGCGGACCCCACTAGCCTCACTGCTAGTCGTCCCAACGGACCCCAAGCTGGCCCTGCAGGGCATCGATCCTAACCCATCATTGTGGATATCCAAATCCACCAATTGGTGACAGCTTGTCATGTGGGAAGGTTGTTAAAGGGTGGGGACCAGGGTTCGAGGAACGCCTGGCGCACCAATAACCTACTGGTAGATTGGGATATCCATAGTGATGGGTTAGGATCGATGCCCTACAGGGCCAGCCTGGAGTCCGTTTGGGCGGCTAGCGGTGGGCTAGTGGGGTCCACAAATGGTCTGTTGGGGCAGCTAGCGGTAAGCTAGTGGGGTCCGCGGGACAGTTTGTCACACTCCCTAAACACTTCTAGCAGCCAGCGATGCTCCAAACAATAGGAGAAGCACTCGGAGAGGTTTTGGAGATGGATATTTCTCCAGACTCTACGAACATCAGAGTAATGCTTGATGGATTGTAACCTTTACTCAAGGAAACAGTGGTGGAGTTCTCAACTAGATCAGAGACTCTGGTATATCTGGAGTACAAAAACCTGAAAAACCACTGCCAACATTGCTTAAGACTTACCCACGATAGGAAGAATTGTCCAGGCTTCAAGGAATCAGAGGAGCATCAAGGAGACCCTATCTCTCATGGTACGGTTAGAAAATACTACACCCCGAGGATAACTTCATGGCTCCAAGACCGAAACCTCACAGCCCTACAAGAAGCATAAACTCGCAGAGAAGCTCAATCCCTCAAAAGAGAACCCACAAGAGACTGCAGTTTGACTCCAACCATAGTTTTGGAGGAAATAACCGTAGAAACCACCGCCTTCCCTATGAAAATTCCTCTAGATCCAAGGACTCCCTTAGAAGACCTACCGACAAGGCTAGATATAGCGACTTTCACAATAGGGATCAACCCCNACTGCTAGTCGTCCCAACGGACCCCAAGCTGGCCCTGCAGGGCATCGATCCTAACCCATCATTGTGGATATCCAAATCCACCAATTGGTGACAGCTTGTCATGTGGGAAGGTTGTTAAAGGGTGGGGACCAGGGTTCGAGGAACGCCTGGCGCACCAATAACCTACTGGTAGATTGGGATATCCATAGTGATGGGTTAGGATCGATGCCCTACAGGGCCAGCCTGGAGTCCGTTTGGGCGGCTAGCGGTGGGCTAGTGGGGTCCACAAATGGTCTGTTGGGGCAGCTAGCGGTAAGCTAGTGGGGTCCGCGGGACAGTTTGTCACACTCCCTAAACACTTCTAGCAGCCAGCGATGCTCCAAACAATAGGAGAAGCACTCGGAGAGGTTTTGGAGATGGATATTTCTCCAGACTCTACGAACATCAGAGTAATGCTTGATGGATTGTAACCTTTACTCAAGGAAACAGTGGTGGAGTTCTCAACTAGATCAGAGACTCTGGTATATCTGGAGTACAAAAACCTGAAAAACCACTGCCAACATTGCTTAAGACTTACCCACGATAGGAAGAATTGTCCAGGCTTCAAGGAATCAGAGGAGCATCAAGGAGACCCTATCTCTCATGGTACGGTTAGAAAATACTACACCCCGAGGATAACTTCATGGCTCCAAGACCGAAACCTCACAGCCCTACAAGAAGCATAAACTCGCAGAGAAGCTCAATCCCTCAAAAGAGAACCCACAAGAGACTGCAGTTTGACTCCAACCATAGTTTTGGAGGAAATAACCGTAGAAACCACCGCCTTCCCTATGAAAATTCCTCTAGATCCAAGGACTCCCTTAGAAGACCTACCGACAAGGCTAGATATAGCGACTTTCACAATAGGGATCAACCCC
>NC_025703.1:18187191-18221940 GCF_000633955.1 Camelina sativa | reverse complement strand
CCCCCCCCCATAAACTCTCAACCAAGGAACCTATAGTGGAGAGAAAAATCTCACTCATCCTAATCCCCCCTGAATGGCAATAGTGACACCTCTAGGCCACGCCGGCCACCGCTTGAACGAAACCCAAGAGACTTTTCTACCTCTCAGCCTCTGCCCTTAGTAAAGTCGTCTGAGGATAGACAGACCTTAACTATCTTGGCCGAAAGAACCCCTCCAGTAAATACCCCAACAAGAGACCAGGTCATGGAAGAATTGATGGAGTTTACTGTCCAATATACCTTGTGTGCGGATCCTACATAGAGTGCCGCTCGTAAACTTAGAGTTATCCAAGGAGAATCAAGAAACCTAATGGAGGAGGCTGCAAATAGAATCATTACCTCTGCACTCATGAATGCCTCTGCTCCCACCCTTGAGGAACCAACTTTCCAGGAAAGCGTATCCCGACCGACACAAGTGAGCACTAAGGTTCCCCCTGTATTGAACATTGAAGCTATGAAGAGTGTTAAACGGGGAAGAGGATGGCCCCCATTACATAAAACAACCGGAAAACAAAGTCTATTACTACCAGAAGCTAAATCACAAAAGCGAAGCCTTACTAAAAGTTCCCCAAAAAAGTTAACTTCAAGGAAAGGCACCCCTACACTTGCTAGAGGTAGTTCCAGCAGAACCAAAGCCTCTAAATCAGCCTCCCCTCCAGCCAAACTCTCCATAAGTGAATCCTCTGACCTTGTAAGGACCAGTAAGAAAGCCTCTTCAACGGGTTCACCCACTATTAGCCCTATACCTACTGCAAAAAAGAGGAAGGGAGTGGATTTTCAGAATCCACCACCCCCTCTTCCTTAAGAATGGTTAGTTGAAATTGTTTTGGGCTGGGGAACCCCATGATAGTTTGGAGGTTAAAGGACATAACTAAGAAAATATGTCTTGACCTTATTTTCCTGATGGAGACAAAAAGCCCTACTGATTTCGTCTTGAACAAACTGCAAAGTTTGGAGTTTCCAAAAGGCTTCCTAGTTCCCCCTTTATCTCCAGCTTATGGTGGTTTAGCACTCGTGTGTAAAGATAACCTGGAGGTAGAGATTACCAATCACTGTCCAAACTTCATCAATGCCAAAATTAAAGCAAAAGGGAAATTTTTTATTTCTACCTTTGTTTATGGAGAGCAGGATAGATCCTAAAGGGTAGAGATTTGGGACGCCTTAAAAACTCATGCGGAGGATAGATAGGAACCGTGAATCCTGATGGGTGATTTTAATGACATTATCCATAGGGATGAGAAATGAGGGGAACTCCTAGGCCCGAAGGTTCTTACTCTGACTTTAGGTCCTTCATGTCAGCTTGTGACCTTTACGATTTGAAGAATATGGTCAATTTCCTATCCTGGAGAGGCAAGAGACATACGCACATCGTTAAGTGCAGGCTGGATAGAGTTATGGCAAATAGTTCTTGGACTTTAGCATACCCGTCCGGACAAAGTGAATACCTCCGTTTTGAAGGCTTAGACCACAGACCGGTGGTAACTTCTTTCAACCCTGTTAAAAAGAAAAGGAGAAGCTTGTTCAGATACGACAAGCATCTTAGGGATAATGAGGAAGTCAAAAATTTGATAGTTGAGGCCTGGAACTCCCTAATGACGACGACGGTTGAAAAGAGACTATGCTTATGCCGCCTAGCTATCATAACCTGGTCAAAGAAGCACCATACTAACAGTCAAGCTATTATCTTGGACCTGAGAGAAAAATTGGAGGAAGCAATGAGTGATTCTACTGCAGACAAACTGAGATTGATACTTTAAAACATCTATTACATCAGGCATACCAACAAGAGGACGAATTCTGGAAACAGCGAAGCTGCCAGTTATGGCTAGCCTTTGGAGACAGAAACACATGTTACTTCCACGCTGCAACAAAAGGCCGAAGGGCAATAAATTATACTTATGTTATTGAAAAGCAACTTGGCTCTCATGTGTTCGAGGAAAAAGAGATAGAATCTGTTATCTCATCTTATTTCCAGGATATCTGCACCTCCAGAAACGGGAGTAGACTCTCTATTGTTCATGAAGCTCTGAATCCATGTGTTACACCGGAGAGGAACCTCAACTTATCCAAATGCCTACTGCAGGCGAGATCAAACAAGCATGTTTCTCCATCCACCCGGATAAATCACCGGGGCCCGATGGCTTTTCTGCCTGTTTCTTTCAAAGTAATTGGGAGGCAGTGTCTGATAAAGTAGTCGCAGAAGTCCAATCTTTCTTTATCTCTGGCGCCCTTCCTCGGAATATAAATCATACCCATGTCAGGCTCATACCAAATATTACTAGTCCTACAAAAGTTTCGGATTATCGACCTATTGCTCTTTATTCTCTCTACTACAAGATCATCGCAAAACTCTTGGCGCACCGCCTCCAACCAATCTTGGCAACCTGCATATTAGAAAACCAATCAGCTTTTGTTCCCCAAAGAGCTATATCGGACAATGTCTTAATTACACATGAAGTTCTTCATTACTTAAAGACATCAGAGGCGAAGATAAGATGTTTTATGGCTGTCAAAACAGACCTGAGCAAGGCTTATGACCGGCTAGAATAGGACTTCAAGAAAGCTGTTTTTGACAGATTAGGTTTCCATAACCAATGGACTACATGGATCATGCAATGCATAACACAGTATCATATGCTTACCTTATTAATGGTCAGGCTAAAGGTCTGGTTAACCCCCTCCAAGGAATTTGACAAGGTGATCCACTATCTCCCAATATTTTCATCTTATGTAGTGAAGTTCTATCTGGACTTTGCCATAACGCTCAAGCTCAATGACGTCTTGTGGGCCTGCGAGTCTCAAAACAAAGTCCCCGAGTAAACCACCTCCTGTTTGTGGACGACACCATGTTTTTATGCCGATCGGATCAACAGAACTGCTGGACCCTGAAAAATATTCTGCAAAAATATGAGGAGGCATCTGGTCAGAAGATAAACCAAGCTAAGTCCTCTATCACTTTCTCCTTTAAGACCTGTAATGAAGTTAAGAATGGAGCCAAAGTAGAACTACGTATATCGAAGGAGGGAGGCCAAGGTAAATATCTAGGACTTCCGGAACTGTTTGGGTGCAAGAAAAAGACCTCTTCAGTGAAATTGTTGACAGGATCAAACAATGGGCCCTCAAGTGGTCCTCTCGGTTCCTCTCCTCGGCTGGCAAGCTAACTTTACTTAAATCTGTCTTGGCTGCTATACCATCCTATAAAATATCCTGCTTCAAAATTCCCAACTCTCTGCATAAACGCATTCAATCTGCACTAACTCGTTTCTGGTGGATTCTAATGATGGGAAAAAAAAAATTTGCTTGTTAGCTTGGAACAAATGACTAAATCTTTCAAAGACGGAGGTCTAGGTTTCTTGATTCTCAAAAATTGGAAAAAATGTGCTTGTTAGCTTGGAAAAAATAAAATGTGCTTGTCTGAGCTTCAAACTATCAACATTCTACATGATTCAGTGAGGGACTTAACAACTAAGGATGTGGATATAAGTGGACAAATCAAGAAGCTTCATGGTAAAGTAAGAAGTTCCTCTCCAAAGAAAGCAAGGCAAGGTCTGACTATTATTAGCAGACACAGCTCTTTTAGCATTGACCCATTAATAAGAGGAGCAATGCAATCTTTAAGAACTGAGGGGACTTCATCACCTCTCTATCACCCTTCCAAAGCATAAGAAGTATGCAAAGTCAAGCTTAGAGACTTTAAACAAGCTCACTTGGGAGGAAGTCCCAAAGGTATCCTTGTACATATTGGTTTAAGTTTCTTGTTATTTTGATCTTGTTTTCTTTAGTATTATGGTTCAGTTACTAGGGAGGGAGCTTAAGCACTTGGTAACACTTTCATAAATGAATCCCACCCTCAGCCCATCCCAAGTAATACTCCAACTCTATCTTTGTATATACCATTGCATTTCTTGTTTTTGTGTTGTTTCTTGATTCTTAAATCCTCCTTCAAATTTCTCTTACGCAAGGGACTGTGTAATTTAAGTTTGGGGGAGGGTTTGAGATGACATTTGATGTTGTGTTTTGTTTTCTTATTTCAAATTTTTAGCATAGTCATGTTAGTACTTGCATTTCATCTATGGCATAGAAAAACCTAAAAATTTGAATTTTTTTGCAAAAATCTTTACAAAAAAAGAGTGTTCATGTAGTTTGCATTGCATATTAGGATCTCGTTAGTATGTTTCATGTAGGACTGTTTCATATTTGCATTAAGGATCTATGATGAGTTCAGCCTTGTTAACTTATTTAAATTTGCTAGACTAGGATCAATGCCCAAGTTAATAGTACTTTGATGCTAGTTGAGTGAGCTAGAAGCATAAGATTGAACCAAGACTTGAATTCCTGTATTGCATTCTGGTCTAAATTGAAGCATATTGTGATTTGATGTCATTTCCTACTTATAAGAACCTAATATTGACTTGTAATTATCTGGTTGTGCATTGCTTTAAACTCATGGATACCATATACATATTTGGATCATCTTTCTCTTTTTTACCACTCTTGTTGATCCAAGTAGCTGATTTCACTTTTAAATCAGTTTCCCCTACCCTTAACCTACCCTTCTTTCAAGCCATGTTTATTCTTGTGTGCGTGAGGCCTTTTTGGGATTGAGCTTGGTAGAAAGTGTTAGGTTTGAGCTGACAGGAATAAAGCCTTGTGTAGTTCTAGTTTGCATTTTGCAAACTAGATAGGACTAGGTGATATTTACTTTCTGGGTTTGGGACTTGGTTTGTTTGAAAAAAGAAAAGAAAAAGAGGAAAATAAAGAAAAAGAATGAGAAAAGGGTAAAGTCTTTAGGAGGGGAATGTGTTTTAAGCTCTAGTTAAAGAATGGGGAGGTATAAAGTTTATAAAAGATGGTTCTGGTCAAAGAAAAGAAAGAAAGAAAAGAAGAGTATAGAAAAAAGCTTTTATGTCTTAAGAAGTAAGAAGAAAAGGGAACCATAGCAAATAAGAAAGAAACCTCCATTCCACTAGAAAGTTCAAGTAAGAAACCTCTCCTAAGGCTTAGAACAAAAGAGAAAAAGGGTATTTGAGAAGAGATGAAGTTTAAGGGTAGAACTAGGACCATTTGGGATTAGAATGTTAGGATCAAAATCTTTGGGTGCCTTTGGGATTAGAATGTTAGGATCAAAAAAATTTGTTCTAAGCCTTAAAGGAAATGATTGATCTGAATGCATGTGGATGTCTAAAGCTTGAATCGGTAGAGGTTGTGATAGGTTTGTCTAAAGTTTTTAAGTACATCTCATTCACCTTGCATCATAGTACTAGTAACTTGAACATTGATTCTAGGTAGCTCATTATCAAGTTGTTAGGTTCAAAGATCCCACTTTCAAACCTCACTTCCCTCTCTTTGTCTTGTTTGTTTGCTTGAAGGCAAGCAAAGACTAAGTTTGGGGGTGTTGATGTCACTATATTTTCCCATATTTAAAGCCTTGTTTAGTTCATATTTGGCATCATATATATAAGTGATTCCTTAGGTTTTATAACCATTTCTGTCCAAATATGCACTTAGGATGTTTAGAAGCATGCATTGCATACATTTGTGCATTTGGAGTATTATTAGGTGTTATGGAGCTCTAAAAGGGAAATGAAGGACTTGGTGTTATTTCTGGAGCTAAACAAGAGGACTGAAAGTATCAGGAAGGAAAAAGAAGGCACTTGACCATGCCACTCGACCAGGCACTTGGTCGAGTACACGGTCGGATTCATAACGGGCTCCTTAAAGATCGATTCCAATGAAATGAAGATCTTCCGTTGCAATTCATCTTCAGCGTTCTTCATAACAGTTGTAGCAAATCAAGTTATCTTTCTAATTCCGGTGGTCAAAAGTCAATCGGAGCTGTCGTTCAAGAGTTGTCCCTGTTTTATTGAACAGATATCATCCCAGATCGAAGACTGGAGTTAATTGACGGACCAACCACTCGACCATGCACTCGACCGAGCACATGGTCGAGCACTTGCAGCCGACTTTCTGTTTTGTCCTCTAGCTAACTAGGGCTTCTCTCTCTTTACTATATATGTGTGTACTGGCACTTGTGGCCGAAAAAGTCAGACCCTGGAGACACCTCATAACCTAGTTTTTGCCATTTTTAGCTGTTTTTACTTTATTGCATCATCTCTTATATTTTCTAGGATTTTCATAGATTTGTAACCTTCATAACTTTAAATCTGTTGAGTATTTGCTTTCACATCTTTGTGTTAAATTATTTATCTCTCTCTTATCTATATGATAATGTCTGTTTTAGCAATTTCTGGGTTTGTGTTCTTCATGATGATTTTTAGATCTGATTAGTGGCTTAGGATCCTAGAGATGGGATAGGTTAGTAAAGAGTTATGTTTATCTAGATTGTTTAAGCTTGATTGTTATATATCCCTTCTGGGTTAGTTGTGCTCTATACTATCTTTGTTCTGAGAAGTTAAGGATAGATCTAGGGTGTTTTATCTTCCAAAAGATGTTTAAAATGCTTGATCATGCTAATACTGGAGATTACTGTGCCTAGCCTAAGAGATTAGTTGTCTAGGGTGGTTTTTTGACAAATAATGATCTGGAGTTTATTGCCTGTTTAGTATAGTTTCACCAATGAGAGTTGGGTTAGGATATTACTAAACTTGATTGATAGTATCATGAGAATGGATTAGCAAGTATTAGAAGATCATTGTCTAGGGATAGCTTTTGTGAAGTTTGTTAAACAATCTGGGTAAGCTTAGCTTGATACCAACCAATTACCCCCATCTCTAGGACCTATTTGCTCCTTGTTTATTATTGCTTTCTCTGATAAATCGTTTTTCATCGTTTATCTTGCATCTCTGTTCTTTGTTTTGCTTCTGTTCATCTATTATCCACCACTCGACCATGCACTCGACCGAGTGCATACTCGAGCGCCAGTTTACTTCCTTATTTATGTTATGTTTCTTCCAGTTTGCTCTTAATTGCATTTGTTAGTAGTTTTCTCGTGCTTAGCATAGTTTATTGCACTTGTTTAGTAGCTTAATTTCTGCATTAGTACTGTCTTAAGTTGCTTTAATCTTCTACATTTCATTTCTGTCATTAGGTTGTTAGAAACAAATCATAATCATATCTAGCTTAACTTGAATGCATTAATCACATCTTGACTGCTTACATATCACACTCTTTATGGATTGACATCCTTTATGCTACAACATTCATAAGGGTATTGAAACACCTTGCATACATTCTGATCATCTCTGCTTAGGTCTCTGATTGCATGTTTGCATACATTCATTCATAAGTAGATACTTGAAAAAGTTCTTGTTTCACTTGTTGATAAAGGCTCTCAAAACGTGGTTCATTAAGCGCATGAAGGTAGACGGTGCATTAGTTAAACCAAATGGCATAACCAACCACTCGTACAAACCTTGCTTGGTTTTGAAGGCGGTTTTCCATTCATCTCCTTCCTTCATCCTCACTTGTTGGTAACCACTTTTGAGGTTAATCTTAAAGAAAATGGATGAACCGCTCAGCTCATCCAACATGTCTTCTAGTCGCGGAATCAGGTACCGGTACTTGATCGTGATGTTGTTTACGGCCCGGCAGTCGACGCACATGCGCCACGATCCGTCTTTCTCTAGGACAAGCAGGTCATGGACCGCACATGGGCTAATGCTTTCTCGGACATAGCCTTGGGACATGAGCTCAGACACTTGTCGCTCCAACTATTTGGCTTCATCCGGGTTCCCTCGGTACGCGGGATGGTTGGGAATTTGTGCCCCGGGGACCAAGTTGATCTGGTGCTCGATGCCCCTGAGTGGTGGTAAACCTTCGGGCAGTTCATCCAGGAACACGTCCGAGTATCTCCTAAGCACGTCCTTGATGACGTCCGGAAGTGTGTCCTCTAAGCCGTCTGTTCCTTCAACCAACAAATCTCTAAAAACCATCAATAAGACTTGGTTGGAGTCCGTAATGGACGTTCTAACATCACTTGACTTAATTAGGAAGTTCATTTTAGGGTCTGAATCCTTAGACAGCTTCACTTGCATTTCCCTAGCTTGTGTGGGAGTTAAGGGCTTTAAACTTATACGTTTGTTATTGTGTACAAACGTATACTGGTTGGTGCGACCGCAATGTGACGTGCCTTATCAAACTGGCTATCTTGCATCGGTACTACATCACATAGGACTTGGTCCTTGTACGGTCCAACACTAAAAGGGACGAGGACTTGGTCCTTCACGCGTATCACGGTATTATCGTCCAACCACTTAAGCTTATAGGGCTTGGGATGGCATGCGGTTGGCAAAGAAAGTTTCTTGACCATGTAGGAGCTCGCTACATTCATGCAAGAGCCTCCGTCAATGATCAAGCCACACACCTTCCCGCTCACCGTGCATCGCGTGTGAAAGATGTTGTCGCACTGGTTGGAGTCATCCGGCTCTTGACTAGTATTGAGGATGCGTCGGATCATCAGAAGTTCCCCAAAGTCAGGTTTGGCTATGGCCTCCTCCATGTTCGCTACGTCTTGGTCATGTCCCTCGTCCATTTCTCCTTTGGATTCGAGTTCTCCGGACTCGGTTATGATCATGGGACAGTCGTGGGCATAATGGCCTCGATCTTGGCATTTATAGCAAATGATGTCCCAGCTCCGCACGTCGTTGGTCGTCTTGCGAGGATCTTGTCAGCTGTCCTTGGTTGTTTCCTTGGGCTTGAAACGTGAGTCGACGATGGCCACTTTAGACTTCTCTTGTGGTCGGTTGGATGGCGATGCGTTTGGTGACCAGTTAGGAACACCTTGGGTTCGGGTCCGGCTTACGACTGCGAGCTTCTACTTGATTTGGGTCTCTATTTGTAGTGAATGATGCAATAGTTCTTCAAATCTTTGGTATCGTTGGCGCTAGACCTTGCGTGCAATCCGATCTTGTAGACCATCGAGACACTGAGCCATGAGGGACTCCTCGGTATCCTCTACTTGGAGCCGGTTGCTTAGGTGCTCGAACCCCTTGTAGTTTTCCTCAACGGACCGCGTGCCTTGGGTGAGTCTCCTAAATTTCTTTTAGAGCTCGCGATGATAGAGTGGTGGGACGTAGCGACGTCTCATAACAGATTTCATGGCTTCCCAAGTAACAAGAGGTCGGTCATGGTTTCGACGCTGTTCAGCAACTAGGCGGTCCCGCCATGTGAGTGCATAGTCGGTAAGTTGTGCCATGACATAAGAAATCTTGCGTACTTCCGAGTGTTTGTAGCAAGAATAGATGTGGTCCATCCGGCTCTCCTAGTCGAGGTATGCCTCGGGGTCGGATTTGCCGGCAAAAATCGGAGCTGACATCTTGTGTCCTGGTTCGGTCGGACATGGAGATTCTTTGTACCGATCATCGCAATGGTAACGTTGCCTCGGATGTGACTCATACTCGTCGTTGGACTGGTCACATATGCCGGTTCTTGTCTTTGCCATCGTACGGGCGGCGGATCTTCTCTAGGAGGGCTGGCGAGTTCAAGTCGGCCCAATCGCTCGGCTAGATTTTCTATGTCGTTGCGAAGGGCCGTTAAGGTGGCACCAATCTCCGGCGGTGGTAACGGGTCTCCGATGGTTGTTGTGCGTCCATAGCATCTGTGGTACGGACGGAAATCTTGAACGGCTGACGTGGACTTGGTCTGTCCGCGATGTGTTGGTCGAGTGCGTCATGTACCTCGTTCAAACAAAACGAATATTCGTGAGTATAACACGTCCAAAGTTGGCGGATAAGATATTATTTGGACAATCAATGATTTATAAGACAACGAAGCAATCATACAACCTCTGACTAACAAAAAGCAACTACACGCACCTAAAAACAAACACACGCACAAAAAATAAAAACTTTTGGGACCACAACAAGAACTGGAAACAAAACACTCTACTTTATGGATCTAACAAGTCCTAGGCAAGAAGAATGATGAACAAACAAAGAAACAGGACGGACAAACGAAGGGATAAACGATCTAGAGTTTCAGAAAGATACAACCTTTAGTTAGAACAGTTTGGCTCTGATACCAGCTGATGTGAACCTAGGTCACAGTCGTTACAGAGGCATACAGATGGATGGTCATGACAGACGGACGGACGCTGCAGACGGGAAGTCGATGCGGATGGTCGCACGGTCGTTGCGTATGGTCAGACGCGGATCTCCGGTTGCGGATGACGTATGAATGGAAGAGATAGCGGATGGAAAGATCGATGGGAACTGAAGCGGCTAGCAAACCAAGTAAGAAACTCGACCTTGGTTCCCTAGAGAAAAATGGGGCAAAGTGAAACACAACTAATGATTGAAATCAAACGTCGTGTGATAGAGGCGGTATGGATTGAATCGGCGATGTACACGAGCGATGGGAAGTGTCGTACGCCGACTAGAAGAAGAGAGATCTCATATCGGTCCTTCTAGGTTTTCTTTCAAGCCCAGTCCCGGACTAAGTTGTGAGAAAGAGAGTTGAGACAAGAAGCAAAGATTCACTCTTTGGAAAATTTATGATTTCATTCAAGTGTAAAGAGTCTAAGCTAGTGGCGTTGGGAGCTTAAATAGTGTAAGGGTTTATAGGGGACTAGGGACATGCGGACTCGCTATGGTGCGCACACGTTTGCCCTTGACGTGTCTTCATAGACGGTGAACACATCACCCTCTATGTGGTTTAAACAAGGCCACATACGTCACACTATTCCAACGTTCACAAGGGAAGAATCTAGAAAAGTTCAAAACGCAAAGTTTAAAGATAAAGGACAGAAAAGAAAGGTCGCGTCCTTAGGTTGAGTGCGGATGACACATCACTGACGTTAAACGCGGCGTTGCACGTATCCTTGGGTTAAACGCGGCGTTGTGCGTTAGGACTCGTCCCCTCATTAAAACCTTCTCCGGTAAACCTTATGGGACAAACCCGAAGTAAGGAAAAAGAGTACGAGTCATGATCCTAACGTCTTTGGCACCCTCATCCTTGGGTAAGGACAAAGGCCGTACGGATGGTCTAGCCAATGGTTGCCTTGGCCGAGTCGATCTCTTGGACTTCTTGGACGAAGTGGTTGATATTGTGTCTTGAAGTCCAGGATGAGCTCTTCCTCCGAGTGGTTGCATCGGGATGATCCTAGGCATGTTGGCTCCAAGTTTTCCCAAGGGTGATACAAGTACTCCGCTGGTGTCCTGGTCTGGTGCGAGTGTTCCTGGCCGCGTCTCCGGTCCCGTGCTCACATCAGTACTGATCCAAGCTGAACATCGCTCACCATCAAACCTTCGAAAATCCACTTTTCCCAGCCGAGTAACCCCAGAGTACTGACCTGGACCCGTAGATCCTCTACCCCTCGAATGCTCATAGCTAACCCCACCTGATTCCGGAGCCGCTGAATCCATCAAAGGGCTTTGTTCTTCAAGTTGCTTAGAACTCTGAGAAGCCTTTTGACCAGATATGATCTTGATCATCTGAAACATCTCTGCGATGTTCCGATCCAACTTACGATTCTGATTCGCGATCGCATACTCAAGGGCTTGCGTACGATCTAGCAAATTTTTGGTTTCCACCGGTGTCACTTTTTTTTCTTCTTCCATGGTAACACCCTCTCCCTCGTTGTCCAGCCTGTTTATATGTGAACGTGTTCCAACCATCGTTTCCAAGGATTTGCTTAGCTCTGATACCAATGTTAACGTAAATCAATAATCGTAGTGAATAGAGGAAATAGCAGAGAGTTGAAAAATAGAGAACTGAGAAACAGAGAGATCAAAAGCTGAATAACTTGTATTTGATAAAAAATGAATCAACGTTCAAGGAATACGAAGGTTCATCATCTCACCTTGAAAGTCTCTCCAGCAGAGATTCTCCCACAAAAACGATGAGGAAGAAGAAGTTTCTAGAGATTACAACTTAGGATAAACGTTGCATAAAAACAAATGCTGAGCTAACAAATGCTCTTATAGAGTGTTAACGTCGGCTAACAAACCTGACAAACACCGTTAACGCGAACTTATTCCTTCCGTGACGTTGACATCCTTAAACCGTCACTTCTCTTAGCTCATATCTAGCATGTGCCTCTCTTCTGATTCTTATCTCGACCTTACACGTGCAGCTCCGGATTTACTGTAACAATTCCAGACGAAAATAGTTGGTGTGACTTTCTTTGATGGCCAGCCGTTTCCACCGCCATTATGAGTGCGTTCTGGTTACGGCGTTCTCGTTACGCTGTTGTATGATTTGGTTTTTGATGGTGACAGCTCCGTTAAGCATATCTAGATCCAAACGCAAGTCGCGTAGAAACGGTGTGATGGTGCTTCTACTGAAAAGAATGAAAGAGACGAAGAGAAGAAGAAATCGCGTTTATTTTTTTGTCTCTCGGATTTGGATACCCGACGAATATCCGATTTTTTAACGGATCTCCGAAAACTAGATATCCGAATAAACTGATCCGAATCCGGATATTAAAACTAAGGATCCGTCGGATACAGATCCGGATACACTCAATTTTGTCGGATATCCAGCTTCATCTCAGGGCTAGTTTTAATACGAAAGTGAAACATTTGTTTACAATTATTATTGTTTGTAAAGTTGGAGAATAAAGTGGCTAATTCATTCTTTTTTTTCTATTTTTTTGTTAAAAACGTGGTTTCGTTCCTTCTCATCTATTATTTTCTTTGTTTTTCTATATTTATGGATAATCCTTGGCTGTTTATAAAATTGCAATGGAAGTTTCATCAATTTTGACACTAATATATCACAATTTTGGTTAAATAGGAGATTGTTTGTTAGAGTACCGAGCAATTTTGAATACATTCAACCAATATATTTCGATAAGATAAAACTAAATAAACAGTATTTTGTGATATTGGTAGGGTGGAATAGGTGCATGCACCCATTATACATAAACAGAACATATTATTGGTGTTGTTGTTTAGACTAATAATAGTAAAAGATAAAACATCTTTAATAGGACTAGTAGTATTCATGGCTCCTAAAAGATAAATCATCTCCATAAAAACAGTAAAAGATAAAAGCATCTCCTAGGACTAGTATTACTCATGGCTCGTAAACCACTAAAACAGAATCTTACTGATGTGTTTAATTGACAACGAACGATTGTGTGCTCAGCATATGTTGCGCAAAAGCCACTTTATAATATTCCGTTTCTGCCAAGTATCACTATCTTATATAATATGAGAAATACCAGAAAGTTTCTTCCTAACTTTGTATTACATGTGGCAGCGCATATTTTCGACACCTATCCTCACTTTTCAATTATTAAATTCTTTTAATTTATTTTTCTCAAAAGTATATACATTATTTTTCATCTTTACTAAATTGAAATGATATTTCTGTACTAAAAAATATATTGACACTTATGCAATGTTCTTTTAGTAATTATATATAGATATTATTTATTAATATTTTATTAGGGTGGCACTTTACAAAATTTGGTAAATGTACGGTTAAGTCAGGGTATGAAACGGCACGTCTGGATATTCCTAACACTTTCCAGGCTCTTGGGTGTGGCCCAGAGATTACTCCTCTTCTTGCTCGGGTTTGGCGGGTTCACTGTCCACCAAAAATTAAACATTTCATGTGGCAAGTGTTAACGGTAGTATTTTGGTGTCTGTTAATTTGAGACGGCGGGGCATAGATTGTGATGTCGGATGCATGAGGTGTGGGGCGGATGTGAAGACTGTTAATCATGCTATTTTTGTGTGTCCGCCAGCCCGTCAGGCATGGGCTTTGGCTAATGTACCTGTGGGGTCCCAACACTTTCCGACGGAATCTATTTATGCTAATGTGGATGATTTTCTGGGTTCTACGAATCTGGGTTCCCAAAAAGAGGTTTTCCCTTGGCTAATGTGGTATATCTGGAAAGCGCGAAATGCTTGTGTGTTTGAGAATCAAACAGAACGCCCAGATGACATTGTGCGAGTAGCGCAAGGGGAAGCGTCCTCTTGGCTCCAAGCACAGGTGGAAGACGAGGGTGAGGAGGCTATCCCCTCCTCTGTAGTTCCTAGCTCTCGGTTACAAGGGGGTAGTTATCCCCTTTCACTGGTTTACTCCGGTTATCGATGCTTTGTAGATGGCTCTTGGAAAGAGACCGATGCTTTTGCAGGTGCAGGATGGTTTTGTACTTCTATACAAGGATCGTCACCTTTTCTAGGCGCTACCAATTATCGGCGTAGTCTATCCCCGTTACATGCAGAAGTGGAAGCTTTCAGCTGGGGGATGCGGTGTATGATTGTCCACGACTTTCGAGATGTGGTTTTCTTTACGGACAGCTTGGATCTGGTGAAGATGGTGTCTTCCCCTCATGACTGGCCGGCCTTTGCAACATATTTGGATGGAATCAAGACAAATCGAGAGGAGTTTTCTTCTTTTTCTTTATGTCATATTCTTCGTAATGCAAATGTTAAAGCGGATTCTTTGGCATGCCAATTTGGTGTCTGTTAATTTGAGACGACGGAGCATAGATTGTGATGTCGAATACATGAGGTGTGGGGCGAATGTGAAGACTGTTAATCATGCTATTTTTGTGTGTCCGCCAGCCCGTCAGGCATGGGCTTTGGCCAATGTACCTGTGGGGTTCCAACACTTTCCGACGGAATCTATTTATGCTAATGTGGACGATTTTCTGGGTTCTACGAATCCGGGTTCCCAAAAAGAGGTTTTCCCTTGGCTAATGTGGTATATCTGGAAAGCGCGGAATGCCTGTGTGTTTGAGAATCAAACAGAACGCCCATATGACATTGTGCGAGTAGCGCAAGGGGAAACGTCCTCTTGGCTCCAAGCACAGGTGGAAGACGAGGGTGAGGAGGCTATCCCCTCCTCTGTAGTTCCTACCTCTCGGTTACAAGGGGGTAGTTATCCCCTTTCACTGGTTTACTCCGGTTATCGATGCTTTGTAGATGGCTCTTGGAAAGAGACCGATGCTTTTGCAGGTGCAGGATGGTTTTGTACTTCTATACAAGGATCGTCACCTTTTCTAGGCGCTACCAATTATCGGCGTAGTCTATCCCCGTTACATGAAGAAGTGGAAGCTTTCAGCTGGGGGATGCGGTGTATGATTGTCCACGACTTTCGAGATGTGGTTTTCTTTACGGACAGCTTGGATCTGGTGAAGATGGTGTCTTCCCCTCATGACTGGCCGGCCTTTGCAACATATTTGGATGGAATCAAGACAAATCGAGAGGAGTTTTCTTCTTTTTCTTTATGTCATATTCCTCGTAATGCAAATGTTAAAGCGGATTTTTTGGCACGCCAAGCGTGCTTATCTCTGCATCATGTTTTGTTTGTAAACAATTTTCCTTCCAATTGGCTCTTTTGAGCTGATTCTTTTGTTGACAAAAAAAAATATATATATATTATTATTTTATATAATTAACATAACATTATAATTTTGCAAATAAGAAAGAATTAAATATTAATATTATAATTTTAGACAAAATAAATTTCCCATAATTAAAAATTTAAATATTAATATCATAATTTTGGAAAAATAGAATGTGATGGTTATTAAATTCTTTACTAATTTCAAGCTATAAAAATATTATAATAATTATTTGTTGACAAAAAAAATATAATATTAGTTTCACAGTTTTTGTGCCAAAAGATCAAATCAATTTATTCTAAATTAATTTTAAGATATAAAACAATATGATATTTTATTTTCTTTAATAGTAATCATTAACACAATTTATTGCATATTAATTCTTTAGAATGTAACTCCCATGATGTTTGAATTTTTTTTAGAAAAAAAACCTTCATCATATTAATACACTTTAATGTCTTAATTACAATACAATTTGTGTTTTACAAAAAAAAAATATAGACAAAACCTATGATATATTTATTCTTTGAAATGTAATCATAAATAGCTAGAGAAAGCCTTCATCAAACATCATATTCTACCTCTCACATAATTTTCTAAATTTTGTAATATTTAACTTTTCCCTTTATGTGACATTTGTATTTGAAATAAATTAGTTGAGTCAAAATTTTGGAGCATATATAGAAGTGAACATGTGAAATGTGGTTATTCATTAGAAAGAGTTAGATTAAGAAGGTCTTAGGCACATAACACATTCTCACTTGTAAATATTGGTAAATATTATTTCAAAATGCCTATTTTGTATATCAATATTGTAATTTGTTTTTCTTTTGATACATTCGATAAATTTTTAATAGAAAAATTTTACTTTTAGATCATAATTCGTAAACCTTAATAGATTTTATATCTTAGTCACAATATTTATGCTACTTATTAGTCATGCTATATTTTATACAAGTGTGTTTGTATGTATTACCCATGAAAATGAGTTTAAACAAATATTAACTGTTTCAAATACTATTACTTTAAATTTGTTCCTTAACGTTACAACTGTGTTTGTATGTATTTATTAACTTTCTTTCTGATAACAATTTTCATGGTCCTTTATTTTATTTATAGATTATGACTTTTGATGAGAAAGGTTTTGGGATGATTTAGGGTTTAGGGTCGAGGAAGTTTTGGAGGTCTAGGTGATATATATCTCATGATATGGGTTTCCAAAGCCATGTGATTCTTCCAAATTCAGTTTTTATTTTCTTACACAATTTAGTCTTAATTATTTTCTTAAAATATGATTAACATCTAATTTCTTTTTCACAGCATTATTGTTTGGGTTATATTATGTATGCACTTATTTTCTCTTCTCATATGTTCCATTATTTTTCCTAGACATAATCAATTGTTGATAATGTTATGATAGTGCTGACCCGAAAGCAGAGCAAGGCAATGGCATTTGACCATGTGTGCAAGTTTCATCAATACGCATTTAACAAGACTCACTTCTACCACATGTTTATCAAGTCAAAATATCCAAAGATCACCCTAAGCTAATCTCAATCGCATCCATCACATGATTTTAGAAATAAAAACATAGAAGAAAAAAAAAGATTATATGGTGAACAATTATTTTATGTTCTCTTAAGTTATACAGTTAACACTAAAAAAAGTAACTTAGTAATACGATGGTATGTTTTCACTCTTTTTCATTGGTCATTTTGNTATATATATATATATATATATATATTTAAACAGAAAAGTATAACACAAAAAGCAATTTTAATTTGATATAATAATATATCAATATATATTAATAAAAAAAATTTACTCAATTCTAAACTAAAACTCAGTTTGCATTTAGTATGTTCAATAGATATAAAGTATGTGATAAAAATATAGAAATATCTAACAGAGAACTTTCATTTCCAAATGCAATTAATCAAGAAACAGAAAAAATTCTACTTGTGGAACACAAATGCATTTGAAGTCATTTGTATAATCCATTAAGATTAAAATATTTTATTGCTAAAACATTCAAATTAGAATAATAAATCTTTTAAGCATGTGTTAAGCATGCTGGTAATATATAAATATCAAAATTATTTAAGCTACCTTTAGTATCTAATTAATGAACTTAATTACACAGAGAATGAAGGAAGAGGATGAGTTTCGGCTCAAGAAGAGATTATTCGAGAAATTTAAGCTATGGTCTTTCCCTTTTTGGAGGTGTCTGGTTTTAGAAGATATTGACGTTTTATAGATTATGGTAAAAGCGGACAAACTAACACATAGTATCCATGCTCAGCCGCTTTTTAATTTATATGTAATCAATGTTTTTTTCCCAACGTAAAAAAATGTTTGTATGTCTTGATTGTGCATCAAAACATGAAAGCTCTATATATTATAGGATACAGACTGAATATTTTGAGGTAACCTTTCATAATAACAAAATTTTAGTTAAATGCTTAACTGATCAATAGTCATTCATTTTCAGTGACCGAGTCTACTTCTAGTATATATATATAAACATAACAAATAACAAACATAAAATAATTTATTGAAACACAAAATCTAAAAATTTATTATTTGTTTAATAAATTTTATATATGTTAAAATTATTATAAACTTATCTCGCGCGAGTCTACTTCTAGTAAGCGATCGATCCTGCCTCCGCTCTTCTTCCTCTCCTTTACATCTCTCTGGCCAAATCTCTTATCCTTTCTCTGTTTTTCTGTTAAACAGTGGCCACCGTTGCCGCAACACCCTCTTCTAATGAGAAACCTTACAGCATCTCACAAATAAAGGCTTATATACCAATAACACTTGATATCAAAAAGTTCAACTATCAAGTTTGGAGAGAGCTTTTTGAAACTCATTGCATCTGTTTTGGGGTTTTCGGACATCTTGATGGCACAACCGTCTCCACCGATGACACTGCAAAAAAATGGCAAGAACACGGTGGCTAAGTCAAGATGTGGATCTATGGCACTATTTCTAAATCGATCCTTGACACCGTCCTCAAAACGAAGTGCTGAGCTCGTGACTTGTGGCTAACAATCGAGAATCTGTTTCAAGACATCCAAGAAGCTTGTGCCTTGGAAATTGAAAGTGAGCTTCGCACCACCGTGATTGGAGATCTCTTTGTTGATCACGACTACTGCCAGAAGCTTAAGTCCATGTCCGACCTTCTCTCTAATCTTGACTCACCGGTTACAGAACGTGCTCTCGTCATGCATCTCTTCAATGGCCTCTCTGATAAGTTTGATAACATAATTAATGTTATCAAACACAAATCTCCCATCCCAGGTTTCATTGAAGCTCGATCTATGGTTTCAATGGAGGAGAAGCGCCTAACCCTGTCTTTTCCCACTAACACATAGACCTCTAACCAGAATATTTCGGCAGCTGCCATGGCTGCCGCATCCCTCCTCTGTTCTCACATCTCTACTATATCCAAAAAAGATTCTGACACAACCTTTGCTGTTGACACCTCCTATCTTATTTTCTCTGCATACATCGTCTTTACCATGCAGCTAGGCTTTGCTTTGCTAACCACTGGTTAGTGGTTAGCAAGTGTTGTGTCAACAGCAATTGTTGTGTCAGAATCCTTTTTGGATATAGTAGAGATGTGAGAACAGAGGAGGGATGCGGCAGCCATGGCAGCTGCCCAAGTATTCAGGTTAGAGGTCTGTGTGTCAGGAACAAAATAGGAAAATAAAAATTCAAAACACTATTTGATGACAATATTTTACATGATTGCTATTTTCTTACTCTTCATTCTTGTTTGGCAAATCATCTAAAAAAAAAAAAAGGAGCGAGTCGCATGGAGTTCCAAATTTGGTTGGCAAGGTATCCATAAATAGACAAGTTGCCTAGTTTCATGCACTAAGCTTACCCATAAAATCAGATAGATCACATGGTTGCATCAATCATAAAAACAAAGAGAGAAGGAGAGAGACATGACTGAAGAGAGCCCAGAAGAGGATCATGGGTCTCCTGAAATAGCCGAAACGAATCCAGGAAGCCCTTCTTCAAAGACCAACAACAACAATAACAACATCAACAACAAAGAACAAGATCGGTTCCTTCCCATTGCTAATGTCGGAAGGATCATGAAAAAGGTTCTTCCCGGTAACGGTAAGATCTCGAAAGAAGCCAAAGAAACCGTTCAAGAATGCGTCTCGGAGTTCATCAGTTTTGTCACTGGTGAAGCTTCTGATAAGTGTCAGAGAGAAAAGAGGAAGACCATCAACGGAGATGACATCATTTGGGCCATTACAACTCTCGGATTCGAAGACTACGTGGCTCCATTAAAGGTTTACCTCTGCAAATACAGAGACACCGAGGGAGAGAAAGTTAACAGCCCAAAACAGCAACAACAACAACAAAGACAACAGCAACAACAGATTCAACAACAGAACCATCATAACTACCAGTTCCAAGAACAAGACCAGAACAACAATAACATGTCATGTACTAGTTACATCTCTCATCATCATCCTTCTCCATTCCTACCCGCCGATCATCAACCATTTCGCAATATTGCTTTCTCTCCTAAATCATTGCAGAAACAGTTCCCGCAGCAGCATGATAACATTGATTCCATTCACTGGTGAGAGACTTTCGTTTTTATTTTTATTTTCTTTTTCTTTTTTCTTTCTATAAGTTATATGCTTTCTTTACCTTTTGTGAGAACAATCTTGATCCTTATATAAACAAACTGTTGCTATATAGACACATTAGATACGTACATCGATCTTGATATTTTCAGTATTACCCATGTCATGATTTTGTGTAATAGAATGAATACTTATTCATATATTTTTCGGATAAAACTGAATCACACAACAGGAATATGTAGCAAGTCAGATACACAACTAACTGGGTTTCATATGGTGAATATTTGGTTTAACCCACGGTAAGTATAAATCTAATTCAGTGTTGATAATCCAAAACTTTGAACCTTTTTTACCAAGAAAGTGATACTTATCACCTTACTATTTGAAAGTTACGAAAAATGTTATACCTGAAAAATGTCATGTATCTCGAACTAGTTGATTTTGGGAAATAATTTGTTGACACTAAAGAGAATGGTGTTCATTGTTCATCACTGCTCATAGTATCTTATCACTCAGAGCACGATGCAATAATATAAAATTATAAACTTGAGGGCCCTGTAAGTATAATGTTGCTGCTATGAATCTGATTGGATAAGAAGAAACCCAATTATCTTATTTTTTTTACATATTAATAACATAGAAACTGGAAACTATGAATCTGATTGAGTAAGAAGAACCCAAATAATTAACATTTTTTTTTTTACATAAAAACAAGAGAGAGCAGCGA
This sequence comes from Camelina sativa, assembly GCF_000633955.1. Lineage (NCBI taxonomy): Eukaryota > Viridiplantae > Streptophyta > Magnoliopsida > Brassicales > Brassicaceae > Camelina > Camelina sativa. The sequence goes on along the minus strand of NC_025703.1, from coordinate 18,201,300 downwards.
TTATGAATCTGCTTGGGTATGAAGCAACCACATTATGAATTTTTACATATAAATAAGAGAAAGTAGACTAATTCATTTTGGGAACCAGATTTAGTCATCTTTGTAGACCAAAGTCGGATACTCTGGACTCCACATGTTGTTTTCCACGTACTCCATCAGCTCCTCCTGCGAAACGCACAACACAGCGTCAACACAATTAACATTTCGGCTTAGTTTTTGGTTGGTCTTTATATTCTCTACTGGAGACATCAGGTAAGCACTATTCTTTTACTAGCATATAACCAAACTCATATACATTCTATGCAGAATACGATTTGATCATCAGGAGTTCCAAATAGACCAGAGGCGTTATTTCAACGTCTTTTCTTTTCCCCATAGTTTCTAATTACACTATAGATGGTCATAAGCTGAATTACCTCATTAAGCTTCTGGAGCTCTCGAGCGTCCATTTCCCTATATCCGCCGACCAGATCCTCCTCAATCGCTTCCTTAATCACCGCAGCTGCTATTCTTTTTGTTATGTCTCGTATCCTGCAATTTCGATTCCACAAACCAGATATAACAACATCTCTATCAAAACCCTTTTCTTATGCAACACGAAGAATGTGCTTTTATTGTGTCACCTTGATATTGGAGGATATATAATCCCCTGTAGCACTTCTTCTTCGCTCATGTATGCTGCTAGGCTGCAGTTGTTTAGCGGAACAGTGTCATGATTCAACATTCATAAAAATTACGGGAATTGATTTATTTCAGTGTCTTCTTATATAAGAAGATCTACATCAACTAGTGTACGAAACCTCAACCATACTTTGGTCACTGTCTCGTGGGTGGATATATGTTAACAGTCCATGACATTAGCCAAATAGGTGATTGATAATTTGCACACAATATTTATAATTCTCTGAATATGGTCTATATTAATATATATCATGGTACTCTTAAATAAAGATAAAATCAGTAAAAAATTAATGCACTAGATAAGGAAAAGAGCTTACCACTCAGATGCGGCCTGAAGCATACCATCCGAGACGATGGGAGCACCAGATAGAAGAGTACCAAGTCCAATACTACATAAAAATTTACAAGATTATAACTTTTTTTTTTCAGGATGTTATTAATCCACCCAGTCAAGAGTGTATGCAATTTTTTCCGACGAAAACTAACCCCGGAAATAGGTACATGTTGTTTCCCTGGTTGCAATGTCCTACTTGACCATTCCCTGCCACAAAAAATGTACTATTATATTAAACCAAAGCCTTACAGAGAACAAATATCTAGTAAGGTCAATTTATTACATTACTGAAAATAAAGGAGCAGTTAGGATTTTCTTCCCATATAAAAATGGACAACAAATGATGCAGTGGTACATACCGAATTCCACATTCTTGAATGGGCTTCCACTCGCAAAAATCATATTCTCGCCTAATATAGAAAATGCATCTTGAGGCGTGCATTCAGCTGTAATTTTAAGCATAAGTTACTATATCAATTCTGACAAGAATCACAAATAACTACAAACCATCTCAATGCAAACGAAGGGAACAAATTACCATTTTTTGTAGGGTTTGACATTGCAAAAATAGCAGGTCTTGTCGAGGTTGAACCTTTCATGGCTTCTAAAACCTTAAACACAATATCCCAACAATGACTTCCATATGTCAGATTCATGCAAGCAAGACGCACCAAAACTTCTTACAGCATTATGAATCATGCAAGCAAGACGCACCATTGCATCTTACGGCACTATGACCTATGCTACAGTCGACTTGCTCATTCATCTAAATAGCAGTTACCATGGAAACCAGATTATGAGGGCAGTGGTGAGTGGTCACTAAGAAATACGATATTTCATTTGCTCGCTTATCTAATTAGCTAAATCAATGATTCTGTTGCATAGCATTAGATATGTTTAGGCGTTTGGCAGCTTTCCTTACCTCTTTTGAGAATAACCCTCCAACGGCAGATAAACCAAGAAGCACATCAGGTTTAACTTCACGAACCTAGCCACCAATGAAACAGAAAACCGTTAGTTTCTTACTAGTATTAAGCAGGAAAACATTTTAAGGGAGAATTTCTATCAAACACCAGACCCATTGCCAAATTAGATATCGAATACTGGATGGATATATTGATAAAAAGAATCACAGACCACTTCCACAAGAGTTGCTCCTTCTTTTAATCCCTGACGCTCCATTTCTTTAGTCTTCCTAGCAAAAGGCTGAGCCTCTGGGTCAATATTTTCTCGTCCTTCAGTGATAAGACCCTGATTTAAGTGCAACAAAAAGAGTTAACAACTTCAGCTCCTTAAGCTATTGGACCAACAGGTCCAAAACACACGACAAAACAAAAGGGATGATGAAGTATTTGGCAAGCAGTAAAGGAAACCAGAGGGAAATCGCTTGACAGGGTTAAAACATCTTATTGATACACATTCCACATCGGTGGGATAAAGAAATAATCAATGCCATATAAAGCACCACTGGTCCCCCCACTCATAAGCTAGCTTTTGTGGTGGGTTCTACCTTTGGGCTTTATTGGCTTGGTTTAAGGTCCAATATGGACTAAAGTGGTATCAAAGCGTAACAAATGGTATCAAAGCACTCGATCCTTGGACATGCGACGTCCGGCTGGGGAGGAGAGAAACGGGAGAGGCCCAAAGTAACAGCCGCCCGAGTGGACGTCGCTGTCTAAAGGGGGCGGTAATGATACACATCCCACATCCGCGGGATAAAGAAATAATCAATGCCATATAAAGCACCACTGGTCCCCCCACTCATAAGCTAGCTTTTGTGGTGGGTTCTACCTTTGGGCTTTATTGGCTTGGTTTAAGGTCCAATATGGACTAAAGTGGTATCAAAGCGTAACACTTATCAGCTCCCTAAGCTGAAAATCAATCACACCACTATATAATAATAAATATACCTGAGCATCAACCACCCAAAATTGACTTTGTGCACTATCAAATGCAGTTTCAGTATTTCCCAACATCCGCGCCATTGTCTTCCTTGCAGCATTTAGAACACCGATTCCGGCACTGCAAAAATCAAAGATTTTTACAAGGAAACTCAATATTCTGACATAACTATTCTAAGTTGACTTATGCAGTGATGCAGCTGAAAGATTCCATCTGTTAAATCCCTTCAAACAATCCTCGGCCAGTAAATAAATAAACAATAATACCAAGACCAATTTTTTACAAATACAAATCTCTGGTAAACTAGGACCGTCCAGGAAAGACTAGAAAATAGCAACAGAGAATAGCTTACCTTCCAGCGCCAGCAACAACAATCTTCATCTTAGGAAAATCAATCATAGGCCGCCCCTGTGCTCGAACTGCTCCAAGAAGACCAGCGATTGCAACCCCTGCAGTCCCCTAAGCCAGATCATGAAAACATATTAGTCAAAACATAAAAAAAAAACAAGATTTTTGTATCAACATTTAGATTTCCAAAACCCCTTCTTGTTGTCTGTTTTAATGGATCTGATTTTATGAAAAAAGATAAAGAAAACTTGAACGATAAAATGATGGTTAGAGCACATAATATATGATATTTTAAAAATAATAGTGCCTAATTATTTCAAACATTGTAAGTGCTCCAGCAAAGGCCAGGCAAACTTAACTGACACATTGACCTAATATAATACTTCAGAGCTAAATAATGGTATTTCATCTTTACAAGAATCGTTTTATGGCGGAAGACTCATTACCTGGACATCATCATTGAACATTCGATTGGTGTATCTATACCTCTGCAATAATTTGAAAGCCCACTTGCTCTGGAAATCCTCAAACTGTGGGTAGAAACACATTTAAGTTTCATAATAAGAAACATTTGATATACCAAAGATCTATGAAGCATCGGTTACCTGCACAATAACATGTGGCCACCGGGTATACACTGCCTCCATAAATTCATCAATAACAGATATATACTCGTCATCCTCTAAACGACGTTGCTGCAGACCCAAATCTGTCAAAATAAAACCACACACAGTAAGAACGATTACATGACAGAGGATAAGCTATTCTCGTTCATGTCTCTGAACGATTGGAAATCCCTAAACCATGAAAGAAAAAAATAAAATGTCGGACAACCAAATTATGTTGTTTCAAAGACAAAGAAAAAAAGACATAAATGATATGACAGACTTTTACACAATACTATAAAGACCTTTGACATTTTAATATATGTATGTATGCATACACAAAACTCAACTATGCATTCTTTACCTCATTATGTAAAGAGATTAAGAGACAGATAATAAATATGCTTCACCATACTAAAATCGCAAACATCAGCAAACAGTTATATTATATTGTATGTAGTAGGAAAGAAGAACGCCGTTAAAATATTAATCCTATCGTAGACATCTTATGATAATGGACTTTATAAAGGTAAGAGGGGGAAATGAATCTTACACATGGGGTCCTTGAGTAGTTTTTCATTGTTCGTTCCAACATCAATCATGACAGGTAGTACCTAAACCAGCATGTGCACGCAAGTATTGTATCACATCATCATAGAGAAAAATAGAGATGGGGAGGAATAAGAAAATATTAGATGCTGCAAGTACCCGTTGAGGATTTATTCCAGCTGCGGCAACGTATAAATCAAGCTTCCCAACAGCAATTCCAATTCCATGAACACCTAGATCTCCAAGACCCAAAATCCGGCTTCCATCGGTAACAACAATCATATCAACCTAAATGTATAGCAAAACGTTATATCAGTAAACAAATGGTCACTAGAAGATATACCAGTTTCTTGGTATACAGTAAGAGAAAGAGGGTAGAATGGGTTGAATCAGTCAGCCAAACATAGTTAAGCACAGTGTCGTCATATATATGAAGGACCTGTTCAGCTGGCCAGTTGTAAACCATGGACATCATTTCACCACGATCTTCAGCACTAAAATACATTCCTCTAGGCCTCCTAAACAACCCACTGTAGTTCTGGCAGACAAGACCAACCGTAGGAGTGTAGACTATTGGCGCATACTCCTCAATATTGTTAATCAAAACCTAAAACAACGGGAAAAAAAAAAAATAACGTTAACAGCCTCTTCAGAAAACAACAAGGCAAGCGATGTGAGCAAAAGGTAAGTGAGTTAACCTTATAGTACATGGTCTCATTTCGGTCATGCAAGCGATTAAGGATTCGCCACTTAGCCAAAGCATTAGGATCAGAAGGTCCATCTCTTGCTTGCTCCTCCAGCCTCTTCAGGTCAGTCACTGGTGAGAAAAGTCAGATCATGTCAAATGAGTAAGAAACACTAACAGGCAGGGAAACATAAACAAAGGTTCCAGTAGCAAGTAAACTCACTAAAACGCTGAATTTGCTGCTCAGAATCCATAACATTAGGTGGAAGAAGTCCTCTAAGATCAAGACGGTTCCTCTCCGTCATCGTAAACGCAGTTCCCTACAGAGAGAGATCGATTCCGATTACACAAGATCCAGATTCGTGTTCACACTCAAAATCCAAGTTGAAGAAAGAGAAGCTCAAGTACAAGTACAGTACCTTGTTGAACCAAGGGTCATGGAGGATATCGAGACCTTGTTTATGGACGATGGTGGGACGGTGACCTTCGGATGTGGTGAAAGATCTGACGGAGGAATAAAGTATCCTCCGATGGAGAATTCGGCTGAGAGAAGAGCTCAGCCGGAGCTTATTGGCCATGCCCATCGTTATTCGGAATCTATTGCGAAGGTCGTACCGATCTGGGATGGAGATTATTTTTTTTTACACACAGCTCAAACTGGACAAGAGACTCTTGAGTCTTGACTCTCCGTGTGGGGTTGTTTTTTATGATGATTCTTCAATATCGCAGACGCAGACTCTCTATTTTCTTTCTTTTTCCCAATTTTCTTTTATTTTTTATATTCGAAGATTCTTATTTCAACTTTTCTCCCACACCCAATTTAGTCAAAAGAACCGTTTACAATTTTCCGTCTTCTATAAAATTTGCAATTTTCATGCTGTCAACATTTATCATGGCACAGTATTTTATATATTTTATATTGATTTTTTTTAACAAATATTTAAAAAATTAGTTTTTGACCCGTGCATAAGAACGGAATTATTATTTGTGAAATTTAATATAATAGAAGTTTTAGTAATTTTGACAATATAATTTAGTTGTATATTATCAATTTACTTTTAGTAATTTTAACAATATAATATGATACTATATTATCAATTTAGATGTTAATACTTAAAATAACATTAATTTGTTAAAATTAATATATTGGTAAGTACTTTACAATGTATAATTTGGTTGAATTTTTATAATTTTTTAATGTTACTCCTAAATGTAGTTATATGTATTTAAAAATATAAAAATATAAATTTTATAATCATGTAAAACTAAACTAAAAGTAACAATAAAAAATTGAAGATACCCTTTATAATATGTTAAAATGAGAAATATGGCATTTTGTTTTAGATAAAACAGGAAAATTAAGAGATTCCATAAAATAATGAGAATATTTGTGTGATTGTTTAAATAGTAATAACAACTAATGAAAATACTACACTAATTATTTAAAGTAGAGGAATTAATTATTCCGGTTTGTTTTATTTGGAAATCTCGTTTGCTTTGACTGTTAAATTAAATAAAAGGAAATGAGATGATTTAGAAAAATATACAGAAAAGGAGTTAATGTAAAAACCTCTATCCTTTGTCGGCACCATTCTTAGCCAGTTAATTGCGATGTGAGCCACCTCCGCCCAGACCTTCCTCTCTCTTTCACCATCGTTCTTTCGACATAAATCTTTTGTGTATATGAAATACATGAGCTGCACATGTATTGGAGAAACCTTTAAGTATGTTCTGCTTTTGTAAGCAACCTTAGATGTTAATTTTTTCTTTGTTGATGATTCTTGAACAGCATCAATGACATCATCACGTAGTCGTTTTGTGTTTGGAGTAAGAGGAGAAGACAAAGACAATTCACTATCTTTTGTTTCTGAAAAGGTATTTTCCAACTGCAAATATTGGAGAAAACTTTAATGTATATATGAGAGAGCTATAATAATAATTTAGTATGTAGAAATATGAAAAACTATATAACTTGAATATCGTTTGACATGCTTGAAATGATAGATACTTCAGATTGAGTTCTCTCCTTGTAAATGTAAACCACGCTAATAAAGATGTTTCCATTCACAACTAAGACAATAATACAAATACAGTAACTATCTTTGTAACAAGGTACCTTGAAGATTAGATTATCTTGAAATTTCTGAACAGTTTGTGGTTTTTCAATGAGTTTAACAACTTTGAAACTTGATTGTGGATTCTTTTTTTCAGTACCTTTGACATGAACAATCCAAACAATGCCCCTTCCTTGTAACTCAATGAGATCTTGATGAATTTCACCTTGACGGTTAAACTACACAATAAATTAGAGAAAGAAGTTTGGTTATAAGGTGATAGTTATATATGTAAAAAAAAAAAAAAATAGGTTCGGTCCATGACATAGAGTTGTATTAAAAAAATGCAAACCACACCTAAAGTTGTTGTTCAAGCAATTCATAGGCAGACTTATGAATAAGTTGCATAACTTCCCTATCAAACAAAAGGAATGTTGCGGTTGCAGCTGTATGATCAACAACTTTAACATGTACTTTGTACCTGAGAGGAAAACAAAGAAGGCTAATATTTTAGTCCTTTTGATATGCGAGTTTCATACTTTATTAAATTGTTAAGGTCAGCATTACCTTATACTTGTTGAAGTTTCTTCCTTGTCGCAATGATCGGATGAGTACTTGTTGAGGTCAAGTTATTCTGTTTCTGGATTAAAATAGGGCATGACCCTCTTTAAACATTGTGTGCATCCAACATAGTACCATTCAATGTCTTTTCAAAATTCCAAAATTCTAGCAAAAGTAACGCAAGTATTTTCCTGACAATTTTAAAATCAGATAAGTATATATCAACTTTATATTAAATAGACTTGAATTTTTTTTTTGTGCAAAAAAATAGACTTGAATATGAAAACAAATACCTGAGCAGTTTTAGTAATGTGATCAATAGATTCCCAGCTACTTAATGGGAAAGAATCTTCAACTTTGTTGCTCAAATCAGGTGCCATGAGTTGAGAAACTCTATGAACATCATTTGAGCCCCTATTGCCCAACCTGAAGTGTTTTGTTGAAAATAAAGGAAGGTAATGTCAAGATTTATGACTCACGAAACTTAAGTCTTAAGTCTTTAAAGCTTTGCATCATATATAGCATCAGACTAATAGATGGAATGGTAACATTAAATAGATCCTTATGGAGTTAAACCAACTAACGATTGGTTTGACAGTTAAAGGAAATAGAATTGGATGAAACTATATAAATCATAAATCAAAAAGACGATCTCATATCCTATCTATAAGAACTGGTGTCTGGTTAGAGCACACAATTAATGTCTACAACACAAAAATTTTCCTTTTAACAAAGTATTTCCTTACAAAATTTTAAACATAGAAAAGACTTACTGCTTTTTAAATTTAGCAATCTCAGATAGGTCTCCATCAAGAAACAACTTTGTAGAGAATCTAGAATTTTGAACAGATACTTTACCTATATATAAAATAATGCTTTGTTAATAGGTCGCATAGAGAAGAGTTCATATTATAAATTAGTAATAAGATTGAATTTGTTACCATTAAATTTTTTGATCCTCATAAGACTCCCAAGTAATATTATAGGACCTGCAATTTTTTTGGTAACATAAGAATATACATCTTCAACATGATTCTCCCATAGAGTACACTCCATGATAGTGTCACTGCAAGAGAAATCAAAAACTGATCTAAGTATGGTGTACAGTTTATAAAGAGAGACATGACGAAGTGTGAAACTCTCCAGCAACTTCACTTACCTTAGATCTCTTAGCTGAATATCCAACAGCTTTGACTTCTGTCCAGAACAATCTTTCTCAGTAATCTGACATTCTGACTCATACCAACAACTTCTCCAATAATATCTGGGACAAAATGGAAATAGAAGCAAACTATAACATAATGAAAATCTGAATGCTTAAATAAACAGAAAGGAAGATATTGTCAACATTTTTCCTTTTAAATAAACTTTACTGAGAAAGATTGATCTCCACTTGAAAACGAAAAAGGATTTGGTAATCTATGTAAGAGTAAAGTGACATGTAAAATAGCAGGAGGAAACATACCGAAGAATACATCATCCACAATGGATTGAGTTGAAATCTCTGAGAAAGAATAACAGTTGAAGCGAGATATACTTGGGATCTGATCACACGGCTTCACCCATGTAGTAAACATGAAATTAATCTTGTAAGGATGTGTAGTTCCCTTGTAGTCACCAAGGTTATCACGAACTTCAAAATTCAAGATATCACAAAACCTTCCTTCCACCAATTCCTTTTTGAATTTTCTAACTAAAGTGTTTTTCACTGATACTTGAATTCGATCCCCCAACTGCCTGTAGCAGCAGAAGGGGAGCTAGAGGAAAGATTCATTGCTGCACTTGACATCCAACTGGAGGCGCTTGTAGAGCGTATGGCCAAGCGAAAAGCTCCACCTCCTAAGTTCTTACCACCACACGAACTTCAAGAGGAAATCTCTGAGGAGGCAGTTCAGTTGGAGATTGAGGTTAAGGAAGCTGTCAAGGAGATTGGGTATGAAATTCTCAGGAGTGGAGTGTGCTTAAACCCTGAGCTGCAAAGCGAGGAGAAATTGGAGGATCCTGGTTCTTTTACTCTGCCATGTTCAATAGGTCTTAGGATTTTCAACAATTGCATGTGCGATCTGGGAGCTTCAGTCAGCATCATGCCGCTACCAGTTGCTTATAAGATGGGTTTCAGCAGTTTTAAATCGAGTAGTCTGTATTTGGTTCTAGCTGATAGAACAATCAGACATCCGATTGGGATCCTGGAAAATTTGTCTCTCAGGATAAGAAGAGTGGAAGTCCCTACTGATTTTATGATCCTTGACATGGATAAGGAACCAGATGATCCACTGATCCTAGGGAGACCATTCTTGGCAACAGTAAGTGCAGTGATTGAGGTGAAACAAGGCAAGATCAGAATTGAGCACGGAGAGCATTTCAAGATGGAATTTGATGTCAAGAAAGGGATTAAAAGGCCAACTATTGATGGTCAAGTTTTTTCCACTAAGACAAAGCAGAGAAAAGTCAAGCATCTTGAAGAACACTACATTTGCTGTGGAACCCGGACAAGACTTGGAGAATCCATTGAATCTGCCTGCTAAAGTGGAAAAGATTCCAGAACCTTTCCCTCCTAAATCCCATGTTTAAAGAGGATGAAGAGTCAAGCTTAGTGACTTAAAACAAGCTCACTTGGGAGGAAGTCCCAAAGGTATCCTTTATTTTGTTTTAATTCTTACTTATTTATTTTATCTTATTTTCTATTTTTGCATATTTACATATATATATATATATATATATAAAAGTGAAAAAGAAATTTTGGGAAACCTGAGGCTCTACCCGAATGCGTACTCGACGCGCCTGGTCGTGTTCCCCATCGAGTGGCGAGTGGAATCCGAATTCCACAGCCCCAAGCACACTCTCGGCGAAGCCCAAGTTGAAAACCCTAGAGGCAGCCACTTCTATTTAAAGAGGACTCTCTCTTCCCCAAGAAAAAACTGATAAGTCCAAAAAACTTTTAAACTTCTTTCATCTTACTTCTTCTCTCTCTAAAACTCGAGTGTTCTGAGATTTTTGGGAACTAACCCTATTGATCTCGAGTTTAGCTTTTCTTTCTCCTTAAGGATTCCACCAATGGCACCAAAGATGAAGACCTACCAAAAGAAGGGAAACAGATCAACCTCCGCCGCTGCGAGAACCGGAGGTGAGACTGCCGAAACTCGCGATTCGCAAGGAAGGGGAGACGTTCCACTTTCTCAACAGTTGGTCGGACGTTTTGCATCCCCAACCCGATGCTCAACCCAATCCGCCACCCGAGAGGATGCTCGAGTAACCGATCGTGTAGAGACCCGTGTTCTCTGTCCCGATCATGTAGCGGTCGCAGTCCGCCGATCTCCTGGACGTAGGGACCTGTCTACGTCCGAGAGAACCGTTACTGACCCTATGGAGGTCGATTCTGATGCCGGTGGGGGAGGACCAAATGAGATCCAAACCTCGCGGTTAAGGAGCAGAGCTGTGGTTGCAAGAGGTAAGAGACCAGCCTCTGAAAGGGCTGAGAAGGTAGCTGAGAAAGCAGCGGAAGAAGAAGATCGAGATTCAGAGGAGGAGAGCCGTGACCGAGAGGAGGAGCAGAGAGAACGCACACGCCAGTCGCGGAGGCTGAAGCAGAAGGAGGTGGAAACTCCGGCGAATCTCTTCAAGGTCCTCCGCAAGATGAGCTTCGTTAGTACCCGCTATCCCCACCGAGAAACAATGAAGCAATTGGGCATCGCTAGAGACGTCGAGTTCCTGTTCGACATGTGCCACCTGGGCAAGATGATGCGAGCCAACCTCGAGGCTTATGAGGAGGAGACGGTACACTTTCTATCCACGCTGCGGTTACACTTCTTTGAGGACAACCCGACCCTACTACCCGATGGGGGGATCTGATTCATCACTTTCTCCGTGCGCAACAAGGAATACCGACTCACCTACAAGGAGATGGAGAAGTTGTATTGTTTCAAGGCTGGGAGTGGGGAGAACATGGAGTTGAGCAAGGAAGAGATGAAGTCCCTATGGCTGACAATAGGCGACAAGCTCCCTTACAAATCCACAAGCTCCAAGTCTGCTCAAATAAGGAGCCCTGTTTTGAGGTATTTTCACAAGTCCCTCACCTGCACTCTTTTTGCTAGAAAGGAGGCTGGGAATGTGAATGACCATGAGCTCTAGCTACTAGACATTGCTTTGTGTGGAGTATTAGACAATGATAGGGATGGTACACCACTAGTTGGAGATGATGCAGATACTAGCATGGTCTTTGTGCTGCTCGATCAGTTCCTCTACCTGAAGTCTTGGGCAATGAAAACTGAGATAAGGGATGGAGCTGGAGAGATCTCCATTGGAGGATTGGTCACACCAATCTTGGTAGCTTGCGATGTGCCCCTAAAGGGATTGGTTCATGAGCCGAGATGGCTAGACATCGACTACCTCACATTGGCGAGGTTCTTGGCTTATGAAAAGCAAAATGACATGCTGCTCTTCAAGTTTGTCCATCCAACTGCCGAAGCTACCCAAATGATCCTACCCAACGTCGTGTGCACGAAAGTCCGGTTAGGTGACAACATAGACTTCACACCACCTTTGGAGGAGCTTTACAATCCAGAGGAGGAATTTGAAGCTAAGGGAGAGCAAGCTGGGCAAGAACAGGGAGACAACTCAGATGAGTATGATTTTTAGGAGTATGTTTGCTCCCAAAAACATCCTGTTGGGGAGAAGGAAGCTCACAAGAGGATCGGCTGGCTGAAAAGGATGAACAAGTTCCTAGCCAAGAAGGTAAAAGACCTCACTGGCTCAGTGAAGGAAATGGGAGGACAGATCAAGGAGCTGCAAGACAAGGCAAGCTGTGCCTTAGCTCCCACTTCGGCTTATGCACCCACATGGATGGGAAGAAGCGGACCATTGGGAGGAATCCGAGGATTAGCACCTCCAGAGCCTCACAATGCATCCTCCTACGAGCCCCAAGTAGAGGAGGATGTCACCAGACCAGATAGATCGCGGAGAAGCCACTCGGATGCCTATCCGATGCATAACCTGATGGGATACACGATGCCCTATCCGATGCCACCACCGAGCACACATCCGGGTGACCACTCAAGTACTTTCCCTCCGCCTTACCAGATGCCATATCAGATGCCCAACTCGATGCACCCTGCAAGTGGCTATAAGGGTGATCATTTCGGACCTCTCCCACCATACTCGTCGTACTATCTGATGCCATAACCGATGACCTATGTGAGCACTTACCCGATCAACCCCTCAGATGCTGGTCCGAGCAGGTCGTCCGTGCGTATAACCGAGCTCTCTGATGAGCGAATCCCGGCACCTGGTGAAGCCGGTGGCGACCCTGGTTACACGTTGGCGAGTATGGAGGCTGCTATAACCTCCTTCTTCACCAACCCATTAGGTATCATATTCATCCAACCTTTGTAAATAACATTGCATTTAGTTTTATTTCATTTTGTGTGATTCTTGGAACCTTTTTCGGACTTTTATTTACACAGGGACTGTGTAATTTAAGTTTGGTGAGGGTCCTAGAATGTATATAACATTGTGTTTTATTTTCTTATTTTCTTATTTCAAAATTTTTGCATGCTAGTTTTATTCATTTGAGTCTGCATCTATGTGCATTGAAAAACCCAAAAAAAATTGAAAAACTAAAAAAAAAAAAAAACGAGTGTTCATGTAGTTGCATTTTCATAGTAGGATTGAGTCTAGAATGCTTCATATAGGATTGTTGCATATGCATTTTAGGGGACAATGATTAAAACCACCTTGTTTAATGTCAAACCTTAGGATTGAAGCTATAGGCCTTAATCACATTTCATTGTTGCTAGATCAATCTTTGGAAAAAAATGAAAAATCTTTGTTTAGAACCTTATGTCTCTTGAATGCTTCCTCCACTTGCTTGAACATTGAATCATCTCTATATTATTGGACTTAACGTGAACTTAAATTGTCTTGCTTATGGAATTTGAATATTTGCTCATGGTAACTCTAAACTCGGGTTAGCACTCCATTTTTACCAATCTTTTCGTTTAACCTGATTTGTTTTTTCCTACCCTTGAACCCAAACCTTTCTTTCAAACCTCGTTGTGAATTGTTGATTGAAACCTTTTCATTGTGCTATAGGTTGTGAAACCTTGAGAGTATTGAGAACGACAAAGAACTGGCTCTTGATTTAGCTAAGTTATAATCATTTGGACTAGCTAATAGAATCGATTTTGAAAGATAGGTGGTTAGCATGTTTATTTGGGGTGGGGTTGAGAAAAAAAAAAAAAAAAGAAGTCCCTAAGGTCCAGTTCAATTAGCTCTAAGTAAAAAAAAAAGAGAGAAAATGATCTTGCTATAGTCTCCTAAAAAATATATATATAAATATATATATATATATTAGGAATTTAGCAAAGGAAGAAAAAAAAAAAAAAAAAAAAGAGC
>NC_025703.1:18183436-18187185 GCF_000633955.1 Camelina sativa | reverse complement strand
AAAAAAAAAAAAAAAGAGCTAGATGTTTAAAATTTAGACCTTAGGGATTACAAAAAAAAAGGAGTTAAAATCAAGGTTGTGGGTAGTTTTGTTCAAGGGGGGTTGATTAAAAAAAAAAGAGATGAATGAGAAAATGGTAGATTATCAAGAGTTAATCTTTGTATGCCCAAATTGTTCTCAATCTTAGATAGTTTTCACAACTGTCTAGCATTCCTTCTTTTGAGAGAAAACTACCCAAAGAATTTGTTTGAAGTCACCTTACCGAAAAAGCCTTACCCTTGAAACCGATTGAGCTTGATTCACCTTCCATTTGCAAACACTTTAATGAATGTGAAAGAGATGTTCTTTGGAATTGCAAGTCCTTTCTGTTAGTTGGAGATTGAACTAACTCGATGCATGGTGATAAGCATAAAAAAACCCTAAAAATTTGAATTTTTTTGCAAAAATCTTTATAAAAAAAAGAGTGTTCATGTAGTTTGCATTGCATATTAGGATCTTGTTTAGCATGTTTCATGTAGGATTGTATAATATTTGCATTAGGGATCTATGATGAGCTTTGCCTTGTTAGCTTGTTTTATTCACTAGACTAGGATCAATGCCCAAGTTAATAGTACTTTGATGCTAGTTGAGTGGTTAGAAGAATAAGATTGAACCAAGCCTTGAATTCCTACATTGCATTTGGTCTAAATTGAAGCATGTTGAGATTTGAAACCATTTCCTATTTATAAGAACCTAATATTGACTTTCAATTATCAATGTGTGCATTGCTTTAAACTCATGGATACCATATACATATTTGGATCATCTTCTTCCTTTTTACCACTCTTGTTGATCCAAGTAGCTGATTGAATCATTAGAATCAGTTCCCCTACCCCTCAACCAAACCTTCTTTCAAGCCATGTTTATTCTTGTGTGTGTGAGGCCTAATTTTGGGATTGAGCTTGGTAGAAAGTGTTAGGTTTGAACTGACAAGAATAATGCCTTGTGTAGTTCTAGTTTGCATTTTCCAAACTAGATAGGACTAGGTGATTTCATTGTTAGGTTTGGGATTTGGTTGTTTGAAAAAGAAAGAAAAGAAAAGAGGAAAAGAGAAGGAAAAGGTTAGAGTCTTTAGGAGGGGAATGTGTTTAAGTAAAATCAAAATCTAGTGAAAGGATAGGAAGTAAAAAAAAAAATTGTTGTTGAAGATGGTTCTAGTTAAAGAAAAGAAAAGAAAGAAAAGAAAATCTAGCAAAATGCTTATATTTTTTAAGAATAAGAAGAAAAGAGAACCATAGCAAATAAGTAAGAATCCCCCATCCCACTAGAAAGATCAAATAAGAAACCTCTCCTAAGACTTTAAAATCAAAAGAGAAAAGGGTGAACGAGAAGAGAAGAAGTTAAAGGGTAGCACTAGGATCAATTGGGTTTAGATTGATAGGATAAACACTTTGGGTGCCTTTGGGTAGACAAGGTTTTGTTCTTGTATGTGTCTAAGTGTTCTTACCTTTAGCATTCTTCTAAAGCTCAATCCATTTTTTATGAGAGAACCTTGATATTGATAAGCCCTACTCTAAAAAGAGACCATCATTGTCTCTAAACCTTTTACTGCCAAGCCAAATGAGTTTAAGCATTGCATAGAATTGATTCATGTTCTTGATTAATGAATGTTAAAGGAAATGGTTGATTTGAATGCATGTGGATGTCTAAGGCTCAAATCAGTGAAGGTTGTGATATGCTTGTCTAAAGTCTTTAAGTATAGCTCATTCAACTTGCATCATAGTACTAGTAACTTGGACATTGATTCTAGATAGTCTATTTGCAAGCTTTAGGAGCTGAGATCCCACTTTCAAACCTCACCTACCTTCTTTTGTCTTGATTATTTGCTTGAGGGCAAGCAAAGACTAAGTTTGGGGGTGTTGATGTTCATATATTTTACCTTGTTTTCCCTTAGTTTATTCACAACTTTTGCATCTTTTGCTATCCATTTAGGCCATTATTGTGTAGCTTTAGGACTAATCATGCATTAGAGTATAGTTGCATTGCATTTGCATCTTTTCATGCATAAACAGGTGATTTTGGAGCTTAAGGAGCATGGAAGCAATGCTGAGGAGAAGTGAAGCTGTCCTGAGGAGAAAACAAGAGAGTTAAGGCTGTAGAATCAAGGTCCGGAGTCCAACTCGACCGCACCACTCGACCACCACTCGACCGTGTGCTGAGGAGGACTCGACCGAGTGGAGAATGCACGAGAGAAGCCAGCTCGACCAGCCACTCGACCGAGCACTGGTCGAGTTGACCGAGCCGTTGACTACTTTGACTTTTTGTATTTTTAGGGCTTCCACCTCACCTCCTATATAAGGCCCTTGTACCTGCAGCCACCAAAGAGTCCAGCTTTTTAGAGAGTCTAAAACCTAGTTTTTACCTTTTTTAGATTTTATTCCTTTTGCACTTTTTTTTTTTTTTAGATTTTGTACTTGTTTGAGAGAGAAAGACTAGATTCTTATATTTTGTTTGTTTCATAACTTTCAAAGTATTAAGATTTCGAGTTTTATTCCTTCATCAATATTGTAGATCTCTGTTTCATCTTTCTAATGATGCAAGTTTCATTATTTTCTGGGTTTTTGACATATTTCACCATGTGTTCTTGTGAGTAGTTTGTTTAGGACCTTGAGGATGGGTTAGGCTGGGTTGATCTTGTGGTTTGTTTGATTTGGTCAAGCTTGATTGTTGTAGATCTCTTCTAGGCTAGATGATCTTAATGCTGATCCTATATCTGAGAAGGTAGGGTTTGATTTCAAGCATCTTAGCATCACACCAATGTCTAAGGAGCATAGATAAGGCTAGATCTAGAGCTTACCATTAGGCTTGCTAAGAGATTAGAAGTCTTGTTTGGTTTGAGATGTATTGCTTAATGCCTGCTTGTGTAGATTCTTTTCTTTGTGAGAACAAGTCTAGAAATGCATAGGTTTGATTGTTTCTTGCCATGAGAGTGGATTAAACATGTCTTAGAATAGTATGTCTAGAGATCAGCTCAATGTTTGCTTGAGATTTGTTGACCAAGTTAGATAACCACAATGATTAGCTCAGCCCATGAATCCCTCCTCAAGGCCTTCTTTGTTTATTGAAATCTTAGTCTAAATATCATTGCTTGCTTGTTGTTTGATAGTTTCTGCATTGCTCTGTTTTTCTTGTGTTGCTCTGTTTTCACGTTTAAGTCTAGCTCGACCACGTACTCGACCTACACTCGGTCGAGTGCTGCTCGAGTTCATCCCCAGAACTTGTGTTTTTGATTTGTGATTGTCTTGTTTCATTCCTGTTTCATTTCCATTGCATTCACGTAGTTTCCTGTTCATTACTTGTCTTGCATTAGTTCATTAGCATAGTGTCTATCTCTGTTCTAGTTTCATTATAGCTTTAATTTGTCTGTTCTGTTTGCATTTAGTATCTTGTTCTAGTTGGTTTTACTTTGTGCATTTCATATCTCATAATAGGATTGTTAGTGACAAACAATCTTTACAATTGGCTTGACTTAGACTCATATGCACATCTTAATTGTTCACAATCACTCAGATAGGATTGACACCTCTTATATTGCAACTGCATAAGGGGAATTGAAACACCCTGACTTCTATTCATTCCATACATCATCATTCCATACATCATTCATTCACCACACCACAAAGAAAGTCAGTTTCAATTTGGCACTGTTGCCCATTTGAGTGCGTTTTGTGACATTTAGGATCTTTATTAGTCTAAGATTAAGTTCGTTT
>NC_025703.1:18182916-18183376 GCF_000633955.1 Camelina sativa | reverse complement strand
AGCCATTGGTGAAGATGTGGAGTATCTCTTTGAGAAGAGCAACCTAATTAAGTTTATGGGGCTTTGCATAGAGGGATACAAAGAAGAGAGTTGTGAGTTTCTAGCCACAGTCCAGCTGCATACATATGCAAGGAAGGATGCTGAGTTTGGAGCTGGTCACATTGCTTTCACAATCAAAGGAAAAAGGTATGAACTTTCAATGAAGAAGATAGCCAATGTGTTTGGTTTTGAGGTTGGGAGCAATAGGAGTTTGATGATTCCAAGAGAAGAGCTCTATGCTGTGTGGGAAACCATTGGGGATAACAAATACTACTCATCCTCCAACTCCAAGAGCTCAAGGATAAGGAGCCCAGTCCTAAGGTACTTTCACAAAGCTCTTGTCAACACCTTCTTTGCTAGGAAGGAAACTGGGAACATTAATGAGGGGGAGCTAAAGATGATTGATTTGGCTCTCAATGGA
>NC_025703.1:18178349-18178855 GCF_000633955.1 Camelina sativa | reverse complement strand
ACTTACCTTGCATTAGTTCAATACTTGCATTATCATAGTTTCTATTTCTGTTATAGCTTCATAATTGTCATAATCATTCTGTTCCATTTGCATTTAGCTCCTAGTTCTTCTAGTTTTACTTTCTGCACTTTACATTTCATCATAGGATTGTTAGTGACAAACAACCTTTACATCTGGCTTGACTTAGACTCATATGCACATCTTGATTGTTCACAAACATTCAGATTGGATTGACACCTCTTATACTACAACTGCATAAGGGGAATTGAAACACCCTGCCATCCATTCATTCATAAGTCATCATTCGATACATCATTCATCACCACCACAAAAAAGATCTGTTTCAGAATTGTTGAGTGAAACCTTTTCATTGTGCTATAGGTTGTGAAACCTTGAGAGTATTGAAAACGACAAAGAACTGGCTCTTGATTTAGCTAAGTTATAATCATTTGGACTAGCTAATAGAATCGGTTTTGAAAGATAGGTGGTTAGCATGTTTATTTGGG